>NC_055683.1:27905182-28224468 GCF_017639745.1 Melanotaenia boesemani | reverse complement strand
ATGTGCTCAACTACACCAAAGAAAAACCATAATCCAGACATTAATTAAAATGAACATTTCAATGCCAACCAGTTAAAAAAGAGCTCTCTGAAAATACGAACAAAACAGCGAACTAACCTTGCTTTTGAAAAGACTCCAGTGAGATATTTGGCACAGACTGGAGTGAATTTTGAGTTCTTTCTATTGCCAACTAAAGAAAAAGCAGATGTGATCAAAGACTTAACATGTAATCAATACATTCACCTCTCACAAAAAGTTATGCATATTTAACATTTTGGTGAGTTTTATAGAAAATGAAAAAGATTCATGCTACTATGATGCTTTATCATGAATGTGGGGCATTCAAGTAGAATCGCAATGATAATTCCTTCACCTCAAACAATTTATTGAAACAAAAGCTAATAACATTCCTAAATAAATAAATAAGACAATGTCTCAATAATCTGTCATGCGT
Organism: Melanotaenia boesemani; assembly: GCF_017639745.1. NCBI lineage: Eukaryota > Metazoa > Chordata > Actinopteri > Atheriniformes > Melanotaeniidae > Melanotaenia > Melanotaenia boesemani. The sequence continues at coordinate 28,224,014 of NC_055683.1, read as the reverse complement.
TAGGTGTCGTCTTGGTCTTATATGACAAAATGTAAACAGTATGAAGAATAGGACTGTTTAAGCACAAGTTGCCATTGAATTAAAACATTTACTGGTTCAATTCTTTTGTTTTGCAGTTAATCACCTTGTTATTATACCATGGTTTGGGTGAATACTCGATTCTGATTGGCTGTAGGGTGCCCATTAAAAAGTGATAATGGCCCCCTATAAAAGAAGTTCCAGTCAAATAGCCTTATTGTTGTAAATTATTGCGTTGGTTAGTAAACAGCATGTTATGCAATAAGTAATAAAACATTGAACAATTGTTCATGTGCATTCAAACGTTTACAGGTCAAATTAAGATCACCTGAAAAGGTTATAGTGTATTTGAAGTACATTTTGACAAACAACCCAAATATCCAAAACTTTTTGTGAGTAGTGTACCTTCAATAATTAATTACATGTGCTTCCAATCTAATGCAACCAAGACCTTGACACTTGTGTGTTGTACACATATTTTTCATATTTTTTAGTTCAGATTGTAAGAATTCAACCTATGATTTATAGGCATTTACCTTCATTGAAGCCTCCAACAATTTCTCAAGTCTCTCTTGCTGAGACAAGGATGTGCTTATGTTCCTGCACAAAGCTAGAACAGATTAAGAAATATGTATTTAATCGGCAAAAAAAAGTACCTCAATAACTTGCCGTTATGGTGTTTACAATGGGCAGAAAGAAAAATGTCCCCAATCCCACCTTGATATGGGTTGGGATGAGCAGGGAGAGAGCGTCGAGTTAGGGTGGCTCTCCTCCATGACTTTCTCCTTCCAACAGGGCTCTCAGGCCTGTCTGCGTTTCCTGTCTGCGTTTCAGGTTTTTCCTTCTCCAACTGGTCTTCCCCAGCATCTGGCGTCTGTGTTGTTGGTGACTGGTCGTCGGTACGGGGAGACTTGTATGGAGGTGCTGAGTTTGGGCTTGCGGTGGAGCATCTTTTTGTTGTCGGTGTAACTAAACAGACCTTGACCTGCAGAAAACGAAAGGCATTTTAGCTGAGATGCTGCAAACGTGAGCAAATGTTTTCGGAGTAAACACGTTACATGTCTCACCTCATTCGGAGTCTCATCTGCAACGACACTTCCACAACTGCGAGAAGTTTTTTAGGAATAAACAAAGAACCGTCAAAGACACATAAATGCTATATATTTATGTAAACATATGTTTAAGTTAGAAAGAACGTCAAACCAAAATGATACTTTCTCCAAAACTTGACAATGATGCCAGAAATTCAAATTTAGCTTCATTTAAAGCATTTTCATGGTAAAACGCAATATTTACGATAATTTTGTTAAAGCGCAGCTTTTAACAAGATTCTTACCCATTTTCCGTCAGCTCTTCCGCCATTTTAATTTCAAATAGATTTTCTCATAGCGCGCCCAACAAACCAAACCCTCTACGGTGCTAAGCATCATGGGAAATGTAGTGTAGCTCAAGGATGAGCAGCGTTGTGGAATATTGACAAAACGCTTAGATTAATTAGCAGAATATGACATGCTTATTTAAATAAATCAGTTGAATTTATACTATACGCTTTATAATACAAATTAATTACAATAGTAAAGTGCTCCAAATATAAGTGAAATTAAACTGATTCAACTGTAAAAACTGTTACTGAGGAATTGACCTTGATGTGATAATTAAGACCACTAATTGAGGTCCTCTGAATTACCATTGCAGTGCTGACTTAGTCGTTCAAAAGGTCAGCTCCAGCAATGATTCTCTGGCACTCTGGCTTTCAACAGTGATGACATGTCAAACTTAAAAGTGGAATATGAATTTGAAAATAAAAGTCTCCCAATACAACTTACTTCTTATTGTGCTCTAGTTTCCCATCATAGTCTAAATCCAGACAAAAGAGCTTTGTTATACTTTACAGTATCTCCTAGTTCTCCTTTTCCCTAATGGTCCAATGTTTAAATCGTTGACAAAGATTTTTTTTCTTTCTTTTACACAACATCATAATTATGTGTCCATAACTACATTAAGTTCCATGGTAACAAAGTGCACTCATCTAGTGAAACAAATTGACTGCAATATCTAAAAATGAAAAGGTATTAGAAAAATATACAATTAAAACGAAAAAAGAAACCATCTCAGATTTTTGGCATTTTTTAAAGACCTTTTGGGGAAAATGAAGCAGCATACTTGATTATAAATTATATTTTAACAGAGCAAATATTATTCTCATTTGTACATCTCTTGGAACAAAAATGTTACATAGGTAATTGCATGATTTATGACAAAGAGGCAAACAAGTCCTCTTATAAAATGTTCCGTTTTTTTTTGAGACATCAGATATTAATGATTGTAATATATTAATAAAAGTATATCCTGAACAATGAAAAATGGCACAATTAAGCAGAATTTTGCAACCCCAACAGTTAATAAGAGGTTGCAACTAGTTCCTCATAAGAGTGTGGATGTGACAACATCCAGGGTGTATATTCTTGACTATATATGTCACTCAAAGAAACAATGTGAACCATATGGATTTAATGGCACATTAAGTCCTTCCTAGCCATACAATTCTTGATTTACATTGTAACAGATTTTCCAGCTAAACTATATCAAGAAAAGCACCTTTTTTTCCTGAGTAATGATATCTGTAGCTGATCTTTCGGGTTTTGTATGGTTATTAGAGCAGCTAACAGGTGTCAAACTTTATAACTCTCCTCATTTTTTAAGAGCTGATGCTTAATGAATTGCACTTTTGTTTTGGCTAAGGTTTAAAAAATGACTGATTTTCTTTCAACAGCTGCACTGTATTTGACATTTTTGGATCACTTTACTTTCAGTGTCAATTCCTGGTAACAGGATAGTAAGTAGGACACACTTTGTCTTACCATCGGTATTTGATAAAACACTTGGCAGAGGTCACATTTGTATTTTTAAGTCTTTATAAGTTTGTTAAAGATCTTTTTTCACTTTTTACAAAATCAGAGAAAAGGGGAATAAAATATCCAAAACACTATTGCAATTCTCTTGGAGAATGCCCCTTTTTGTGCCTGTAGGTTTCACTCTGGCTGGCACAATCTCACTCCACTCAATACTGCTGTCTTCATGGCATTTTGTAGCAGTGGGGAGGGACACATGTAGAAGGTGAAATGTTAAAAAAAAAAAAAAAGAAAAAAAAAAGAGTCAATTAAATACAGACGAAAAGGTTTAAAGAGGAACAGATCAGTACAAAGGACGAGATAAACAAAATGAACAGTACTACATGCCATGACTGCTGTCTTGTGTATGTCTCAACAGCTATAATTCTCTCCCCCCTTCAAAGTCTTCTCTCCCTTTACAATTTGGTTGATAAGGGCAGCATTTGCTGTTGGCACTGAGTTCAAGAAGGCAGCCTGAGAGTTCCTTTGCCAAGCAGAAACTGAAGGACACGATCCACCAGCAGAGCCACGATGAAGTCCACCACCAGAACCTGGGCAATGATTAATTTGAACTGCAAGAAAATAAACAGTACTTAGATTACAGTAATTTATGATGCATATCATTTATTTCAAAGCTATTAAAACACTGCATGGTAAAATAATGTTAGCTCACCTCCGTTGGAATATCTACGAGAGCAAACTGTTCGTTGAATTCCGGTGAGGAACCAGTAAGAAGCCCCACAATTGCTAAACCTGACAGGGCAATACTCCACAGAAGTGGTCGATTCTCACTAAGAGATTCCATGAAGGGGTGACCCTATCATAAACAAAGAAATATTTTGAGTCTACTATATACAGAAGAAAAATGAAAAAAATGAACTCCTTGTAGCATCTAGAGAAGGTACCTTGTAGTTGATGGCAAAAGTGGCCATCTGCATGGCCATTGACATTATGTACACGGTGCTGTTAATTAGACTGGGTTCAAATTCTTTATAAAGATCTACAAACTGCTCCACTCTGTAAAAAGAGACATTAATAAAAGTTATCATGTACTCATATAATGTTATTGATGATCTAATTCTAAATTGTAGATGCAAAAAAGCTCAAATTTGAATGAGGGGATGTAAATTTTTTTTTATTTCACCCAGAAAACATTTTGGACAGTCTGGAGAGGAAATTCTTATTTAATGTTAAACCGGTAAAAACAAGCTATATGCACAAACATAAATATTTCTTTAGTTTGATTTAAAACAATCTGCTGAAAGACTGAGTTGTAAATCTTCACATGGACACTTACTAGAAGGATCCATTCATCTGTATGTCTACACGCTGCAGAGTATTTCATTACAATAAAATTCTTTTGACCAGTGAAATTTGTGAGCTAACCTGCTAATACATTAAAATATAAAGGACCAAGAAAATGTTATCTTTTTCCCCTTACTTTATCCACTTCACATAAGCCTACAACTGGGAAGTGAAAGTAGACCTTCACAACTCCGTTCACTTTCTGTCCCATACAGGAGCAGATCAGAGAAAGAGGAAAAACAACTCAGAGAAAGCAAAAGTTGTCCTCATTGAACATATGGATCAGGAATGAAGTACTATCTCTTTTATGTACATTAATAAAGACCATATTTATTCCAGTCAGAGAGAAATCAACATATATAAAATGGCCCATGAAAACACAGTCAGGTTCTTTACACTGCGTTCCAAATGATGCATGTAGGATTTCAGTTCATCTGTTATTTGGGTTTTAGTTTTTCTGTGAAAGATTTTGCTTGTGTTATCTCTCCTGTCTGTTAAGATCACTGATAACAATCTGATAGATTTGATAATCAGTTTCCCAGGTGGGCTTAATTAAAGGGACTTTGGGAAGTTGTTACACATTAAGGAAGTGTTATCCTTGCAGAATGAGAAAAGAAGGGTCTTTCTGTAAATGAAAGGCATAAAATAGTGCAGTGCCTTGTGAAAGGAATGAAAACATTGGACATTTCACAAAAACTTAAGCAATATTATCATACTGTTAAAATGTGTGTGTGACTCAGAGATTAAATAGATTAATATTAATTAAAGTCTCCATCAGGTAAATGCATTGTATGAAGAGAGCAGTTGTTAAAAAGCCACTGATAAGCAGCAAGCATGTATTTGAAGTTGCTGGTATCTCTAGAATCTCATGAACCTTTACAGGAATTTTTATTGAATTTAGGCTGTACATTTTTTTAAATTTATTGTTAGAAAACTATCTCACACATAATGCAAAAACTACAACAAATTAACATTTTCAGTTATTTACAACATATTTAATGTTGTGAAACTGTTACAAAGAACAATTTGGAACACTGTATGTAGAGTGATTGCCAGAAAATATTTTAATTATTTTATAGTTTTGTTCAATAAAAACCAGACTTTTATATAACCTAATTTTGACAATTATTTTTTTTTTCATTGTCATTCACATGGATTATTTAGAAGAAATAAATAAAAACAGCATATGCGTAATAGGTAACAGTGTAAAGATATTTTACACAATCATTTAGGTTATTGCTGCAACAACAGTGAAGTTAGTTTAATATGAATTATCTGTAAAAAAAAAAAAAAAAAAAGTTACCAACTAGGCAGCATATGGATGAGCCGACTGTACTAAATACTATGTACTGTAAACATAGTCTTCATAGTGGGGGTTGGGGTGTGTCCTTCTGTCTTACTTTGGCTTACCTGGGTGGACTTCTGCTTTGTGCTTCTTTGTAAAGGTACACAAGACTACAGAAGTGAACAGCGAACTGTAGGAGCACAGTCAACACTGTATACAGATTAAAGATGTTGGGTAAGGGCCGCTCTCGTGACAATGTTTTAAGTGGCTGCAGAGTCAAAGAGAATGTTGTTAATCAGGTTGTTTTCAAAAATAGCAAAGATGTATTTATATAAAAAAAGGGTCTTTCTTGGAAAATGTAGAATCTGCATGTAATTCAAATTCAGTTCCTACCTTTGATCTAGAGATGAAGAGGAAGCATCCAGCCAAGAGCAGGCCTTGCAGAGTTGCCTGAAAATCACTGAACTTGACTCCCTCGAGGTAGAGAACAGACTGACTATAGGCCAGCACTAGGGCATTAAGTGCAAGGATTTTAAACATCTGGAGTGTTGTCACCAGCGTGCAACGGCCTTGCTTTATTACATGGCAGACTGGGGATTTAAAAAGAAAAGGGCTTCAGAGGTGGAAGGTGGCAGCTTCATGTCCTAATATTTGTAAACTATGGTTTGATTTAAGATTAAAAACAGGTGCTACTCACTGCACTGTATAGAGGAGAGCTTTGAGGTGAAGGGAGCAGCGATGGAAGCATCACCTAGTTTTACTACTTGTATCTGATCCTCTTCAAGTTCTCGTAAGACTTGATTGATCCTCTCCTGTTAGAGACAAAAAGAACATCTGACAATAAGTGCAGCATACTACATCTTTTATTTGAGTTTAGTAATAATTTTATTGTTCATAAATTTAATTCGATTGAGGGTGAAACTGGATGTCATTTAGTGACTCCTTTAAAATAACATGTTTTAAGAAGAAGGCTCCTGTAATTTCAGCAAAGCAATGACCTTTTGTGCAGCAAGCTGCTCTTCTCTTTGTGCCATAACTCGTTGTCTGGCTGCCCTGGAGCTCAGTTTGGCCCCTGAACTGACAGCTGGTAAAGGTCTGGATTCTGATGTGGATGACTCCTTTTCTCTTGAACGCTTCTTTTTTTCTGGCATGTGTTCAGGGGCATTGGCTAACAGAGCAACACCTGTGGAAAAACAAATCCATCAGTGCTCACTTTTGCGGAGGTCATCATAGCAATTTGTTTTGTTAATTGTGACAGATAAATCTTACCTATGTGAGCATGTTTAAGAGCTCCCACATCATTTGTGCCATCACCACACATCAATGTCACATAACCCAGTCCCTTTAGACTGGTGATCACAAACTCCTAAATGTATATGGAATGAATAAATCACTGTTACTTACAGTAATACCTACATGCCTTACTCAATAATAATGTTTTTTTTTTAAATAATGCATCTCAAAAAGCACAAGAGAGTCTGATCCAATTACTTGTCAAAGTGAGAATGAAAATGTGTCTATTGGCTGCACTGTGATGGTACAAACTACAGAGACAATCATCTGTCTTTGGGACTTTTCAGGATGCTTTATGCTGCTTTATGACGTACCTTTTGTTTTGGACTGACACGAGCAAACACTTGTATATGTGGCAACAGGGTATGTAGAAGCCGGGGGTCACAGCTCAATCTGGTGAGCCCTTCCCCTGTTACACACAAGTCGTACTGACACACAAAAGAAGAAACGGAAGGAGGGGGAAGTGATACAGACACACTGCCATCAATGGACTCCCACTGCCATTCACCTGGAAAACAAAATAACATTGATATGTTGGAAACCAGTTTTGTTAAATTGTATGCTTATTTGAGACAGGTCTCCCATGAAAACAAAACCCTTTCTTTCAATGAGATTATCTGCATAAATAAAGATTAAATAAATAAAGATTCAACTCTTTGTCTATGTCCTCTGTTTAAACACCTATTGCATTATGTGAGTAATGTAAGTAATTGTAAAAGAGAGATATCCATCTTACCATGATTGGAACTTGGCTGCAATATAAGTGTGTGCTCTTTCTGGATAAAATGGAGCTCTCTTGCAACATGGCAAGCAGTTAGAGGGTTGTCTCCTGTTATCATAACCACCTGAAAGTAGATGAAGTGGAATTAACCATCATAAGACCTTGCTTCTATGTATCTGGAATTTTGAGACATCGGCTTATTTACATGATGAGATGCTTCTTGAATCTCTTTGATTACAGCCTTGCTGTCACTTTTTAGTGGACAAGATACAACCATGAACCCAGCAAAATGAAGATCACATTCCAGAGCTTCGCGACTTATCTCCCGGACCTATATGAACCAAACAGATTAATTTCAGTTTCAAACAGATCTGTTTACAAACATGACAAATTATAAAGTTTCTGAATGTTTAATTAAAAATTAAATCTGAACCTGTTGATGACTGAGATGTCCAATCTCTTTATAGCCCAAAGCCAGAACTCGAGCTCCTTCCCGTGACATCTCTCTATGGACTTCATCATAACTTGACGGGCATTCTGCAAACTACAGCCACCCATGTTAGGATATGCTTAATTAGGCTAAAGGAGGGGTAGGCAAGTTCCGTCCTTAAAAGTCACAGTCCTGCATGTTTTCAATGTTTTGCTGCTTCAACAAGCCTGATTAAAATGAAATGGATCCAACAGATTATCAAGTTCGGCTCTGCGACTCGTTATTTGAATCAGGAGTGTTGAAACAGGGAAACCTCCAACACCTGCAGGGCCACAGATGTCTAGGACCAAACTTGCATACACCTCACCTAGAGGATGTGAGTATGTCAAGAAGATGCTGTCAGTATGTACCATTCCTCTGAGAGTCTCTGGAGCACCCTTGACTGTTGAGATGTAGCAGAGTTCAGTTGAGCCCAATTTTTCATAGGATGCCAACACTGACATCCTCTTCAGAGCACTGGCAAAATGAAAACGCTGGTGGATTTTGAGTCCCTGGGTTTTGATGCCCCGTGGGAACACTTTTTCATCTAAGAGACAAGAATCATTTAACACACTTCAGCTTTTTGACTTAAAGAACAAATGCAACAAATTACTAACACTTACAGGTAAAGTTTATGGGATCTGAAGAACAGCCCTGCTTTAAGGTGCAATTTTCTAATTATGTCAACCTGTTCAAAAAGCACCAGGTTTGGTGCTACTTTGAAAGAATGAACTTAAAATCAAATGTACCAAGGATGAATCTGTATGCAGTCAAATACCAACATGAGCATATATAGTTGATGATCTCTTCTACACAAGGCACTGCCCTGCTTTGTCCATTTAGAGCATACCTTTAGTAAGAGTCCAGTCGGCAGCAGTCAGCATGGCTTTCTCAAGAGGATCTCCTACCAGCTGCCCATCATCCAGTGTAACCAGTGAGTGGCAGGTGGCCACTACCCGATGTGTCTCAACGGGTATCTCGGAGACTGGTGTGACCTCCTTTCCCTGTCTGTCATTATCATAAATACCAATTGATTCATTTCTTATAATGCAAATAACTGCATTAACAAACCAAAACCATAATATAATGTTATGAGTTTGCAACTTCTTGGAGTGTCTAGCAAAAGACAGGGGGAATGATTTACCTGAGGCCTGCTACTCCTCGTACAACCAGACTGTCACTGGTCAGTGTTCCAGTTTTGTCAAAACAGCAAATTTCTACTTTTCCTGCAAATGGTATCCTGAACGGCTCTGTACAAAACACATCTGTGCACAAGTTTAAAAAAAAAAAAGAAAAAAAAGAGAGAGACCTGAATAAAAACACTGCTGTTACAAGTTTTATCCCATATGCCGCTTTTTCCACTTGCTGTAATAAATATTCAATCATCAAACTGGACAGAAAAATAAATATACTTACAAAGTTTAGCCAGGGCAATGAGAGATGTGTTAACTGCTAGGGAAAGCTCTATGGGGAGTTCTGGTGGAACCACTGAAGTGAGGATAAGTGTGCACTCCAGGAACAGCTTGTAGCGGTTCCGGCTGACATCCTTGGTCCCTGAAGGGATGACAAGAAAAAAAAAAAAAAAAAAAAAACATCCTTTTGAAAATCAACTTAAGTCTCTCGTCTCTACTTATTAGCAGTGACTGACTACAATGATATCTACGTTAAATAAAAATCCCATCATGCTGAGCTAATTCTGTGCCCCTTACCTTCTACCCACACATATACAGCAGCAGCAATGGCAAACACAAGCAGGAAGAGGATGAAGATGAAGGTCTCTAGGTTGTTTGCTGTCACTCTCTTCACACCAAAGAGAATGGTCCTCAACAGTTTACCCTGAAAGCAAGTTTGGCAGCACGCATAATTTAATATTTGTCTCAAAATTTCCTCCACAATGTTTCAAAAAACAGAATTTAAAAACAAAACATCTCAGGTCAAAAAAAAGACACATCAGTGTAGAAATATGAAGCAGTGTTTACCTGAGAGGTATAAAATCCTGTTCTCAGTACGTAGGCCACACAGCCGTTGTCTACAGCTGCACATAACGGAAAAAATTTAAGAGTACAGCTCATTTTAAACTTATTTAGAATAGATGCATTATTAAATGTATTGATTCAACAGTAACATACTCCTTTTAACAGACTAATTTTAATAAGTATCAGCACTTACGCTTAAGTCCAGCACTGGCCTTTAAAGGGGGGCTATGCTGGACTACTTTTGTCCCACCAGAGATGACATGGAGGCGAGAGTCTGTCTGAAGGTCCAGAATCCGCTCTGGGTCTAAGTCTTCCACTGGTTCCTGCACACATTATAATGTCATTATTTGTTTGGTGGACAAAAAATTATTTGTTTAAACTACACAGTTTATAATCATATGACAAAAATAGCTTCTAACCTTCATCTGTGGCACGGACTCTCCAGTCAGCATTGCTTCATCCACAATGCATCGACCCCTGATTAGTAGCACATCACATGGTACCAAATTTTCTTGCGGTGAACGCCCTAAATAGTAGAGAATGCACATTTTAAGCATACAAAAGGTCAAACTAATATTCATGGTAAAAGTCATAAAAACTGGGACAGGATATTTACCAATTGAGACAAGATCTCCAGGGACAAGTTCATCACTTGAAATAGGTCTCCATTTTCTGTTACGATATACCTGTCATAAAGTACAACCACTTAATTTGGTATGCTGTTATCAAATGAGGAATGTATTTATGACCCAGAATGACAAATGATGACCACCCTTTTTTGTTCCTTTATCTGCTTACAAAACAGCTTTGATCCCCTGAGACAATAATTTCTAAGCTCTAAGGGTGCCCTGTGACATCTGATGCCAAGATGTTCTCCAAGCATGCTTTACTTATAGAAGTGAAGTTTAAATTAAAGCTTGAAGATGTTTGTCCGTGTCTGTCCTCGGTTGTTAAATTCAAATCACTAATGATGCATACTGTGTCAAAATTGCTCAGGTATTGTACTTCAGTATTATCATAATAATAATATGATAACTTAAAAGTTGATCAAGCTTACTTGGATCATGTATGGTTTGTTTCCCATGCGGCGGATCTCTGACATATTCCTCATCTGCTGCTGGACCAGGGAGGCCTCAAATGCCACCAGCATGAATAGTGTGAAAACACTGTAGTACCAGTACTCATCCAGACACCACAGTCCAACACAGAAAACCTGATGAATGGAAGAGTGTGTATCGTCAGAGGGATACAAACATTTATAACACTTCTACAGCAAAACCAGTCAAATTTTAAGCATCATTACACATGCATACCTGGAAGACAAAAAAAGGAGCTGTGGCCCTCTCTTTGAAAAGCTCTAGAAAATCTGGCACCACCATCTCGGCACGATTGGTGCCATATCGCTTTTCTGCTGCTCTGAGTTCGGTCTCCTCCTGGTAGCCACGCCAAGACTGAAAGTAACCCATTGGGTTGCTGATGGGAAATGCTATTGGAAGGAAACTTTTCTTTTCTTTGTAGTCAAAGATGTAGCGGATTTTTTGAAACTCAAAAGATAAAATCCTTTCCCCATTCTCGTCCTGATGATCAGAATAAGAAAAGGACAAAAAGTTTCAATTAAAGCATTAAAGTGAAGGAAATATGCACAGAATGTTAACCAGTTGTAAAACCCAATCCAAAACAAACCTATAGTAACCTTATTATACAGTAGGAGGTATTTAAGACATTTGTTTCAACAATAAGAGCTTTTAAACAACTAGTGAAAAGAGGCGACATGTCTGATGTGTCAAAACCTTGAGCTTCATAAAAACAGAATGTAAACTCAAATACGTATTTCCAATGAAAACACATGGGATAAACAGTCATTACAGATGCAAACTAACCTGGTCTCTCTGTAAAACAACAAGCTCAGCAGAACCGTTGTTGGGGGTTGGAATGACCTTTGCCAGCGTAGCCTTGTTTGGATCTGGCTCCTGTATGTGCAAGTAAACACATGACAAAGTAACACACTGCTGTTGTACAGCTTTCTGAAATGTATATCTCTCGAATAAGATATGCTGTAAAATATCATTATTTTTCCAATTCAAGTTTCAGGCACATTGTAAAAAACATACTTAAATGATGTAAAGTATTAAAGTATGTAGCATGAAGTGACAAGGAGCTGAAACCAATAAATAACCCCCACATTTCCCCAAACTATGGCAGCCACAAAAAATAGCACAGACCCACTCTTCAGCCAGAGTTTATTTAGTCCCTTTATGGCCTCTTAAAGTGACATTGGGATACAACATGGCAGAGAAGCTGCAAGGGCAACCCACAACAATTTTGGATAAAAAGTGTTTTTTTAAAACAAAACAAAACGAAAACACAATAATTATTACACACTAATAAAATCATAGTTAAGAGTATCTAACTGCAATCATAACAACAGAATAGCTTTAATGTATTTTTTAAATGGTATCCCAAAGTTTTGACTTGAATTACTTAAGTTATTACTTAAATTATTCAAAATTAAACTAAACAAGTCATTTTCATGTTCATAAGGAACATATAATATTTGTTTGGCAGAAAAGAATATTACGTTCTTCATCTGCTTTGTTTTTCATATACAAGTAGATCAATTTAGCTATTTCTTATAAGAAAACAAATCACTGTGATTCCATAATTGTTTCCTCACATTTATTTTTTTTCCATTAACTTTATCTGTAAAAACAAAATATGGAAAAATCTAATCAATTGCACATTTTTACATTTTAGTTTTAAAAAGCTAGAATGTTTATCTGTGAAGTGAAATAGTTGTATGCCACTTCAATGGTTTATGATATTTATTACAAAGCAAAACAGCTAAATAATGTCCTCCAATAGTATTGATTCAATCGTTTTTGCCAGGGGTTGTAGTGAATGTTATTTCCGAATTTGAAATTGATGCATCAGTACATAAGAGTAATAAATTCTGAATACAGTGATTTGTGGAATAAATGGCTCCCGTGGCACTAAATAATTATTGATGAGTAAGTAAGAAAACTCACTGAGTATTGTCAGGAAAATTCTTAGTGCTATTTAAGGAAACTATAAACTATTTCTGTTATTACAACTATCAAATGTTCCCACCCTATCTATAAACTTACATTTTGGTAAACAGCTATTCAGATCTGTGACCATTCTAAAAATAATAATAATAATAATAATAATAATAAAACAAATGCAGGACTTTGGCATCTTTCAAGTAGAGGATAAAACAAAACAAAGTTAATAAAGTATTGGGTCACTTTATCTGGGTCCCAAATTTTGGTTTTACATCTGTACCTGGGCTTATTCTACACCTTAACTATAACCTTCATGCAAAAGGTCTGGGGAAAACAAAATATATGAGAAAACAGTTCTATACACTGGGATACCCATACATCATCACACTAAAATTGTTCTTAGTTATGTTTACCTTTGAACATGTAAGCCAACAATGCGCATGCACAGACCAATAACCAGAGAGTGCTGTTAAGACGTGCGCGATCCCGATTGCGGCTAACGCAAGGAGGCCTGCCTCCGGATACTCGGAGGCACCGTAGACTCCCAACCAAACGTAAAGCCACCCCGGGTACAGAACAGTCAGGAACGGGAGGACCGTGCCATGTAGCAGTCGGGGCCTTCGCTTGTACAACGTCACCGAGCTCACCAGCTCGTCGCCGGTGCCGTTGTCATGCTGATTGTGGTTCAAAGAGGGGGCCATTTGCAGCTCACCCGGTCCTCGTATTCCGTCTGCGCCCACATTCCCGTCTTTCTTGGCGTCGTTCATTGTACTCTGTTCACCCCTATGGCCCCCTCTATCACCCACCACCACCCCGTCGTGCTTCAGCCTGTAGAAATACGATTTGACACACAGAGCAATGCGCTATCTTGCCTTCGAAACCCGTTTACTGAATCGCCCGTTCTCCAATCCTGGCTTCCGCATACGTAAACACGCAAGGACACGTAACGATAAACGCCACTACCGTTGAAAGAGACGTCGGTACATCTTGCCTTAAAACAAATCTATTTTTCCCATTTTAGTTTTCCGTATAATGTTTAAACTACGTTTAATGTCAATGAGAATGATCTGTTTCATTTGGCAAACAATAACCAGAATTTAGTGCTGGCCAAATAAGTAACTACACCTTTAAGAAATACATCGTTGAAATAGGGGTCGGCCCAAAATATGTGACTGATGCGCATCTGAACCAATAAGGTTAAAGAAACTCATCACAAGGGTGCTTTCCTTTCCAATCAGGTAAGAGTGGGGATGTTGTCACTGCTTCACACTCAAACATGGTTCCACATGCTAAAGTGGTGGTGGTATAACCTCTGAGACTAATTCGTTTATTCGATACAGCATCAAACAGCAAAATGTAAGGACTGCGGTTATGGATAATATCAATAATACTTTATTGCTATTTGTTACGTTGAAGAGCTTCATAGAATATATATATATATATATATTCAGGTTGATGAGAGATGGCTGGTTTATTGGGCCCGTGTGTAATACATTGTGTATATATGTCACTTTTCAGGCAATCTGCTATGGAAATATCGGCTAGGTACTGCCAAAAAGAACTGGAATCATATGGATCATGCGTGTCCTCCAACCCGTCGACATGGCAGCAAAAGTGTCACGATCTAAAGATGAAGGTTTCACAATGTACATCATCTCAGTAAGACAGCTTGTCTCTTCCCTCTATCTGAGCAATGTAATTCAGGGTGGCACATTTTTAACGCAGATTTCTGCTTAACTCCTAAACGCATGAAGTCCAGTGATCCAGAAGATCCGACAGGACTGTTCCAAAGAGTTTGTGAAATTTGAGCAATGCCTAAGAGAAAATCAAGAGAGTCCTACCTCCTGCACAGCACATGTCGCCCACTTTCTGAGCTGTGCAGAAACAGTGAACCTCAGTGGCGTGAGTAAGTCGATATTGACTTATGCATTCTTGCACTGGACATATTAAGTGTCTAATTGTTAAAACTAATTATGAAAGACAATTACTGTGTTAGCAGAATGAATCAAATTCTAGTTCTTAAAAAATAAATAAAGATTCTTTTTTTACTAGTCAACATAAACATTCCCTTCTTTCCCCAGCAACGGATAAGCTACCTCAGTCATCATAGGATTCAACCTGTGAGATCACACGTGTGTTCAGCAGCATGGATGGATTGATTTGAGATGTGTCCAAAACTTTTTCATGTATGTACAGTGACTGTAAGAATACCTGTTCTTTTCACTGTGACTCTTTGTAACAATAAAACTAGCAATATTGCAGCACCATAATTTACAGAAATTGAGTAGAAAAGTATCATTATTTTACTTATCAAAGTCTTTCAAATATAGATACTCTTTGTTGTACATTTTGCTGCTGTTTGCTCTGAAATTTCCTCACTGAAGGGTTTAATAAAGGTGTTTTATATGATCTTATATAGCATTTACATTATACTTTACTGTATGCAAGACCTTTTTTGTACTGATCTGTTCATTGAAGAGAGAGGTTAACTGTTTGTTGTTTTTTGTTGATTATGTCTGCCCTTTCTACCATTGCCTTCTCCAGGCCTGAGTCATCATCAAATATTAAACTGGAATGTGTACTCCCACACAGGCTCTTTTGACTACAATGACTGAGAAATAGGGAGTCTGGGAAGAAAGGGAGAAGGAGGTGACTGTCCACCTCTAATCAGCAGAACTACTGAGAGAAACTGAGGGAGGATGTTTGAGTTATGAACACTGTGACCACTGAGCAGAACAGACTTTTCCTGGTTCAGTTATTAAAGCTTTTTGGGGCATAAATAAGGTGAAACAGAGTCCTTTAATTTGTATGTGTATCAGTAATTAATGCCATATGAGTCAAAGTATCATTTTATTGTATTTGAAAAATAAGACAATAGTCCTTCAAAGATAAAGCCGCAGATTGTATTGAAGATACAGCGACATTACATTCAATACACACCACCTTGCAGTCACTGAACAAAAAAGTTAAAAGAACTCATCTAATACTGCACAAATAAGTTACATTCACAATAATATCACTTTAAAAACATCATGATTCAGTAGAGTCAGAATGTCATAAAAGAATATCACAGGTTTTAGCCAATCACTAGCATCTAAATAAAACAAGTATTACCCTAATCCTATTTCATCTTGCACCACATGAGTCTACTCAGATGCTTTCAGAAACATTTACAGTCCAGCTTAGATTTGGAGGCTAGTTCCTTAGACCTACTTTGTGGTATAATAATATCATGCTAGAGTTTAAATATTTACTGATTATCACAGAAGGTACAAAATATCTACCCACAGTATCTAATATGATTTTTTTTTTCTGAGAAGAAAATTATTACAGAAAGTGATTACAACAATTAATTGTAGCACAGTCATACTAACATTTACATTTGGAGTACATAATGATGTACCTCGTTTCCTAAATTTTGGGCCTTGTAGATCTTTTGGTTGTAATTTGCTGCACTGTTTGTTACTGATTACATTATAAAACAAAAAGGGAAAGCTAAAGCAATTATCATTTATACAACCCTGTTTCCACATAAGGCTCTTAAAATGACCCTGTGCTGTCGTCTATATACTAAATGCTTAAAAAAAACATTTTTGGTCCACATTATAGCTGTCATGCATTATCAAAAACTAATGATGTATTTTGAAATAAGTGTACATGGAGAGATTCCTCTGCTTTGCAAACTTTCTTGAAGTCAAAGATACGGTTAAACTGTCATCCTATCCACCACAATATCCTGAGCTGAGACTCAGGGTACATAAACACACACACTATCCTGAGAGCAAAATGGTCCACATACAGTATTGTTTATACTGCAATCATTCATACCCAATAAGTAAAACAAGTCCTGGCAAAACAGAGGAAGTTATGTATTATACTAATATAATTTAGACCTTCACCTGCACAGAAAAACTTGCCAAGCCTCCTAAATTGATTGACGAATTCTCTTTCCCTATCACTTATTTGTAATTCAAGATATACATATTGATAGGTATATGTGTCATCATTTTTTTCTTCAGATGGAAAGTGCCATGAAACATATCAACTGAATATGACATAAATACAACAGAAGAAGTTGAGGTCCATCATTTTGGACATTTACTTCCAGCATGTGATTCTTATGACAGAACAATGTGAGAATATTGTGCTAAATATGACTATGTCTGACTTACAATGATGTTAGCTTGTGATAATAGCTCAGAAGTGATTGGGTCTAGCCTGTTTAACGGAGGACGGTCCCACAGGTGTGGTGATGGACAGATTCCATTAGCTGCATCTCTGAGGTGAAAGGTGGAACAGGAGGGAAAAGTGTGACCGTTTATAAAGGTCAGGAGGTGAAGTAGGAGTTTTGCATGGAGTAGAGACGGTCAATAGGGTTTCCCACTCGTCCTGTCAGGAGACCTTCCCCTGTTGCTAAGAGACAATCACCAAGGTGACCAAGGCTTCCATCACTGTCCAAATCGTGGAAGACTGTCTCTGAATCTGCAATTTAAATTTAAAAAATGTGTTTAGGTATCACCAAGGACATAAAATGGAAACGAACATTACATTGTAATGGTGGGTTAATCATTTTAAAAAAGTTTTTATTTCTAAGAGAGACAACTTCATTCAAACTGGTAGTTCAACCTGCTGCCTTACCATAGGAATGGAGTTGCTCACTGTTCAGCTGAGGTGGGGTAAGCCCGTGTCGAAATGGCTCTCCACCATAGATGTTGGGGTCCAGAGCAAGTAACTGTTGACGTGGCAGTGATGGATATCCCAGCATCCCATCCATGCCATGGGTACTAGATCCATCTGTGAAGGTAAAAACCCATTTTAACCACTAGCTTAAAATAACCTTTTTTTTACTTTTTTTCTCCTTTTGTTTGTTTCTTTCTTACCTTCACTGTCATCATTACTTTGGCGGCCCCCTCTGCTCGATCCTCTTCTCGTCCCTCCTAGTTGCTCTTGTTCTTGCTGCTGCTGCTGCTGTTGCTGCTGTCGGCGAGCAATCTTTTTCATCTATGTCACAAAAATCACACACTTTAGGAATTTTCTCTGTTTGCTCATACACATGAGATAGCTTGTTTTTAAGAAAAAATTAAAGTCTAACCTTGGCTCTCTGGTTTTGAAACCAGACCTGCACAACACGAACTGTCAGTCCAGTCTCAGCAGCCAGCGTCTCCCTCACCTGTTAGTTTTTTTTTTTTTTTTTTAAATACAAACTTGATTTACTGTTTTAGAAACTGAGAGCCAGACACCAAAACAGAGTTTTAAGGTATTTTGTGGGATGTATTTTTACTGATAAGAAGCTGGTCCACCCACCTTCCTGCATGGCTTAGCTGACACTTCAAAGGAGGCCTTAAAAGCTCGCCGCTGTTGCGTGGTCAAGATGGTGCGTGGTCGTTTTGAACGCTTGTGCTCCTTGCCTTCGTCACCACCTTTTCCACCACTTGAGCCTCCTCCACCATCTTCATCCTCACTTTTGACTGAGTAAAAAAAAAAAACAGGCAACATTATCAGATCAGTCACCTGTGGGCTCTGATCTATAGTGAACAACTGAAAAAAATAAACTCTGTTGAGGGTGTTTAGTTCCAAGCTGTTGCAGCTCACTGGAGATTCGGGATCAACTTCACATACTGTAAATAATTAACAGGTTCTGATGTAAAAGCTGCTGAGCACCTCTGAAGACAGTCTTTAGAAATCTTCAGGCTACCTGAATGTCAAGGTTGAATTTGTGAAAATAATTTAAACAGTGAGGTAATTTTACTTTCACACACTTTGCTGCTGCATCCTTTTGAAGATTTTTGCCACTATGATGCAGTTCTGCCAAGCAGAAAGCTCCTGTTTTCCTAAAGTGATTCTAATTGATCTGTAGGAAAGTGACTGAGATTGACAGTTCGGTGAAAAAAGATGGATGTGAAAAAAAAAAAAAAAAAAAACACACGTTAAGCACTTTTGTATCAAATTCACTGTACCTGATTCAGTTGGTGTGGGACTAATAGCAGCCAGCATTTCCCTCTCCTTTTCATAATCCATGCGGCAGAGCAGCTGGCCTTCTTTCAACACAAACTCATCACCTCTCTGCAGCCGGCGTTCACACTCACAGCAGCTGAAGCAGCCCAGGTGGTACACCTGGCCTAGCACTCGCATTATCAGTTCAGAACGCCCAATGACCTGCAGGCAGGCACTACACTTTCTCACAAAGAGCCTGGAAGTATACAGAAACAAAAACATATGAGCTTATATGTTTAGATTTATTTATGTTAACCATAAAACATGTGGAGGATAACTAGTGGCTGTCTAGAAAAACAGAATGAAATGCTAAGGTAATAAAAGGTGGACGTATAAACAAAATACTCTGACACATGTACCCTCAGCTCTAATTATTCTGGAGATTAGCATAGTCTCTTAATTAAAGGCTGCATAAACATTACCCAATTCACAGTGCAACAAGGTGAACATCTGTTAAGATGAGTTACAGTCATCCCCATTTCTTGTTTTCTTTTCTCTCTTATGACAGTAGATGGCAGTAGTTAGCCTACGATACGAGAGCTGTCTGTTGTATAGCCTTGATATATCCCTAAATATTGAGAACTATAAAACTCCTGCCTATTCGTATACCACCCTCAACCTTAAAGCACTTGTTGAACTCTATGAATAAGGCTTAAAACAGTCTTTTAAGGTCCATTGCTTCTCCCTATTAATATTTTCTTCCTTTTGTCCCACTATTTCTCATACTGTGTGATGTTATAACCCTTCAATTTCTCTACTGCCTCACAATCGCTTCACATCCCTTTTTCTATTCAAAGGGCCTAAGTCTCTGCCTTTAAATTCCTCTTAAATCCTTGCTCTGTTCTTGCACTTGGTTTCCTCCCCCTCCCTTAGGTTTTTTTTTTTTTTTCTTACTGCCAGCATTCCCAGTTTTCCCTCATGCCCTCCCAGCCTGCCTCCCCAGTTCACTGAAACTAATAAAGACAGGATTAATTAGATTGTTGTTTAAACAGTGAGATGGCCAGACAGACGCTGTAAACTCATAACCAGGGATTGGGGATAGCATGGGGTTAATCTCTATCCTCTCACTTATGCACACAAAACACACACACACACATTGGTACTCACACACACATACATGCACATGCACAAAGATCCACAAACATTTGCGCATTAGCCCGTTGAGCATTACCTAGTTTGATACAGGCTTTAACTTATATACATCATACCATTATTAATGATCACATTGGATGTGTAAAACACCTGCAGTCAGAAAATTCTTTTGATTCACTGGATCATAGATTATTCAACTCAAAAAGAGTTACTAGACGGTCAGGGCATAAGTATAGAATAGATAACGGCACATAGATACAGACATAGCACCACAACAACATAAAAACCTTGACAAAAAAAAAAGGAAAAAAGGGAGGGAGAATGAAAGGGGAGGTTTCAGAGGGGAGGAGGGGATGAAGGCCGAAGTGTTGACGCTCCCTGACTGAGTGATAGGAAGGTGTTGCTGCCCAAATCTGGAGTGTAAAGGAGCCAGGTCTGCACATTAGAGCTCCTAATCTGTGATTCTGTCCCAAACGCAGCTGCTACAGCTAATCTTTCTCAATCCATCTGCCAAACGCTCTCCAAATTCCCCAAATGACAGTGTCGCTAACTTAATATCAGAAAGTAAGCATTAGTACTTCTATAAGCAACACTACACAGATCTATTGCAACAGGGTATTGTGTTTAACTAAATGTTTCTCAACCTCCTTTCTTACAGAGGCATTATAATAAAAAGATGTCTACACTGTAAAGGAGCCAACATGTCTGTCATAATATGTGTGTACAACAAAAGAGAACAATCAACCACCCTGGTCTGAGCCGCTTTACTCTCCATCTGAATACACCCTTCAGCTTCCTAAACACCTCCTTTCACTGCGAAAATTACTCAACAGAACAGAATCGTCAGGGCTGCTTGACATAAGACTGATAATGTTGGTGGTTAAGTCCCACACTCCCTAATCGGGGTGTACACAGCACGGTAGGAATTTACTCGACATGGCAAATGAAGGCAACTTGGGGCAACTGCCACAGAGGGGGGTCTGTAAGTAGATCAGTCTAATCCCTCTAATAGAAGTATCATTCACACATGGTCCTGACCAGCGTGCAGCTTCCAAAAAGTCACTATGAACATGATGGATAGAGGACAACTATGCATTTAAGATGGCCTAAATTTAGCTTAAAAAAAAAATAGTTAAATAATCCATTAATGGCCATTGCCTAAATCCTGATTATTTTATTTTAATTTATTTAATTTATGATTATTTGCTTGTTTAAAACATTTAGCAGTTTGCTGTAAAACTCTTTATGTAGAGATTCAAAGCAATGATGACAATACAAATATTTTATTCACGAGTTCTTGTTTTTGTTTGTATATGTCAGAATTTTTCATTTTACCATTAAAGAAAGTGATAATAAAACTTAGTTGAGGTACATTAATAACCACCTCTGCATTAGAAAATAATACATTTACATTTAGTTTCTTTTAATTAGATTTTTCCTGGTATATTATGACACAACTACAAAGCGCAGATCAACTTTGAGATTACGTGATGTACAAAAGCCAATGGAGGCTGGCAGCAAACAGTTTCATAATCAGTGCTATGGATTTTGGAGAGGTTAGAGGGTATGACTAAATACAAACCCATTGATTAAGAGATCACATTTAGAGAGGGAGAGAGAGGTGCTGCATTGTATTGTTTTGGTATAATCGTGTATTTCCTTTTTGCATTATTGTAGAGCCCAAGCATACAAATACAGAATCTCTGCCATCTCTCTAAGCTGTGTCATGTGGCATTGTTTTGCCTATGAGCCCTGACAAGTTTGACATTGTCTGAACTAGAATACAATCATTCCATAAATATGTATGCATCTCAGAGCAGTTACAATGTTGTGCATCCCTTTCTGGTCAAAATGAATATTTATACTGGTACAGGTTCACTTAGGTTAACTCTGAGTTATAGAGTTTGTTCGATTTGATAAGGTTTGGGTCTGTTGCAAATGAGCCCAGAAGAACCTAGTTACCTTGAAACTGTGGCTCATCCAACATTCACCCCTGTCATTCAGTCTGACACCTGGACAGTTGTTTCTGAATATATTTCTTACTCTCAGCATGTGAGACATTGGTGTATTGATGTCCTATTTTTGATTTCAACAGACTTTTGGCCGCAACAAATGTCATACAAATGGTGCTCCCTAAAAATTAAGGTACAATCAGGGTTTTGGGAGACAGATGCAAAAATAAAAAAATAAATAAATAAAGCAAATGACATGCATCAATCTTACTTTAAAGTTGTATTCTTTTTAGTATTTCTTAGAAACGTATGAGTGTTTGTGAGTGTGTGTGTGTAAATGTGTGTGCACACTTTTGGCGGATATTGCTCTGTGAAGCAAAATGGCTCAGAGCCAGGGTTCAGTAATCACATCATCTCCTTTTATTAAATCTCCCTGCACTGCTTCTGTGTTATTAAAATCTCCCAGCATTCCCCACGATACTTGCTACCCTGCCACCACTCACTCACACAGAAATACATGCACGCATGCACAAGCACGTACACATACACACACCTACACACACATTGCGTGTCTCTCTCTGTGTGTGTGTGTGTGTGTGTGTGTGTGTGTGTGTGTGTGTGTGTGTCTATATAGTACAACCATGCAAGCACACACACTCTAATATATGTATATATATATATATATATATATATATATGTGTGTGTGTGTGTGTGTGTGTGTGTGTGTCTATATAGTACAACCATGCAAGCACACACACTCTAATATATATAAGCTCAAGCACTCATACACACAAATATGTACATGCACAGTTAGTGGAAACATAGTTACCCAGATAAGGTGCCTGGGTACAAACATCAATGAAGCAGACAACGCTGTCATGTGTGTACCACGTTAACCCATGACACTGAGAGTCTTCTAGCTTAATGAGTTTGCACAACTTTCTTTAAGTTGCTGTCTGCTGTCTGTGAAACAGAATTCCTTCATTTTTGAATGGATTCTGAAAGGACACCATCTCACAGTTATACAGTCACATGTTTGAACTCTTTTTGTAAGTTTTTTAAGACTAGTAATAATAACTGGTAATAGCTCTACAGGACAGCAACTGATGCTTGAAAGATTCATGTCTTTCCTGTGTAAACTGGCAACCAAAAAAACCTGCATGATGTCTAAGGTCTGCATGATACACGTCTCTGGTTGGGTGTGTGTGTGTGTGTGAACTACACCTGATGGTACCAAGAATGAATGCTATGTGTCAGGATATAGATGTGTGTTCATGAGTGTGAGTGAGTGGGTGTGTGTTAGTTTAGATAAAACAGTTAATCCCCAGGCCACCAGAACGCAATATCCTGTCTGCCCGTTTCTCATTTCCTGTCTGACTCTGGCGGAGCGGGAAGCAGCGGGGAGGGGGTGGAGGAGGGACAGCAGGGCCCGTTGCCTCAGAAACAGGAGATACAGTCAGTTGGTTTGAGAAAAGTCTACGCTGATCTCCCTATCTCCCTCTCTCTCTCTCTCTCTCCGGTGCGACCCCCTATTCTCACTCTTTTTTTCTTCCTCTCTCTTTCTGCTTTTATTATCTCAGATTTAATAAAGCCGAGGCGAGCAGCTTGTTCTGCCATGAAACATTTATTAGCTGTCTGTTATAAAATTGTTGTGGGGGAGGAAATATGATGGGGTCTCATCACACATTATGCAAAATCAGTGGCAATTTCAACTCCCCCAACACACACACATAGATATACCCAGATAAAAATCAGCCCCTCTGTTTGGCTGTTCCCCCCCTAAATCTCTAAGACACATCGTCTTTACCTTCTTTATCCCATTTTAAACCCACTCTCCATAACTAAAAACTCTCCCTTATGTTCCTCCACTCATATAATCTAGTCTTATGTTTTTCAACAGCATACCTTCAAAAACAAAGAAAACTCCACCGCCCCCACTTTCTTTCAACTGAGGCATCTCAAATCATTGTCTCTTTAGTTGCCGTTGTAGTTAAGTATGCCTCTTGAGTATATGCTTGAATGTTTAAATATGTGCATGTAATATTGTTTTTAAAATACTTTGACGGTGATTTATATAAATACGGCAATCCTGACCTGTCAAAAGCACCCATGACTGAACTATAAGCACACTGAACTAATAGAAAAAAAAAACTTTTTACATTAATTTGTGCATTTTTGTTGCCATTGTCCACAATTTTTTCTTACAAATACATTTTTGAAATGATTTTCGTGGTCAAGGATTACAAGGCATGAAGAACAACTGGGTTTTTGTAATTGCACTGACGTGTTTTGAAACGTAGTTTTATTAACAGTAATTCATTAAAAAGCATGTGATTAATGGACAAGAGTTAAGGTGCAAGCTAATAGGAATAAGGCTTTGTGATTCATGTGATATATCATTGCATAATTCTCTGTAATAGCATTTCCCAGCAGCATGGTGTCAGATCTGTCATCTCGGGACAGCCAGAGAGCTCGACAATTAGCACTGCACCCAATCAGCCTTCCCACCACCTCCTCCCATTCTCCTTTCTGAGACACAAAGAGCCACTGACTAGCATGCGGGTGGTTGGGCGATTAAGAGAAAACAAGGAATAAATGGGGAGATAAACTGTGTGGTGTCATCACTGCTATCAATCTCAACAAGAAGGAAATGAGGTTTCGTATAGAGAAATATTATTACAAAACAGACAGTGACGAATGAGGTAAAGGATAGAGAGACAGGGAGAGAAATGGTTTGTGGGGTAAAGATATAGAAGGGAGAAGTGGTAGAAAATAGATTTTCTATCCTCAAACTCAGACATTCACACATTGCACACTGAGATGATACTCCTTTTAGACCATAAGTGTATGACTTGCACACTGTGTAACTCAAAAGGCTTATTCTGCAACTGGTAGTGTCTCCCCTTTTCTTTCTTCAGTGAGAGGGTTTGTAAACTTAGTTGTTGTCTGGGTGCCCTCCACCCCACAGCATGAGGTATAAAATGCAAGGTTTAGTGAATATCAACCCCAGTGACCCGTTTTTTAGCTGCCTTTATAGGCCTACAAGAGAGTTTTAGGTTCCACACAGCCAGACTATATCCTCTTGTCTCTTTAGGCTCAGTTTAATTAAGCAGGGAACACTGGTCCTAGATTTATCAGTTTAGCATGAAACCATAACAGTGAGCCAGAAAAAATGCCGGGTACTGAGGGTGCACAGTCTTGAATGAATATTTAACAGCTGAGCTGATGAGGTGTTACAATTATTATAGTTTGATTATAATAATACTGAAACATATCCATTGTAGTTAAAAACAAAATTAATTATAGTTGAAAATGATTGTTTTTGATGGTTTTGTCAAATAAATAAATAAATAAATAAAATCCTTAAACTCTCCTATTCTCATTTAGACATAGCATAAATCGTTGGTCATTAATATGCCTATTTTGTGGCTGTGATGCATTAAGTGTGCCCATTTTTTCAGTAAATTTGCATTGCATCTGTGCAGAATCCTTAAGGCAATTTGTATGTGGGAAAGTCTGAGAACACCTCATGCTGAGCATCTGGTACATGACAGGATAAAGTTCCAAAGAAATTCTTTGGGGTTTGACGATAAAAAATAAATCCACAGTAAAAATCCACAAGATTCACTTGAGTTTATTTAGCTTTAATCCCTTCATTTCCATAACAGATTTAAGCCAACTAAACTTGCAACTAGCAATACTGAAAAGGCATGTCTTCATTAATTTTTCATTGTTTTTACTTTTTTTTTTTTTCATGAGTAGCAATAAGGCGATTACTTATTATCTGAAGCTTCAGGGAATAAGCTTGATTGCAGCCCACAACCTCTACATTGTGTTATAACAGTCGGACTTGTTGAAGAAATTAATGCTTCAAAAATATTAAACATGAAAATGCTAAATTAACTTTTGCCTCACAGGCAGTTTAGTCCAGATGAATCGAGAAGAGTTGGAGGGTATTTCAAAATTAGATTGGTTTTTCCCATTTGAATTGGTTTCTACATTTGTTTAATTGTTCACCCAAACCAAATACCTTATTTTTAATATAAACCAAATCCACCCAGTCCTACTCTCCTCCAAACAATTTATGAATTTAATTCTATTACAAAAAGAAATTAAGCATATAGAAACAGATGATCAGGATAAAAAGCCTTTAGCTTATGATGTGAGGGAGTAAAGGAGGAGAGGGCTGAATGTCTTTGTGCAGGGTGATGTAATCAAAGCAAATTCTTTTTTAAAGAGAGATTTGGACAAGGCAGAAATACTGATTTAAAAAATCTCTGTAGGCGCAAAATATCTCTGTGCTGAAAAACCTGCAAGATGCTAGCATGAGTGTATTTCCTGCGTACATACTCCAGTTATTTCACTTACTGTAACTCCTAACAGCATAGCCCATGAGTGTGTTCAGACATCAGGTAAGTGGTTTGCCTTTGCTTTTTTTGTAGCAGATGAAGCTATAATGAAAGTGTACGTCAATTAAAAGGCTGAAAGAAAAATGATTATGTGCTTATGATCCTATGAATTCTCCTAAAATTCTTATGCTTTTATAAATTCTTGGACTAGCTTATCTGGTTAAGTGCACACACCTGCATTAGACTAGGGAGTGTGAAGTATAAGGCGCTGATGGACATACTGCAAGGAAAACAAGGAGACATTGTTGCTGATCCACTGAAGGTCACAAGCATTGCTGTGTGCCAAGTCTGGCACCAACTCACACAACAAAGCAGCAAGGCATATGCAATATATGGAAGACTAGATCAACACTACAGCGAATGAGGTGCTGACTGTTGTATTTGTAATTACAGTCATTATGCATGGAAAGCAAATGTGCTTTTTCATTCCATCACTGAAAATGAAGTCAGTGTTTCATTTGTCGAATGGCTTTTGCCTTCACTTTTCCCACTCATTTTTGGAAATGAACGTCACACAATGGGGCTTTTATCTTCTTTCTCACTCTCTCTCCTCCAGATGTCAGGTACAGTGGAAGAGTCTGTGCTGCTGGATGCCGTCTGACACTTCTCAAAACAATGATAACAAGCTGCAGGCTTGTCTTTTAGCTGTCCGTCCCAGGACTCCATACACACTGACTGCAGCATTTACCAAATCACCAAAAGAAAAACATGTTTCAACCACAAAAATGTACAACTGAATCTTAAAACAAACAGAATATTCTAATTTTACCAAGCAAATATTAATTGTGTATCATTGTTTATACTGGTGTATATTGTGTTTGTGTGTCCATACATTACAAAACTAAAATACAGGGAAAAGCTGTGTCTAAGATTTATTGCAAATTCAGATTTTGAACATCAACACAATGTTAATTACCCTATAAATCCACAAACGAGAATCTGAGCTTTGAACTTCCAAATAATTACCTACACTGACAGTCTTAACCAACAAATAGACAAGAATCAGCCATAAAACTGCCATTGCAAAGGAAATATACACCAATCAGTCATAACATTTTGACTGCCAGCCTAATTTGTGTAGGTTCTCCTCATTCTGCCAAAAACAGCTCTGAACAGGGCGTGGACATCTGAGGTGTACTGCAGCGTCTGCTATACCCGGATTGTAGTAATAGACCATTTAGGCCCTGCGGGGTGTGGTCTTTGTGGATTAGATTTTTTTCCATCAGATCCAATCAGATTGGTATCTAAGGAGCTTGGCTACAGGCTCACCATGTAAAACTCTTTGTCATATGAACCTTTCCTCAGCTTTTTCTACCAGGCCAGTACTCTCTTGTTCTCTTGTGGGGATGGACTGCTACTGGAGGGATGTGCTGTTGCCATGTGGGGAGTGTTGGTCTGCAAAATTGTTAGGGTGGCAAATATTAAAGTAACCTCAATGCAAGTTCCAAGATGGAGCAAGATGAGTGTTACTTTAACTGTCAGGGTATTAATATTGTGACTAATCAGTGTAATCGATGTCAGTTGGAAGAGGCGCCAAAAGCGAGTGTATTGTCAAATTTCACTTTCAGTTGTGATTTGTGTTACATGGAATATTATGTTTGGAAAAGCATAAAATATTTATCAATGTATCTTGATACATTGATAAATATATTTGTATTTAGCTTTTGATCAGTTCTTTTGACCAGGGTATAATGCCAACAAGGTCATTCTAGTTTTGGCATTATACTAATGGTTTAATCTACACACAAGCACACAAGCACTAATGGATGGAGAAGGATGAGTTCGCCAGTGAGTTAAAAAACAAACAAACAAGCAAACAAACAAACCCCATAACAAGCACTGTTTCTAGGTAAAAAATTATTTTAAACAATATATCTATAACTCTCCAGACAAGTTTTGGTTTTGTTCTTACTTTTCATAGTCGTGCTTGCAGTACAACAGGCGGTCTCTGCAGTAACAGGTCCCAGTGAGCGCGCTCAAACACACGGCACACTTGACGCATGTCTCGTGCCAGCTACGCTCGTTCACGCGCAGCAGGAAGCGATCGGCGATGGGAGATTCGCAGCCGGCACAGACCTCTCCCCCTCCTCTGTAATCTGGACCTGGTGAGAGCAGATCAGTCCGTGGATATAGAGGCAGGGAGAAAGCCGAAGCCACCTGTGGTCACTATAGCCAAGTCAGTTTCTCCATCGTAGGATTCCTGAAACTTCCATGCACCGTGTTTACCAGTGAAGCAGTGCACCAACTATTGCTTATGTTTCTCTAATTTATTGAAAGAATAATCCTGTCATCTGGCACAGAACAATGACCTGATGTCCCATTAAGTATAAAGGATACATTAGAAGTCACCAAGTTTATGGCTGTACTAGGCTTATATTTTGACACAACAGTCTCATTTTAAATTATAAAACAATAATTAAAATTAATTTCTATCACCAAAGTAACCCTTTGTCCTGCTTGTAACCTTAAAAAGATATCAGTTTACTTAAAAAGTGTTGGATTTTTTTTCTTTTTTTCCCATTTGTTTCTATTATTATTATTATTGTTATTATTATTATTATATATTTGGCTTTAAAATATATTTTTAAACCCTCTTCTGACTTCAAAGTATGGACTGATTAAAGTAATAGTGTAGTACAATTGCTGGTAGGCTGTTTAAAAGTTTTATCTTTAGGAGTTTTTTTTTTCCAAGTGCTGCATTTAAATATTAGCATCATGTCTTTGCTGTGGTAGTTGTAGATAAGCAATATTCTTTTTTTTCCCATAATTTTAAAAGTCATTCGTTCTTTATCAAAACGTAGCGATGTACGGCCAAATGATATTATAGAAATTATTCCTTCACTACTGAATTGCGTAAGTTAGTTTGGCGCAGAATGAGATTATGGTCATTGTCAATTTAATCTTTTTGTCTTTATAATTTAAAAAAAATCTGCATCAAACACAAACCTTCATATTTATGTTGATAAAATATGTAGACTAGTTATTAGGAACTTATATATTTTCTTTGCATGCAGCAAAATCGTCAGCTAACACTTACCAAAAGGCGTGGAGGATGGAGGCTGCTGCAGACAGGACTGCTGGTTCTCCTCTGTTTTCATCCCTTCTCTCCTTCCCTCTGTGTGATCGCTTCAGAGACAAAATGCATTTTTTAACCTTAGATGTAAGCAAAACCAAAGCAGTTCACTGATGTAAACATAAACAAATACACGAAAGAAAATAGGCCACAGATGGCAGGTTGTGAAAATCAACCAGCTGGATTTTTCTGTTTCAGTGCGACATTTTATAACCACGATGGAGACTAAAAGTTAGATAGAAAAACACACGTTAGATTTGGTTCAAGTTGTTAAATATAGCATCAATGACAAGTTTAAAAAATAAATAAATCATTTGACAAAGAAAAAAGATTACACGTTGATATCAAAGATAAACCTATAGCGTAATATTTTGTTAAGAGCTCTATATGACATTTATATATTTTCAGATTGGACTATCATAAGATTAGGAAATATAGCTGTGAGGCTTTTTTAATGCCTACATACATAAACATAGACACACACACAAACATATATATATATATATATATATATATATGGAGAGAAAGAGAGAAGATAGAGAGAGAAAATAACGCGATGAAATTACTAACATCTTTTATAGCTAAACTGTTTCGTTAAAGAAAAACAGATTACAGGATTGTAAAGCATTAAAAAATGTTGGCAGCAACTAAAAAAAAAACAAAAAAAAACAAATAAAAACTTAGAAAATTAAACAACTGAATTAAAATAATGACCACAAATTTGTGTTATTGTTCTGCAGGCACACTCAGATGGCCTATCTAGTTTCTTGATTCATCTGGCAATATCTGTGCACACTTAAAATTATATATATATATATATATATATATATATATATATATATATATATATATATATATATATATACTATTTCAGTCTTTTATTTTAATGTTATTGCAATAAATGTTGCCTAATGAATTTTCCTTCATTTACTGTAGGCGCCAGCACAATGATCATGAAAAAGGCCACTGGTAATATAATCAAAGTAAACAAATTAAACGAATTATGTAAATACAGCTGATCTGATTTTCCATTACCCCTAAGTGGGTTAAATAAATGAACATATTTCTGTCATGAACCAATAATCTGTTTACTAACAACCTGACGTCATGATAATATATTTTTTTAAAGGACAGATAAGAGGCTACTTGTATCAATAAGTAGTAACTAAATTGTCAGGGCGCATATGTTTTTGACATTTACATTGCCTGTATGTTAAAAATGTATATTCTAATCAAAACGAATAAAAAATAAATCTAATTTTAAATGTAGTTTCAGGTTTACTGTAAATTCCGGAAGACAGACAGGTAATTTCCAACAGCTAAGTTAACGTGCATTACGTACGTTTTGGTTTAACAGTTGCAGTAACACGCAGAAAAACTATTAATTACTATTAATGACACTTACTCATAATAAGCAGTATGCACTCCGTAAAATAGATCATGTTTGATATTGAATTAAAATATATTTTAAAAAGAAATAAGTAGTTTCTTTTCAACATTACCTTTACATATATAAAAGACATGTTGGCCACATTTGTTATAAGAAAGAAAGGTCATTTTGATTTACTAGTTTTACCCGACGCCATCCATAAAACCACCAAATGACGGTTAAACAGCTGCTGGGGCTGGAAATAACAAACACCAATCCTAACAACACGTTCATTAGCATATCAACCGGCTGCGTTCACCGTCTACCTGTTCCTTAGTTGCGGAGTCCTACCTTGAGGTGAAACACACTCCTCCTGAAATCTCGGTTGGCAACATTAAAAGCTGGTGAAACTTTCAGCTTGTATTAACGAACACATTAAAGATTGTCCACCTGCACCTTATAGTACGGCGTGCATGATGCTTATGGTAAAAATCCAAATACCATGATGACCAAAAGTACGGTCTATTGTCTTCTCTTTTCTCCGGCAGTGTGCGCTCTGACTTGTTTTGTGCGTAGAAAGGGGCAGAGGGAGGAGATGGACAGACAAGGAAAGAGGGAGGGAGAAGGTGCTGAAGATGCTGAGGGAAGATGAGTGATATTGCAGCCTATTGATAACTCAGATGGGGAGGATCTCTTGCATTTGTGTTCAAGGTTAGACGGTGATTTAGGAGCGCAGCTGAAAGGTGAAATGACTTGCACTGCTTTGCCTTCACACAAGAAAGGATTCCATTATAGCCTTAATATAATGTCATATTCTTAAACTTCTTGAATATAGGTATAAATATTAAAATAAGAACGGCAACTAAAAGATTTTAGCGCTTGAATATAACTATAACTCTATCTAGATAGGTGAAAAAGCTTGCTTCACTTAATATCTCGTTCTAAACCTAATCATATTAATAAGTGTTTGTGATTGTAGGAAAAATGTTATCTTAAAGCAGCACTGAATTTAGAAATAAACAGTTTATCGTCCTACTTTTGCTTCTGACATGTTGTCTCATACTGAAATATTGCCCCCTTGTGTCAAAATCGTAACGCTGCATTCATTTAAAAATTCATTAACGACGAAGGTACATTTTTGTATAAAAAATATTCCTCTGCAGACAAAAATATCAAACAGCAAAGAACATAGAAAACAAATTTTACTGGAAAAAAAAGAAGTCTTCTACATTTTTTTGTTACAGAACTAAATCTCAGTGCTTATTTGCTAGTTTGCAACACTTAACTCCAACTTCAAACCAACTGGTTGTTTCATAGAAACTGCTTCATACAAGCACGTCTCTCCTAGTCTGAGTATTATACTGTTGGATGGTCAGCAGATCAAAGAACATGATTAAGTGCTGTTAAAATTGTGGCATTCAAGTATAAAGACTAAACCTTTGTGTGCTTTAAATTTGAAGCATTTTACTTTTTTTAACATTTGCTTTTGACAGTTTAAAATGTGCACGACAGAAGATAGATATTTGTGCCTTAAATATTTGACATTAAAAAAAACAAAACAAAACAAAACAAAAAAACATAGTAACTGTTGTTTCACATAAAAGCAGTGTTATGATTATTGCAGTTCTCAAGTGTTCATAAATGCAAATTTTTATCTGTATTCAGACAAAGAGCTGTTCATCCTTCCCCGAGTGGCTGCGTCTCAGCTTTAGACCAGACAGGATCTTCTGGGCTGGAGAACTCAGGTTGTGGTCCACATGAACTGTCTTGGATGATGCATAAAGATGATAACTCTGTCCAGTGCTCTGTCTGTTATTGTTCAGATTTACATTCTGATCTGCTTGCCACCTTGTTGCCACCTCGTGAGTAGATTTCTGTGGTGCTGTAGAGGATGCTGCACCTGCAGATGTAAATGTTGAATCCAGTCCCAGCATGTACTGCACAACCTCGCGAGGGCTCAGTGGGACCTCCACTTTACTCTCTGTGTTAACAGTGACCTGATGGGGCTGTTGAATGTTCTCACAGCAGGCATCAAAGTTTGAGGAAAGTCTTTGTGTCCCTAGCTCTGGAGAGGAGCTGCGGCTGCTGTCTGCACTCCCTTGATAAACACTTGTTGGAGCTGCTGGCTGTTTTGTTGCACAACCAGGGTTACAGAGTCGAATTTCTGCATTATGATGCCGGTGATACTTCACAGGTTGTCTTGTGAAGCGATAGTGTGGTTGGATCCCTAAATCAGAGGCAGATTCCAGCACTGACTCGCCCCGAGGATCACCCGATGCTGCTCTCATAGCCAGGACTAGGGCAGAAGAGGGAGAGAAGGTATATAATTCACAAAGGAAACAAGTGTAAACACAGGTCATTGATAATATTGCCACTAAACCTGGCTTGTCTTACATACTGTTTTCAGAAACATCCAGCAAAGGCATGACTTAAACTCATCAACTACCTTCAGGACAATATAAAAAGAACTTTGTACAAATGTTCAATTTCCTTCTGGATGATGCACACTTGCATAATATCCTCAACTGACTTGATGATTAGGAAAAAATACAAGGCTGATATGTGCAAATGTTTTGTTTTGCCTGTTGTTGAAGCCACAGAGAAGAGTAAAAGCAAGAGAAAAAAAGCAAAGGATAGCAGAAGCTTCTCACGCAGGAAAGAAAACTGCATTTTTTTTGGCTTAATTTGTTTCAAAGTTTAAACAAAGATTTAAAAATAACACTAAGATTTCCATCCCAAAATGATCACATGATGTGTTTGAATTCCACGATTACTTAACAGTTTTGCCTTTAACACACATCTCAACAAAAGCTAAGCAATCTAAAATAGTTTTGCAGAACTGCACGCACTAACAAGGAAGTTTGATTTCCAAAAATACATGGAGGAAATGCATATAGGGCTGAAAAAATGGCAACAGACTTTGTGGCACTCTACACTCACAGTTTCAGGTGCTTAAGAAGATACTGAGTAACTCTAATCTACAACCAACAACCTGTTAGAAATTAAGTGAACAACTTGGGAGCTGTGTGTGTAATACCTTTTGGATGCCTGATAGGATTAGCCTAATTAAAACATGTTCTCAAGCAGTACTAATAAAAGATGATGTAACAAGCTATAACTCATTACACTGGCAAACTCAAACTTCTATAGACTAGTAGTATATGAGACATTAATGCTATATTTTCTGAGGAACAGCTGCTCTATTGCCACATCAGCCTACCTGCTTTCTCACTGGTCTCAGGGCTGAGCTGGTCCACTGCTTCATTGGATGAAGACTTGTCAGATATATAACCCTCGCTTGAGTCTCTCTTGATAGTTCGGTTCTGTTGGAATGACACAAGTTGAGGGGTGGATTTCTGTAAGTGTTTACAGACCACGTCTAATCCTACAGCACTACAGTCTAAGTCGGGGATTTTTATGGAGGCAAAAGACTCCATTATAAAAAATGGATATTTTGAGCTAAGCAGTAGTTATCACCACTGTCCTTATGGCCTCTGAGCCATTTTATACAGCCTCTGCAAAAATTTACATTTGGGCATTCAAATTTTTCTGTTTATAAGTAATAGCCGTGGCCACAAAGCAGAGCTTGAAAGGAGGTGAAGCAGGGCAGAGTTCAGAGTGAAGCAGAAAGGCAGCAGCTGTCTAGTTTCTTAATCCTCATGGAATAAGGAGGTTAAGGTGCTAAGGCTTTTAAAACAACATGCAAGTGCAACGTCTCTGTGGCAGGAGTGAATTCCATGCAAGTGTTACTTATCCTTTTTAAACTGAGGTACTTACTTCTACTGAGCGTGGCTGCTCTCTGGAGGACATCTCAGGCTCTAATTGAGCATCAGGTACTCGATCCAGTGGACAAGAAGTTCTGGGAGGGGTATCTGGAAGAGGTGCTGTTGGGACTGGGGGAGGTGGAGTATTGGATCTCTGCTCAAGGCCAAAAATCTTGTCATGGTGTGTTATGAGGAACTCAACAAGTACAGCCTGGTAGCTTGTCTCCAAAATGGCCACCATTGACATGTCCACTGACACTAGAGGGCGCAACAAAGTTGGCCCAAATACAATACCCAAATTACTAGGGGACATCTTATTCTCATAGTTCTCTGAAACTCTGTGGAAACAAACAACAAATTTAGATTTAGAAGCCAATGAACAATAAAGAAATTGTAGCCTAAGAAAAAGACTACATCAAACTATTAGTGATGACCCGCCATCAATTCCATACTCACTTGTGCAGGTGAGAAATAATGTGCAGCAAAGTGTTGAAGCAATATAAAGGAAGCCTTTGCAATAGCTTTTGCAGACTGTGAATAATGTGCGATATCTCGTTAGGGTCTGGTGATGTTTCCCTGTCACTCATGTGCTGAATGGTCTTTCCCACAGCGATGAAATCATTGTACAGGTCAAAGGTCAGTAAAGGCTCTGGAAGCTGAAAGAAATATTATTGAGATTATACAGTGTGATGTGAGAAAAAATGCATTTACCTGAGTTTAAGACACTTCAAGATACATAAAATCAATTCTTTTTTTTTTTTTAAAAAAGCTTTCTCACTTTGCCTTTTAAACCTTATAAATCTGAATCAGCACTCTGTAGATATTTAACTTGTTTCTCTCATAAAAAATTTAAATTAATGCAGTGAAATAAACTCTTTGAATAACTCTCATACCTCCTTGAAGAAGTGCTTAAGAACAGAAGTGATATCATGTGGTGAGGGATCAGAGAGGTCCACCTGCTCCTTTTGCATCTCAAAAGCCTGGCAGAGTTTTTGAATGCGAGGTTTGGCTCCACTAATACGATACACACCCTTGGAAAACAAAATCAAGAACGAGTTATAAGGCTGGCAGTTCAAACTTGGCAGGTTGTTTTTTGGCCACTCTGATAGTAAATAATACCTGGACAGAGAGAGCTCGACTCTCAATCTCAGATGTGCAGCGCATTACCACAAACGGTACTCCATCTGGCCTGTCTCGTGACAACTCCGAGAGCTCCACTCCAAACACTGCGCCCTTCTTGTGCTCACACTCTAGCTGACACACCTCCATGCACTTCCTGTGCAAAGCTAGGCCGCACTAAATATGTGACAGAAATAAAACATGCATGACAGTTTGAATTTCTACTTTCCTTGCTCTGTCCATGTAGGTCTGAGATGCAGATCCTCTTGATATATATCTCCATTGTAGCCTCGTACCTCCTCACATTCAATCCCACTGACAACAATGTAGTTATCACACTGCTTGCATTTAACCATCTTGCTCTTCATTTTCCTGAGTCTGTGTGTCAGTGCAGCTCGAGAAATCATTCGAGCTTTTACAGACTGGCCATCAGTGCATTCTGCATAGAGGAGAGAACAGGTTTGTGAAGTTTAATATCAATGCTGTACAGCAAAACAACTGATGGGATTTTTATGAAGACATGAAATGAGGGAACAAACCTGATTCTGACCCTACATCTCGGTCATCTAGATCATCTGATGACACTGTCATTGTAGATGCTGTTTTGGGGAGCCTCCTGTAAGCTTTAATTATCCATTCGCCACAGAGCAGAACCACAGAAAAAGGGGAAATGTTATGCTCTGAAAAGTTTTTACTGGTATGTAAAATAAAAAGAAAAAAATATGTGCTTACCTGGACTGGATAATGATTCCATACTGCCTCCAATACTCTCATTATCACTGTGTCCCATTTTCTCTAAAATGCACCAAAACACAAATTGAATTATGAAGAAGGATTTATTTATTTATTTGTAAAATCAGTCATGGTATGATCGTTTGGAGTTCTTACTGCCATCACTGAGTCGTCTGCAAGCGATATCATCTGTCATGACTACATGGTCCTGCACAGAGCTGAGGGTGTTGCTGATCTTTCGTTTGCTTTAAAAAATAAAAAAAATTTAAATAAAAAATCTAAATTTCTGTGCTTTTCTGAAAATAGCACATGAAAAAGGAATGTCCAGATATCACACTGTTGATCTGCCTAAATCCTATTAACATTAATTGTTAAGAGTTAATAAATTTGTCTGTTTATATCTTTTTAAAAAGCTGTAAAAAATTGAATCCACATCACAGTCAAAATCATGGTAGAAATAACCACTTGTCAGTTTCTCATACCTTTTGCCCTGAGGAATATACTCTTGGAAAAGAA
Organism: Melanotaenia boesemani; assembly: GCF_017639745.1. Lineage (NCBI taxonomy): Eukaryota > Metazoa > Chordata > Actinopteri > Atheriniformes > Melanotaeniidae > Melanotaenia > Melanotaenia boesemani. Next base: position 28,187,013 of record NC_055683.1, on the reverse strand, counting down.
AGGTTTGGAGAGTCTGCTCAGGACGACGCCTGCTGAGGATGTAAAGCAGATAGGGCTCCCCTGGCTCCAGGGACCTGCATGTCAACTCCAGGTTGTGGTAGCCGAGGGGAACAGGCTCTGTCTGCTGTCGCTGGTAGTAGAACATGTTGACTGTGGCCTGATGCAAAGAGCAAATGCCATGTGAAGTCAAAGCAATGATCTGGCCAGCAAATAAATGGCTTATCTCTGCTTACAGATTTCCTTTTAATTTCTCCATCATTGCTTGCAGTCTTAATTTCAACTCCAAATTAATCATAAAATATTGTTTAAATGTAGGAAAACATATTGTATGTGCTGAAAAGCTTCATAACTAATTCTTGTTTTGTTACATTACAAAACACTTTGTTTTTTTACATTATGAGCTAATTGCAAACCTACTGTAGATAATTTTATATAAGCATTGATATGCATTAATTAATGATGAGGCAAATATTAGACACAAGCTGATTATTGCATTGCCATTGGTCTTGATAAAGAAAATTATTTTACTATACACAATTGTATGTGCACCAACAGGCTGAAATCATTAACCTTAAATGATCTCCTGTCTTCATACCACAGCTTGTTCAAACACATACTGACAGAAAGACAGATTTTTTTCTCATACCAACCTCCTTAAGCACAGTGTCTCCTTGACAGATGAGCTTTCGAATGTGAGAAATAATTCTTTCTTTAACCTTCACTAATTCATCTTGGTGGATCTTGGCGTCACTCACACATTGTCTGTACAGAACCTCTGCCTCCACTGCCTGTGGCAAATACAAAAAGAGCCTAAAAGATGGTATACAATACCGGCCATGTCTTCATTATCCGCAATGGGCAAATCTATTCAATTCTTTTTTACTTATAATGTATAGTAAAACATCAAAAACATGGTATGACCAGCCAGATAATATACAGTTTTTATAGTAAATTGTATTACAAATTCATTTCTATATTAATATAATATATTAAAAGGCATCAACCTTAGTCTGGGCTTCATCTTTGGACTTCCTTCTCTTATCCAGTGTTTTAGTTCCAGCTGTGTCATCCACAGCTTTAGCTGAAATTGCTTTAGCCTTTTCCAGTTCTTCACTGCGCTGGAAATACTGATGTTTTGTCTTTTTTAGTGCAGTCACAGCTTCATTCTGATGTACAGTGGAGAAATAACATTTTTTTTGTTGTTGTTTTTGTTAAAGCTAACTCAGGTTTTAACATAAACTATCGCATTCATTACACACAACTAAAGTTGAATTACATGTTAAACAAAATTGGTCTTGTAATAAACATAGCTCTACTTAAGATTTGAACACAAATCCTTATTCACTTACCATCCTCCTTTGTTCCCTTGCCCACTGCTCTTTAAACTCTCTGCGCCACTTATCAATCTCATTCTTCTTGGCAGCCAAAGCCTTCATGACAAACATGGTGGATTTTAAAAGAAAACAGCAAAACCCAATGAAATACAAAGAGGACTTAACAAACTCACTCTTTCTGTATGTATGTGTGGTCTTTACCTGGTAGCATCGGCTTTGTATCATTTCAACAGTTCTTCTGGAGGATACACTGTTCTTGATATCTTGCTCCAGAGCCATGGTGTAGATGTACTGTAGTGGCATCATTTCCTGCACATGCAAGAGCAAATTTACAAAGCTTTTCTAAAGCAGATATAATTAGTACTGCAAAGTTATTTTTATTCCAATTACACACTGAAACACATTATTCTACCTACTAAAGAACACTCTTTAGCAAATAAGTTCAACAAAATCATACCTGCTGAGCCACATTGGCCTTTGCACCTTCAGCCGTCTTCATCACATTTTTTGCAAACTCTTGTTCTGTCAACAAAAATCACCTGTGAGTTTCTATCAACTTGCTATTCATATGGTGCTCCACAGCAACAAGAAAAGCAAAATGGAACTTAATGAAAAGGAGCCACTTCAGTAAATTTATTATTGCTACTAGTCAGCTCAGACTTTGTGTGAAACTTGGTGATATCATTTGGCACCAGTAAAGATGATATCACCTTCCAGTAAAGGTCCAATTTATCTACCTTTTCTACCTCAGATAAATTGGACCTTTACTGGAAGGTTTATTAAACCTTTTGGAACTCAACTAGAGCTTGGCTGAGGTCAATCTGAACTTTGACGCTTTTGAACTATTAATCAACTAGATTAGTTTAAAATAGCTTAAACCTGACCATTCAGCACAGATCTTAATCAGACACAGGCAGTGTTCTGATAAAGGTTTGTAATCTTAGGACATTTTAGGGAAGTCAAAGTGTTGATCTTCTTCTATGTGTAATCAGTAGTTTGGGTTAAGCTCCACCCAGCATTGCTCATCAGTTGCTGTTGCCCTATACTTCTCCTTACACAGCTAAGCTGGATGACTCTGTATTTTGATTGCTACCCAAAGACTTGTAATCTTTATATCCCTTTCTGGACACTGGCACCTGTTCAGGCTGATACAAGACTAATCACTGTCTATGTAGTCCAAATGAACCCACTCTTCTTTATTACCCTCCTCATGGCAACTAATCTTTAATCCTTTCTTTCTGCATGTGCGGCATGTGGCTTCCTGGAGTGACTACACTACTGTCAGATAGCCTCAGTGGGTTAAAAAGAAAAAAAAACCCACCTGAATATGTAATAGTGCTCTGCCACACTAGCTTATATTTAAATATTTCATCTTTCCTGCTCTCTCTTTTCTGGTTTTCCTAAACAAAACAAGGCTCTGCTTCTCTTACTGTCCTACTACAGTAAAGGTTCTGTATAACTACAAGAATTTGCATATACTATTTCCTTTACACAGCTACATGTATACTCACCCAAGCTTATTCTTTTCTCCATCCAGTTAAGAAGGTCTTTGGCATAGCGGCACCATATCTTGGCGTACTGCAGTGCCGTCTCCACTCCATCCTCACAGCGACAAAGGGCCAAGTCTGCTTCTTGGGCTGTGAGGGAGTACATCAGCATCACTGTAGGCTCTGCACACTTCGAGTTATATCCAGGGAAAAGTCCACTGTATTACACCCAACAGATTGTCTCTCCTGAAGGACTCAACCAGCCCTCCCACCCCTTCTCCAACCAAAGAATCACCAATCTATTCTAGTGTGTCAACCACAAACTCACAAACTTAATGACACATGATCAAATTTAGCAAAAATCATCAAGAAAAACTTAAGAAGGTGCACAAACCCAAAACAGAAAACAATGATTGCATATGGAAAGTCATAGCTGCTCCTTAAGAGTGAAAATCCTGTAATCTCCAGAGGGTCTCAGCGGACTGTGGACATTTCTGGCAACACAATTCATACAGTAATCTGCTGCCAAAAAACTCTTTAAAATCTGTCCAAGTCTGTCCGTAAACAAAAAATGGGGATGTGATCTAACAGAGGAGGGTTTCCATGGACCAAAGAAAAACAACTCTAGCTAAATAACTTCCCTCCTCTCCCCTCTTCCTCCCTGCCCTTATCCCCTCCCCCTCACACCTGTTCACTTCTGGTCAGCTACAAAGAGACAAGTGACGCTTTGAGAGCAAGCAGATACTCTATTAAGAGCTAGTGGCGGCATCATGTCACAGCTCTACCGTGTTTAAACCAAGAGGGTGTTGATATACCAACCACTCTTCTTCCTCTGTGACTCACATAAACACAGGGTGGATGATGTTTGTGTGACAATCACAAGGTCTTCCAAAAAGCTCCCCACACTGCTTTTTGTTATTCAAAATTTCTCTGCATTCAACATCCAGCACAATTAATGCATGTAATGTGATTTAACTGATCTTAAAGACAACATATTCATACACTTTCAAAAACTTTCGCTTCTCCCAACAGTCCACAGAGAGTAGAATTTGTAGTTCTTCAGACAAGAAAAATATATTGTCTCTGTGTCATGACAATAAATACAGTTAGAGTGGTAGAAGAAAAAATCCCAACCAAGTAAAATTGTATTCTGTCTTGAACAGGGTACAACCTTGTGTATACCCCCCACGCCCTACAGCTGACCAGTTAGTGAATCATGTCTATATTTTGGACTAATAAGTACTCTCTCCTTTTTCAGAAATTAGCCACGTTTAAATTATGTGCTATTCCATGACTACAGCCTCTGGGGCTTGGATTGAGGATTATCCTAGTTGGGTCCAGATTGTGGAGAGACAGACTTTAGAGGAGCAATGAGTGAGGTTTACCTCCTGGTGTGTGACTTAGTTTGCAGATAAGACTGGATGGGGGTGGGTTTCTTGAGGAGGTTTACACTGTCATTTTACTATTTTTGTTATGTAAATGCAACCTGTCTCAGATTTAATTCTAGAGGTGTGCTGTAACCCATAGTTTGGATTAAACCAAGGCTGCCACGAATGGCAACAGATTTATGTGTACACTGAGCATGTGAAATCTTTTTCTTCATTTTTTCTGTATTTAATTTACTTCAAGATCTGTAAAACTGACATCTCTCCAGTTTGTCTATCTCTTCCTCTTTTTTTATACATACACACATAGAACATCTGTCTCCTGCTTAAATCCTCTTTCTTTATCCTAATCTTGTTACAAAAGGGCAGTTACAAATCACAGATTAGTGTAAGAAAATAACCAAAGACTGAAACAGACACAATAAGTGTCACTGACTGCAGTTTTTCATACGTACATCATTCATTATTAATCTGATGTTGATCAGATGCATTCTAACAAGTCTTCAATACAGGAACCTTTATGGCTGCCTGTAAGCAAAGCTTCAGTTTGTGTAAACCAGTCATTCACTGAGTCCGTAAACTGTGCATTACCACATCCTTTTGTTTTCTCTTTGCATCTCTTTCTCACACAAAACATACCTGTTTGGTTTCCATCCACCTCATTGGCCTCAGCACGATTCTGTGAGCAAAGTGTATCTTCACACTGTTGGAACAAAAGAACTATATTCTGATAAAGCAACAGCCAGTTTCCTCAAACCACACCTACGGTTTTCTGTAAGTGGTTCCAAAAACATCCTCACTGTTTCTGGTGTCAGTGAGCTCAGCAGTTTCAGGAGCATTGTCTGAGCTCTGCAGCATAATTAAACATTCATAAATGTGTGTCATTAATTGCAAAGAATATAACTCTTACATTTTGCTCATTTTGCTCTGTGATGTCTGCACCTTCTGCAGAGCTGAATTCTGAGATGGACTGGGAGTCACTATCTGCCAGCAGATCCTCTGCATCACTGAACACAGGAAAAATGTCACGCAGAAAAACACACAGTAAACCAGCAATATCCAAGTGTTTGGGATTGTTCTAGGAACATTGTATGCTAATAATAAACGTATACAAGTGTAAGGAAAATAATTAACATCAGATGTTCAGAAATGTTAATGCCATCGGGACAGCTTTTAGATCTAGTTTATGATGTAATTGCCAATTTACGTCAATTCTCTGCTACCTTTCAATATTCAAATAGCATGTCTGTTCAATGCCACCCACAGAGGAAGTAATTTTAGCATCAGAGTTTAACAGAAATGAGAGTGTGAATCAGATAGACGTCACATGTAAAATAAAGGCATACATTGAACATTAATGAATTATACTGAGAATCTTGGTTGAGCTTCTCTTAATGTTAATGTTATGTTAATGGATTATGGCCATAAATGGACAAAGACAAATGAGCTGTTTTATCCTGTGTTGTTTTTTATGACCACACACCACTAACCACTGCACTTTTCCATCACAGTATTCGGATCACACTGCACACTTTTATGAACTTACGAAGAGATGAAAGAGAGTTCAAGATTATCAAATTCTCTGAAGATCTCACTGTATCGCTTGGTTTCAGACTTTTGATGAGCCTTCCTCAAAACTGAAATGAGAAATGGAAAAACTAAGATCTGTGACAGGCATCCCATATGTGATTCATGTATACACAGACATACATACAGCAAACATAGAGCCAAATCAGTCTTAATGTGCACATAAAGATTTTCTTTATCCTCAAATAATGTTCTTTCCTTTTATGATATCAGCAGACGTAAGATGGAGTATGATGAACTTGACAACTGACACAATGATCATGCCAATGTGTCATTGATAATTGGCAATGACATAATATTATACATCTGCAGATAAACTCATATAAATTACAGTTTACTTATTTCACAATTCCACACACAAAAAAACAAACAATAAGATAAATGATTGCCCTGCAAAGATTACAGATGAAAAGCATTCAAAACACAGTTCCTCTTTTGAAACATATTCAACAGTATTTCATTAAAATCTCTGGTAATGATGAGCTAAAAAAAAAAATATAATGACATCTTTAATGATGAAATTGGCTATCTAATTGCTGCCTCACCATCTGAAAAAAAAGTTAGCATCCAACAAATTTCAACTGATGCAAGAACTAAGAAAAAGAAATCTCCCTCTCACAAATACGCCTTCACCATAGTCAACCACATCCTGCTAGCATTTTGTGTCATGTCCCATAATGCACATAGAGTCCTTGTTTTTCACACCAGCAGCATTTCAGTGAGTGAGAACACAGTGTCAGTAAGCTATGGCAAATTTAAAATAAATTTTCTTTTTTAACAAATTGATCTTTGTTATTAAAAAAGCAACTTTTGTTTTGCTTGTAGTTTACCTGCAATCTTTGTAACAGCAGTAAACAATTCTACATTAATACATTTAGACCACACTAAACATTTTCTGAGAAGGAACTTAAAAGTATATATTGGAAACCATTCTAGTTAAATGCAAAGTTTAACTGATTGTCAAAACCAGTTCCAATGTTATCATGACTAATGAACAAATGCTAAGTTTTTGGCTTTTGGCTAAGATTAGCAGTAGTCATATCCTGTTCTGTAAAAATACAGAAGTTAAAAACACACACACGCACACACAAACACACACACACACACACACACACACACACAGAGAACAAGAATGTGTCATAATGAAGAAAGAGTTCAGGAAGTTCACCAACCCTCTTTTTGACTAGGAGGATGCCACAGAGGCTCACTGTGCATACAGTGTGTTTGTGCACCCACATGCAAAAGCCATGCCATTATAGCTGCTGCTGCAATGCTGGAAAACTTACAATCAGCACAAAACATTTTTTAAATGCCATTTTAAAATATAAATTAATTTAGCCTATATATGAACCAAATTATCAATAAGAAATCCAAAAAGATCTCACGAGCATCATAGGCAACCAGATATGTGGAGTTTAAAGCATCACTTGCTCAAAATTACTCCCAAACATTACATTCTTTCTGCTCACCTGTGCCTTGAGATGAATCTTTGTTTGACTCTTCCTCCATTTCTCCTTACTTTCTCCTTGCCGGTAGCCAAACCTTAACATCAGTTGCTCACCATCTGCATCTCACTCAATGGGTCACCATTAAAAACAGTACAGTTAGAGTGGTTGAAAATCTGTACGGCAGTGTTTACATGGATCTAGTAAATTATCAGCGTGTGGCACTGAGCGTGCTACCGTTTAACCTCTCTATAAGATCTTCCTCTGGTAGAGAAGAGGTTGGCCAAAGTTTTTCACCATCAAGGGAAGAGGAAGTGAATGTCTATGTCACACTAGGCCCCACCCACACTATTTCACTCTTACTGTAGTGACAAAGTGCCACTGTGTTAAAGCTGTGTCGTCTCAGTAATAAAAATTTCTGACGCCTTTACAGATATGTATAAAGATTATATATAGTGTAACATGACAGCTGATACTTCATCTATGCTTAAGGAAATAGAATTTCTTAAAAAAATTATTTACTGACCAAATAAGAGAATAAGTTATAGTCCACATAAATGTGTAGTGATAACTGTGACCAGTGTGCCCAGTGCACAAGATCAAATTAAATAAAAAAAAATAAATGAAAAATATTAACTATGATTGTTGCATTTTTTAAATTAAAAATCACTAATCATCAATTAAACTTAAATAAGTCATTCAATTCTTGTTACAAAGATGGCTGCTGGCAGGAATGACCCCCTGTACCTTTCTGTGTTGCAACAGACCCAAAGAATCCTTTCACTGAACACACTCACACACTTTCATTTCCTTGCTGTGTTGCTAAGAGGGTGTGAAGAATTGTCCATTATGTTGAGCAAACTTGTACAGCATTCTTCTCTGGACAATCAGCTCCAGGGGACCCAGAGTAGTCCCCAGCACAGACCCAGCCTTCTTAAGGTTATATTCTGCAGTGGTGCTGTGGAAAGTGTCCTCACCTCCTGTATCACTGTGTGATACGGCAACTGTTCAGCTGCAGACAGATAAGCTCTGGAGAGAGTGATGGAGTCTGCACACAAGATCACTGGCAGCAGCCTGCCAACAGTATGTGACATTTAAGCAGCAATAGCAGGAAAAGAACCTCCTGCATCATGAAAGACTCCACACTCCCTGCACATAGCCTATTTTTCTACCTCTTACCAGGCTGTACGGCATTAGAGCCCACACCACACACCACCAGGTTAAGTCAGAATTACTCCCTCGATGCTGTAAAACTGTTCAACTTAAGTCGCAACTAGGACCACAGTCCAAGTTATGTATTATTGATGTTCAGAATCATGTGCAATAATGCTAATATCAGACCACTAAGTGCAAGATGTATCATTACGTGTGATAGCTGCATTATCATTATGGGCAATATCTTGCTGTTATCACTTGACAGTGCAATAAAAACATCACAATACTTTAACTCACAATTTCCTTTGTTATTTATCTTTTCTTTCCTATTTTTAATACACTGCTTGGTTTCTATGCCTTTTTAAAAAAAACCTATTCCTCACTACCATCCTCTTGTGTTAACATGGTGAATGACAATACAGAATATTGAATATTAAATTAGACAGAAGTTACTCTAACAGAAGCATCCCACAATATTATGCTGTCACATTTGTTCAATATCTCCAGAACGCGCTTTGCAAAATGAACATGAACAGGGAGAAATTATTACATCAGCATAAGAGTATTCATATTATGGTAGTTATGACAAATTCAAACTATTAAAAAACTTTTATTTTATGTTACACAATGAATCACTGATTTTTGTGAACAGTGAATTGGTGAATTTATTTCATTATTGCTCAGTGAAAATCAACCTCTTCAGATGCTATATCCATGAGATGGTAGAACCATGAAATAATAAATAACATAAAAAAACCATCCTGTTACAAATTTCAAATCCTATTTCATGTACTATCCTAAAGTCAAACCTTAACCCAAAACACTCTAATTCAGATGTATGTTTCCTGGTGCTTCTTAGGGGGAACACACAATCATGTGCCCTTCGTACCAAATTACATATAACAATTCATAAAAGATTTATGAACTAATTTGAAAATCCAAAAGAAAAACAAAATTCACAGTTTAATGTTACAATAGATCACCTGAAATGACGGAGATGAACCAGCCCAATGTCATTAATTGGAAATGCATCTTTGAATTTCTGTATGACAGACAGAAGCTGGGTACTGCAAATGCCATTCAAAATGGCAAGTCTAGTGCCTTGTTAAAGTATAACATAAAAACACAGCATAAGATGCCCGTGATCCCTTTTAACTCGTCACAACTGACTTTTTTAATCTTTTTATAAACTTTGATATTACATCTCTGCTGTGATGCTAAATCAAAATGATCAAGGAGAGCAGGTGAATCAAAACTATGGCAGCTTGTCCTTTGCATGTTTACACTCCAGGCGTGCATGTCCTCTCATAGCTCATCCCGTGCGGTAATGTCTAAAGGGGACTGGAGCACATCTATGTTTTGGGCCTCACTGCTGATCTCATTCTGTTCTCTGGTTTTTCCTGAGCGTGCTCTGTCCCAGTCTGTACGGGCCTTGTCATTGTCCCACACTGTAGAGGTTTCAGTGTCGCTAATGTAGCCTGGATCGCCTGTATAGTGTGTTGGAAACACAAGGAGAGGCTCTGCAGAAAATGCCTTCAGGTCCCTAGTTTCAAACTGTTCCATGTAATCAGACCTGTGAAAGAGAAGGTCAGGAAAAAGTTTAAGACTTGAACAATGGTTTGTGTTACTCTTTAACTGGTTATTAGCTGTGGTAAACACTTACACAGGATGTTTATTGAACATGATGGGAAGAAACTCATCCACAGGCAAAACCTTCTTTAGTGGCTCTGCTTTTAAAAGCTTCTTCGCACCTTGTAATGACACCATATAGCCTAGTGTCCAATATGAGTAGTCTGCTTCCACTAAGTTGCGTATATTTGGCACTGCTTTCTCTCTGTAATCCACTTGCATTCTCTTTCGGCCAATATATCTACACAAAAAAACACAGAGGAAAGATGTGGGGAAATTGCAAACTTAGGGGAGCTGGGACAAATTCTGTGATTGTGATAATTAAAAAAATAAAAAAAAAGACTCACATGAGATCCCAATCCAGACCTTCATCTTCAACCTCATTCATCAAGTTCATCAAGCGACGCTTGAAGAAGACCTCAAAGCGCAGGTCGTCTTCGATCACCAGTGATGTTTGCAAGCCTTGCTCTACAATCTAAATCCAGAAGCATATTAATCAGTATGTCCCCAATCTGTTTAGATCATAAATGCTTGAAGGCTTGGCTTCTGTGTTCACCTCTTTCCAGATGTTATAGTGAGAAAGAAAGCAGCCCAGCTCTCCCTTTGTCAGAGGTCGACCATGGTAAGGGTCGCTATATCCAGGGAGCATATGGATGCCCTGAGTATGAATTTGGGTGGCATTCATTGCACTGAAATAATAAAAGAAGAAATGTGAGAAAATGGGCAAAATAAAAGCCATACGGTAGTGAATGAGGCCCTGGATCATAGTATTCATTTGACTGAGTTAACTTACTTTCCATCTACAGCTTCAAAAACCTTACATGCAATCTTCTGCTCATACAGGGACCTCAGCATACGCTTTTTGCGGCCAGCCTGCCTCTCTAGGTTTATCATGAAAACCTGCACATACAATCACACTAGTCAGTGTAATTACAGATTTAAACAGCAGGGGGATGCTTTCAGCAAAGAAATAGATAAGAAACCATTTTTGCATATTCCATCTTCACATCACTCCTCCTTACTCACCTCATCAAAGCCCATTTTGTCAGGTTGTTTCCTAGCAACACGTAAGTATTTTGAAGGCACCACTGGGGAATTTCGCACTACATGGTAAGAGGGAAGATGGATGCAGAAATGGTATAAATGGTATATAAAGACCCATGCTGAAAGTTGTCATTAACTAGAGCAGCAAAAGGTAGAATAAAGACTCAAAGCAAGACAATGAGAGGGAGTTGGTGGCAAAAGTATAGCTACATCTAAATGCACAACACTCACCGTTAACTTCCAACAAGGAGTGCAAAAAGCTGTCAGATTCATCTTCCAAAGTATTGTGGGAGCGTAATGGTACAGGGAAGTAACCATAGGTCTCCTTGTTACATACAAACATCTGGACATCTGTAAGGAGCAGAGCATGTATATGTCAACCTAAAAGTAAAAGTCAGATGAGTAATGTTTTTAGATTTAATATATAAGAACTAAACTACAAAATACCTGCCATCCGAGCAGAGTATGCAAACACAATGATGTCATCAAAAGCCCAGCTGTATTCTGGATGGGGTGGGTGAAAGGCTAGCTGCCTTGATGCCTCTTTCCTGAGGTCTACCAGCAGAGTGGAGTGGACCATGGGAACAGCAAAGCAGCCTTTTCGTACCTGCTTCCTAATAGGCATGTAGTCAGGGGTCCGCTTATAGTAACCCTGATGAAGTGGGTTGATTAACATTTGAGTTCATAAAGGAATCTATAGCATTAAATAAATACACAAGAAGGTACACAACCTCATTATGGTAGTACCTGTGGGGTCATTCCACACCAGAAGTTTGAATAAGCTGCACGGGATTCAAGCATCGGAGCAATTACAGTCTTATTCTCTTTTATGAGCTTCCAGAGCACATTCGGATTGATGAGGAGGTTATCACAATCCACCAACTGCAGACAGGAGAGAGGAAAGGCTATGAAATATGTTCACAAAGACAAAAAGAAGGGTATCTGAAGAACACCATCATGTCTTAAAAAGGAAATAGTGAACATGTGATTAAAATGGGGCTTTGAAACTGAATAGCAACCAAGAAGTAAAACATTGTCTATTTTAATTGTGTTCTCAAGAGAGAAAGCCAAGACGTTAGGCTAAGAAAACAGATTTATTACAATTCTCAATGCACTTCACCTCAAAATTATACATCACTGAAGCTAGACAAAATGTGCTAGGCTGGAGAATAGAATACAAATCTACACAGTGTGGCACTGAAGGTTCAAAGATTTACACGACAAAGTTTATATTATAGGATTGTGTAAGAGACAGGGGCCAATTTTAAAAACCCTGTCCTCCTCTTAAGTTACAGTTGTGGTTGTGCTTGAGCTTTGATTCTGTACTTATCCTTCAGCTGTTAATATCTGGTGATAAAAATAGTTGAGCTGAACAGCTAGCTCAAAGTTTTAAATGGAAATACTAACACACAAAACAAACCAAAAAAAGGTCTTACTGTGCACTCTTGTAACTGCAAAGCAGTTTATTGTCCTACCATGAAGTAGTCTGCCCACATTTCACGAGCGGCCTCCAGTGCTGCTTGCCGAAGCTTCATAACATGCTCATAACGACGATCTGTCCAGTCTTTTGGACCATCCTGATCCTCATAATGTCTTAAAAAGATATTTTAGAGTTAATCAAACTTACTTAATTATTTGGCTTTGTAAGCCTTTGAGAAAAAAAAAACAGAGTTGCCTACCTCAGTTCATCCTTTGGCCTCCATTCCACATTATGGTAAAGGTTCTGCACCTTAACAAGCCAGTCATGCAGAATGATAGAGGTGTTGTCCACATTGTGATCAGTTGCTACCCTGTCAATATGCAACAAAACCCCATAATCAAAATGCAACAAATTCAACAAGATCAAGAACTTAACTAAAAAAAAATAACAAACAAAAATCAGAGAAAAGAGTAGCAATGGTTAACTTTAGAACTAGTGCCAGTATGAGTTCAAACTACACCCAGTCTTGAAAGAAAAAACGTTGACTCAAATAACAATAGCCCTTTGCACACTTTTTGTCTGCACCTGTAAGAAATGGTACAACCGTTAATGACACCAACACAGAACAAAAACAGAGAACAGTTGGTGGTTATCTTTTTAGGTTAGCATTTCTAAGGAAAGCTTTTTATAAAGGAAACGTTAAGAGGATAAGAAACAACATTACAGAAGTGAAACTTCTGTCTGTAATAGCTTAGATCGGAAAAGAGTGATTTAAACAGGCTGAAGCCAAATCTGAGGGAAATGCACCAAAGTCAGACAATTTACATGTTTGACCTAATCCTAAAGAGGGTCCAAATAAAGACACGTGTCTGTGCCTAAGAGCTTCTGCTATAAATCCTTTAACAACAAAACACCCACTATCTTAATTTCATGGTCAAGCAGGTTGACAGTCTTTGCTGCAAAACAACATCTATACAACGGCCAGCTGGGTTTGCATTTTGCTCCTGTGGATGATAGCCAGGAAGGATTTCACATGGATCTGTGATAACACTACAACTCCATGCTAAGCACCGATTCCTGCCATATCGCTCTCAAATTCCTCAACCTTTGTTCGACACTGTGTTTCCTGTTCATGCTCAGATCAAACATATCTATAAAAAGCAGACCCATTAGCTATGTAGTACTTGAACTCTAAACATACATCTATAAGAGCTGTGTGTTCTATCCACTCTATTTTTACTGCAGTAGAGTAGCAATGAAGTCCTAATTGTAGACACCAAAGATTTAAATAATGGTTTAGTGAAGCTCTGATTGTGAGACTTTGGCATGCCTGCAAACAGCCTCAAAAGACTCCAGAAAAATGCATAAAACACAGAGTGTTTACAGCATCACACAGTTGTTTGCAAGAGTAAAGAGCACACTTCTTAAGGCCTTTGGGGCAGTCTTGCAAGCTACTCAAAAGCTGAGGATACAAGTGTGGGTGGGCTGCTGGAGCATGTCATTTAGTTGTTATGTAAGAAACACCTCCCTTTCACTTGCTTCAACTTTTACCCAGCCAGACATGGCAGACAGGTGTTTAAAAAGCCTCTAACATAAATTTACACCACTACAAATGGTTTAGAGAGTTTGTTACAAATAACTTATATTTTATCTTATTTTACAAGGGAAGTTCCACTGAGATTAAAAATCCCTTTAAGGAGCCCTGGCCAAGGCAGCAGCAGTCCAAATTCCATCACAGACAGTAATCCTTAAAACAACCATTCAAAAAACAAACAACATCAAACATACAGTATAAAACATGTGAAATATAAATCTAAGAGGTCAATAGAATAAGTAAAGCATAGTTAGCTGGACAAGCAGTTACAGACACCTACTGAGTCAGCCTCCTAACTCTTCGAGACATTTTTAAAAGCTTTAACTGAGATCAGCTCCTGCAGTTTTAGGTCAGTTTGTAAGCTGTTCCAGGCTGCAGGGGCAGAGAATTTAAAAGCCTTTTGGCCAGGTTCGTTGCAAGCTTTGGGAACTGTCAGTAAAAGAAAATCATTAGAGCACAGACAATAGTTATTTGACTTAAATAAAATATAATCACAAAGGTAAGAGGGAAGCAGGCCAAGGATGGATTTATAGATAAAATAATACCAATGTAAAAGTCTGCGTATGGATTCAGAAGGCCACTGAACTCTGGCATAATGGGTGCAGTGGTGAGTGAGAGCTTTGCAGCCTGCCACAAACCTGAAGGCACCCACACTGTCCACAGACTGATGGGAGGCTGATGTTTAAAGTCTGGAAAATGGCCTACAGAAAAATGTTAAGAGTATTATAAATCTTCATAACACCAGTAAGTTGAAATCACCATAAGGATTTAACATAAGAGGCTATTTAACATTGCTGAAAGCATATAGGGAACAGACCCAGCACTTCATTATCAAATCTGATCAGGAATTTTGCATTTATACATTATAAATGATGTTTCATCCATTATAATGTCATATTTGGGCTTTAAAATGCATCAGGTCTAAATAGAAACAAAAACAGCTGTCCACTAAGACACAGAGCGGCCTGGATTAGTAAAATGCTATGTGTTGAAGACCAGAGGAAGCCTAATGTGTGGAAGTAGACAGCAGAAACGGAACCCCGTTTGTTTGGATTACATTGAATCTTACAGCTCCCCTCGCGGTCAAACCAGTCCCATCCCCTCCCCTCCACGTATACAGATCACTGCAACGCACTTTTCCCCCCGATTACTATTGTCCAGATGTGGTAACCTCTGCCCACAGTGTTACCTTTCTATTAGTGGTCAGATACAGTCCGTCGTTATGATGGTGCATGTAGAAACTAAAGCCATGCTCTTCAACCCCAAACGTAAACGCGACAGAACTTGATGTGGTTTCCACAGCCATTTTGACACCCAATCTCTGCGGATTCACCAATTGTATATTTTTCGCGCACATCTTCTAGGTTTAAGAGGGGAACATTTGCAAAAAGAAATACATTTCAATTTACTTTAATATCTGTTCGAAAGCTTAAAAAACCCTAACACTTTCCAGTAACAACTTACCAGAGAGCCATACGCTCCTTGGGATAGTTGAGGCGCTCAATTGTACCGAGGAAATATGGCAAAGAGTGCTCAGAGTTTCTGCAAATGAGGGCAACAAGGACCCGAGGAGCGAGGAGCGGAGATTCGGGAATCCAGCGCTCCTCCGCAAAGAATCCCCGGACAGGACTGCAGGACAGGAGCAGTAGGAGCAGAGCAGCTGGCGGGCCATCCGACATATACATTGCGACCGTACGGTATGGTGTAAAATAAAAATATAACAAAATAAAATAAAATGTAGTGCTTTTAGCTCGTTATGAGTTATAGAAATGCCTTCTCTTTACTTTTGCGGCCATCACATTTACGGAAAGTATGTGCCACTGCTCCTGATGTAGCAGTACGAAGTTGAGCTTAAAGGGGACGTGTCTTGGTCTTAAAGGGAAGGGCTTCACTGTACAGTTAACAGAAATGTGCAAATGGGGTAGTAGATGGTTAAAAAGGACACCAAAATTCCAAATGACAGAAAATTTTCACCATCAAAGGGATGTGACTTTATTTGGTCATTTACAAAGCATGCGCAGATGAGGACTGAAACATACATGACTTTTTACAACACATTTAGGCTGCTTAGTAACTTGGTAAGGTAAATGTGCTGCTGTGCAAAATTATTAAAGAAAATAAAAATGATAAAGATGTTTTGTAGCCATGTTTTAATACTTTGAACAATTTGTCTGAAAAATTAAACCAAAAAAGAAGAAGATGATTTTTTCTACATTCCATTTCAGACTTGTTAAATGTGCATGTAGCACAACTGAATAATTATCACCATCAAGTGTTGCACATTTACAATTCTCTAAAGAATAAACAAAGCATATACTTGAATAAAATTTCCTCTGACATATACAATACACTGAACACACAAACATCCAGCAAGGGTTACATTAAAAAGTTATGTTTTTGTGATTATCTACAGTATCCTAATTAATCACTCACCAATGTAGGAATGTATTGCACCATACAGTGTTGAATTCCTGCCTTTATCACACAGACTGCTCTATAGTTTGACCTCTGAGCCTGGCCTCTCTACCTGGATAGTTAAAGAAGCAGCTGCAGGGTCATCTATGAGCCAGAACAGTTCACCAACGGTTGGGACAACACGAGCTGCTGGTAACGCTGGACCTTCTTTACCCTCCAGTACTTCCTGCAAAACAGAGAGCATCGTGTTACAGCACCATTATTACACAGCTCAATAGTGTGAACTGTATTTCTGGTATGCCAGCTGGTCAAAAGTATTGTTTGTAGTTATCTGTAAAAGAAGTGCTTATATTTATTAGATTTCCCTAACATTGTTTTATGCTTGTTTTCTTTGTTAATTTAATGGGTTTTATTTGAGGGCATAGTTGAGGTTTACTTATAGTTAATTTGGAACCTAGTTACATGAAACCAAGATTTTAACACTTTCTGTAATATAATCTCTCTCTACAATAATGGCAATAATGAGATGATAATGAACAAAATGTGACAATGGACAAGTGCCTTAGACTTGCATTTTTATTTGATGCCCAGCAGAGGGCGACCCTTGCAGCAAATAGAAGTCAGCTTGTATACTATAAGTCTATAAAGAAATGACATTAACTTATTCTTAGATGATCACCTGTCTCTATTCTAGTGCAACAGGCAACACTGTGATTGATAAACTATTATCTTTTGATTGTGTAGTTTTGAAGTTACTATCAAAAAGTATTTCTATTCTATTCTAAATCCACCACCTGCTCACACCATACAGGCATAACATTGACATTGGGGAGACCAAAATGCTGAACTATTATTTTAAACACTCCAGTCTTGAAGATTATGATTTTGAAATATGCATGCTTGATGACAACTTATTAAGCATTACCTTCAAAACAGGTGCTTTGCTTCCTCCTGTTGACACAAAAGCCACACAGTGTGCAGAGTTCACCACTGGAAAAGTCATAGTAACACGCTGTGGTGGCGGTTTGGGAGAATCACTAATAGGCGCCACAATCTTCTGTGTTTCCTGCAAATGGGACACAGAGAAACCAAATCCTTCATAACATCACAAAAATGTTCTAATGTGAGAATCATAGCCAAAAATGTATACTGTAGATTTCAAATAAACGTGAGGCAGATAAGCTCACAGACATGTACAAGGAATCATCATCATCATCAATTTATTTATAAAACACTTTAACACCAGTCACAGCTGAATAAAGGGCTGAACAACGAAGGTAAGTTAAATAAAAGCATGAAAATAACAACATAAAACAATTTAAAGAAAATAATAAAAGCGGTAAAATAAAAAACTACAAAATTAAATCCAGACAATAAAAACTAAATAAAAAAAAATTAAAAACCAAATAAGATCAAGTCTAAGGTTGGATTGAAGGTCAATGAGTAAAAGTGAGTTTTAAGAATGATTTTAAAAATTGACAGTGAGGGGGCCTGGTGGATAGGCAAAGGTAGGTTGTTCCATAATATAGGTACACAGATAGAGAAGGACTAGATCTGGGATTGACCAGGAGCAGCTGATCAGCTGACCTGACGGACCAGGAAGGAGTATAGTGGTGGAGAAACTCAGATAAATAAGGTGGAGCAAGACCATTTACAGCTTTAAAAGCAAACATAACGATGTTTAAATGGACTCTAAAGTGTTCATACAGTCAGTGGAGTGAGGCCAGGACAAGTGTTATGTGAATAATAGTGGAAACGATGGGGACATGGATGGACAAGGCAAAATGAGGGTGCATACTGCAGGGGTCATTTTACTGTTGTTTTTTTTTTAGGCATTAGGCACTAGTATCAACATTCTTTGTGAACAAATGTCTCTTCTCAACAAAAATCTAATTCTGTGTACAGGTCCATTGCTTAGTGTAAATATTAAGTGCACCGATATGTATACAGTTGTATCACAGACAGATTATCTGAGATGCAGCCCTCACCTCCAGAAGAGGGTGGTCCGGAAAAAGGGAACAGGTGTGCCCATCAGGTCCCATACCCAGCAGTAATATGTCAAATACAGGGAAGTGATCACCCGGGAATGCCTGTGATGTTAAAGGTGGCCATCAATACAATAAGAATACTGTACATACACAAACTTAAATACTTTCAGTTGAACTGCACCTCTTTTAGTTTGCAGGTATAATCTTCAGCACACTCCTTCACGGGCAGAGAGGGATCAATGGTTAAGATCCCACTAGCAGGGATATTGATCTTGGAAAACAACTGATTCTGGAAAAGAAGCAAAAATGTTGCATTTTATCAAAATGTAAAGTGCATTTATGAAAGCACAATGAATGAAAATAAACCCATGGCATAGATACCTTGTACAACCCATAGGTGCTCTCCGGATCATCAAAAGACACCAGGCGCTCATCGCAGAAGCCAACCACCCACTTACTGCAGTCCAGTTCTGGCAGAGCGAGAAGCTCTTTGCCGAGTATGGAAACGAGGCTTCCACCAGAGAGCCCCAGGGTGAACCTGCCCCGAGCAGAGATGGCCTTGTCAGCCCGCGATTTTACTAGCTGGGCCAGCACTGGTCCCAGCTCTGCTGAGGAAGGAAAAACCACTACTCTTCTTCCAGCCATGAGAGCACTGTGTGGTAGGACTGACGGGGAAGAAGAGAAAAAACGGCTAAACATAAGGAAGTAAATTAGGAAATAAATTGCAAGCCACGGTGTATGTCAAAATACCCCATGTTTTGCAATCAAACAAAGTTCTAGTTTTTGCTACAGGTACTAAAGTGAAATAAAAAACAACTACAGATATTATGAGAACAAGACGTATTTCTAAAGATGCTTACCAATTAAGGATGTATGCACTGAATTTATTTTACCTTGAATGTAGAGAAATTCTCAAAAGCAGATGACCATGCGGAGTTTCAGTTGATAAATGGACGAACTTAATTCAGTGCACTCCTTCCTGAAACGGCTCTTCGTTAGCCAATCACAATTTGCGTAGGGCCGCACTGCATTCTGGTCAGTGTAGTCACAAATAAGTAGCATTAAAACTGGGAAAAGCTAGTTTTAAAAAGGAAAGTAGTAACATTCAGTAAGTACAATAGAATATATGTCAACAGAATAATATAAACATAGCAGCTTAGTGTGTGTTATTCTATTAATGAATGTTAAACTAAACTCGGTTAGAACTGAAACAGTGTTTCCTTCTAAAAATAAAAAAAAAATATAAAAAATAAACCACCCCCCCCCCCCCACACACACATATATATATATATATATATATATATATATATATATATATATATATATATATATATATATATATATATATATATATATACACGATATATAATTGCGATGCCTCCGCCCCGCCGGTAGAAGGAAACACTGTTTCAATTTTAGCCGACTTTAGTTTAACATTCACGCGTATCTTTTGGACATGCAACTACTGCTCGTCTCGTGCGATTACAGTATAACTAGACTTTTCAGAAACGAAAAAGACCTCCCGACTGTTATAACGGATCTACGCACATCTCCTGTGTCACAGAGACCAAAGAAACATGACGACAGTTTTTTCTTTCCAGGCTCAGCTCGTCTCCATCATGGACGCGTTATCCAAAACAGCAGTCATGGAAATAAGCAAACTGGTAGAGATAGAATCAAAGATGCTGAAAATAGAAATAACACGGGGACGAAATGAAATAGCCTCGCTCACAGAGAAACTGCAGCTGATGGAGAAGTTGCTCAATATGGCACAGGGGGGCAGGCAGGACGCATCAGCATGCTCACTAGGGAAGGACTCCTCAGAGAACGGGGTATTTTGGACGTCGGACAGGGCAAGACCTTTCCCGAAAAGGTAGGCTTATTTATTGTGTGTACCCTTAAGATAGGTGTAGTAACTGTGTTGTGTTGATACCATTAATTTATCTCCATTATGGCGTTTTATTGTCTTCACCTTCCCTGTGTACTTAACGCAAGTGTGCTGCATTCTACTATATATTAAACTATATTATGTTCTAGTGAAACCCAGTGGGAAGGCAGAAGTTCTTCACTTAAAGTGGGCAGTTTGCATCAAGGTGAAGAGCATGCTTCAGCTGAAGTAAGCTTGCAATGATCAGACAGTATTATAAAATTTCACTTTGATATACTGTGCCCTGCAGTTGTAACAGGTGGCATCTTTTTCTTGTTAGCTCCCACACCCACAGAAAGAGCAACCTGAACTGGTGGTGGTTAAGGAGGAGCCATCGGAGGAAGAAAATGGAAGCACAGAAGAAAATAGAACATGTGAAATCAGTGAGTGATAAAAATTTTTTTCTGTTATTAAATAGATCCTGTGTCTAAATGGGGATGTTTTTTTATTCATGTCTGTTCATGTCACTACTGCTATGTAAATTTAATGCATCACAGAATAGTGGCTAGAAAGGGAAGTTCTTAGAAGTATCAAAACTGAACCAGCTTTATCACTGTGGGCATAGTTAAAGTTGCCTATATGGAGCAACTCAGACCATGTCACCATCATGCCCACACCGGCATAGAGGCAGAGGCACAATGGGACAAGGCAGTGGTCAGGGAAGTCAGAACATGGCCACAGGAAGCAACTGCAGCCCTACAGGACTGTTTTAACACCACACAGTGTGGCATCTTCAGGGAGGCAGGAACATGTTATGGTGTTCCAGACGTACAAGAATACACGGACTCCGTCATCAGTTACATTAACAAGAGCACTGAGGATGTGCCTTGCTCACGGTATGAGATGCTGCATTCAGATCTAGGGACCATGTTGCGTATGCACTGGCAAGGAGCAGCCTAAAACGTGGTATCAGGGAAACAAAGAGGCAGTATGCACAGACTGAATGGTCTCTTTATTGACCACAAGGACTCACAACACCTGTGGCAGGGATTTATCACAGACCACAAAACATGTTCCACCATGATCCCTTGCTTCCAGACAAACTGAACAGCTTGTATGCACTCTATGAGACTAAAAACAACGCAAAGGCTCAGGCACCCCCACCACCACCAGATGACCAGGTACCACAGCTGAAGTACGGACAGCCAAAGCCAGCATCAACCCACGTAAAGCTGCAGGACCTGATAGCATTCCTTGGCGGGTTCTGTGTGGCACATCTGACAGATGTATTCACAGACATTTTTAACACTTCACTACAAGAGGCAGTGGTGCCCTCATACCTCAGAAGCGCCATTATCAAGCCTTTCTGACTTTTGCCTTGTGGTGAAATGTTTTGAATGCCAGGTGTTGCGCCACATCAAGAGGTCCCTCCCTGCAGACTTTGACCAACTACAGTTCTTACAGACCCAGCCATTCCTCAGATGATGCAGTCTCCAGGATGCTCCACCTCAGCTGTCCCACCTTCAGCAGAGGAACACCTACGTCAGGCTTTTGTTCATAGACTTCAGCAGCACATTCACTACCATCATCTCTTCCTAGCTGGTGGAAAGGCTGCGGCTGCTGGAGGTGAGCAACAGCATCTGCAGTTGGCTTCTTAACTTCCTGACCAAGCAGCAGCAGGTAGTGAGGGTGGGCAGCTATACATCTAAGCTCATCGCAATGAGCACAGGTTCCCCCCAGGGCTGTGTCCTAAGCCCTGTGCCCTTCAGCCTGCTGACCCACGACTGAACTGCACCATGTGGAACAAACCATATCATTAGATTTGGGGATGACACAACTGTAGTGAGAAGATACAGAAGCATTAGTTGCAGGATGAGCAGGAAGCTGAAAAGCTTCTTCTCAATGGCTGTCAGACTGATCAACAACCTGTGTCCCCACCCTAAATATACCCCCATACAGACCCTCACAGACTCCCCCATATGCTCCCCTACAGACACTAACCCCCGGGACTAAGTGTGGGAGAAAGAAATGACACCAGAATCAACCACTTATTTTTATCCTGTCCAAAGTGTGTGTAATATAGAGATATAGATTATCTTTCCTTTTTATTTTTATCTTAACAACATTCTTGTTTTTTGCACTGCACAACTGGTTGAGAATAACATCTCATTCTCTTGTGTGTATATTTCATGCACATGAAAATGACAATAAAGGAATCTTATGTCATATTTTCTGAATTTTAACTTGTTCCTTTGCTCACAACAGGAGGAGAAGCATTCACAGACACACAGAAGAGTTCAGATGTAAGGGAGCATCTCAAACCCACTGCAGAACACCAGCAGCCTCTATTCACTGATAGTTATGTGACCCTGAGCACCCAGCAGTGTCTTGCTGAACCAGGGACTGGGGAACTGCATTGGATTCCACATGTAACACCTGCACACACAAACCTAGAGGATGGGAAACGTATGGCTCAAAATGTTGCCTCCCAAAGCATAAATGTACTAAGGAATGTGAAGCTTCATAATTTGAGGAACTCAGCTGCAAAGAGGTTTGGCTGCTTACAGTGTGGCAAGAGTTTTAGATGCTTCAGCCAGCTTGAAATACATCAGAGGAGCCACACAGGAGAGAAGCCTTTCAGGTGCACACTGTGTGGAAAGCGATATGCCCAAAAAGGGCACCTGTACACACACCAGCGCACACACACTGGGGAGAAGCCATATCGTTGTCCTATTTGTGGAAAGGGCTTTATTCAAAAATGCACCCTTGATATGCATCAGCGCACACACACTGGAGAAAAACCTTTTGTTTGTATCAAATGTGGCAAAGGTTTTACAAAGAACTGTAATCTGAAAAAACACCTTGCAGTACATGTAGATCCTAGTTTGAATGTCTACAGTAGTGAATCAGCTATACCAGCATTTAGTGGAACATTCATAAATGGCACCTCTTAAAACACCAGCCACACCCAGTTTAACTGTCCACCTCTTTACTTCATATCTGTTTTTTTGGAAAATAAAATAATTTTTTTGTCCAGATTTGAGTGTGTAATCTGATTTAACTGTTTCAATGCCCAAACATAAAGTATTTGACAGAGCATGTGCATTCATATGCATATCTTATATCTAGTTGTCAACCATGTCTCCATGCTAACTGTCTCAACTGAAGTTTTACTTTGTTCACAAAAACACACTCCTGTTAGAGTTGTAAAAAAATGGTTATTCTGAAATTACTGTGAAGACTCACAGATTCACAAATCTGGGAAATGACAATTTATATTGACTGAAATTCATCAGATACTGCCATCCAGCCCAAACTGCAGCATGTATTAAGAAAGTAGGTGTTTTTTTACCCTGCATGTAATCCAGACATGCTGCTTAATGAGAAAATTTGGAACACCATGAAACTGAAAAATAAAAGAGCTGTGGAAAACCTAAATAAAAATTACAGCCTGTCTCAGTTTTCTTAATATGGGCAGTGTTCTTAAGAGAAGATGCTGTATAGTTATATTGTTGACCTTTCCTTTTTATTTCTTAATGGAAGAAACAGTTTTTTTTAACCAAAATTTGGTTTTAGCACATGCACATTAATACCAACTAAAATATATATCTGGTCCTATACTTCTAAGACAAAATTATTTGTGTCACAAAATCTATTTGCTAATTTAATCCATCGTACTGAAATGTAAAAAAATTATTTTATGAACGGAAATAAAAACAATATGCAAAAAAAGATTTTGTTGTAAAAACGTAAAGCTGTAGTTCCAAATGATCACCACTAGATGGCAGTGATACTACATGATGTTGGCAGCAAAGTCGTGTTTCTGTTTCTAGCGGATTAGATGCTTTTTGATTAGATATACGGAAACGGTAAATTTAAAAAAAAAATCCAGTGTTTTTCTTATGTCTCATATATTTACATCATCAACAATCATGGTCATTGCAAAACATTCGTTCATTGAAGTGTTACCTGGTCAAATATCTTTATAAATTCACATGTAACACAAAATTTAATGTAAATATATCAACAATTCATTCTAATTTGTAAGAAACAGTTCTATTTTTTCTCTAGTAAGAACTGTATAAATATTTCTGCTTTCACGCGCTCGTCATAAACAGTAGTGCGCTAGCATATAGTTTTCCCATAACCCCTTGCGACACAGCTGTGGCACATATTTGATTAAAGGAGCAACGTTGCTACGGTGGGAATTGTATCGAAATTACGAAATATTGGACCTATCTAGCAATATGATGTGCGACACCGCAAACCGGAGTTTTCGTACGCAGCTGGCCGTGATCCTGGACAAACTAACGAAGGCGGCTTTGGTTGAGATCGGAAACCTTGCTGATGAATGCTCCTCCGTCCTTCACACCGAAATATCCCTTCACAAAACTGAGAATGAGGCGCTGAAGAAGAGGTGTTACTCTTTGGAGGTCCAGCTAAGAGCAGCGAGGGAGGCTCAGACGTATCCTGCACATGTCAACAGCGGCATCGGCCGCAGACAACCAGCAGGTCAGAGAGCTGGACTGCAGGTCCTCCAGTTGTCACTTCATAGGCGTTTTTACACCACTGTAACGGATTTATTAGCATTGTTGAGGCCGGTCGGACTTATTGACGATTATAAACCCGAGTTATTTATACAATTATTTAAATATTTGTTTGTGCATATCTTGATAACAATTTGCAAAAAGTCCCAATGTCAAGTGCTCTGTTTCAGACCAGCACCACTCTTCTCCAGCTATTGATGGGGTGTTTGGAAAAGACTGGTGCATGGACCTATGGAGAGAAGAGAAGCTGCCCACTCAAAGACAGCCACCAGAGACTGCTGTTATGACAAATATAGGAGCACAGGTCAGCTGTCTGGATTTTTTTTAGCCATTTCAGTCATAAATACGGATGACTAAACCTGCTAAAAATAGTTTTTTTTTTTTTTTTATCTCTCGTTGTGTCTTCTTGTAAGGCAATCGATATAATGGGAAGAGAACCTGATCTCATCTTTGTCAAGGAGGAGATATATGACGATCATCCCATTGGTCAACAGATGAGTCATAATGATGACAGGAAAAGTAAGTGTGGGCTGAAAATAAACCGAAGACAAATCTTTATCATCCTGATTCTGACTATAATTTAACTGTGTTTACTCTCATTCTGCAGTTGTTGGGATGTTTGAAGATGGCAGTATGCTTCATAGATCTGTTAATGAACTGCAGCTTCACTCAGAAGAACTAAACAACTTCCCCATGACATCAGAAAGTCAAATGCAACAACGCACACAGCCAACAATTATGGACAAGCTAATAGACGATGCAACGATGAGCACTCTTGTTGAAAACACAAATCCTCCTTCAGCCATCGTGGAACACCCTGACTACATGAACAGCATCCCCACGAACCCAACCAAAGAACTCAACATT
Source organism: Melanotaenia boesemani (assembly GCF_017639745.1). Classification (NCBI taxonomy): domain Eukaryota; kingdom Metazoa; phylum Chordata; class Actinopteri; order Atheriniformes; family Melanotaeniidae; genus Melanotaenia; species Melanotaenia boesemani. Next base: position 28,161,249 of record NC_055683.1, on the reverse strand, counting down.
CAGCCAAAAGCTGTGAAGCCAACAAAACGGTTTGAGTGTTTATTTTGTGGAAAGATATTTAACTATTTGAGCAGTTTAAAAGTCCACATTAGGAGACACTCTGGTGAAAAGCCTTTCAGCTGCTCTGTATGTGGGAAGCGTTTTGCACAAAAGACGTACCTGAAGTTGCACCAGCGAGTGCACTCGGGGGAAAAGCCTTACAGTTGTTCGGACTGTGGCAAAAGTTTTTCTCAGAAAAGCTCTCTGAACATACATCTTCGAACACACACTGGTGAAAAACCTTACAGCTGTATGGATTGTGGTAAATGTTATGCATATAAGTACGGTTTAAACCACCATCAGTGTTTCAACTGGATGGTCAAACCAGAAGCATTTGAAAGTGAGCGCAACACTGCTCAGAGTGGGTCAGCTTGTGCCAGTATGTCTATATAAACCTCAAACATGGATGAAAAGTATTGTTTCAGGTTCCCAATATTTAACAAATGTCAATTGCATTGTGTATATATATATATATATTGTTGCCAGTGCTCCAGTTTTATCAGGTTTTTTTTAGCTCTGTTGCAGACAGATGTTGCTGCAGTAGTGAACATGTGTCCTTTTAAATAGATTATTTGCTTATATGGGATTAGGTTTAGTTGATTTGGGTTGCCTTGCTATTTTTTAATGCCCTCAGCAGGCAAGCGACATAAATCCTAATCAGCTCGACTTAGTTCTATTGTCATTCTTCCATGTACATTACATACAGAGGAACATAATATAATTTCTTTACAATTTTGTAATGCTGTGTTTTATAATGTTCTCATCACACCTGCAACTGGAAGCAGGGGTCTTTGTGGAATAACAGTTTTTATTTGATCTGATGTCTATTTATAATTTGTGTGCGGGATGCTATTGAGTGTGACGTGGCTTTAGGGCGTAAGTTGTTGTGAAATTGAAGTGTTGGGTAGAACCAGGTTGACCTGCTGCAGAACATTGAAATGTAGGTCCTGATGTTGTGAAACCTCTTGTCTGATGGTAGGAGTTCAAACATTATATAAAAGGAATGAGAAAAGTCTTTGACAATGCCAGAAGGTTTGTGTGTGCAGCATGCTTGGAAGATGAGAATTGAGGGGACAAAGAGACCCCTATGATTCTCTCAGCTGCCCCCACCATGCATAGCAGCATAGTTTATTCCAGTGTAGTACAACTCCCAAACCACGGTGATGCAGCTTGCTAGGACACTCTCCACAGTTTCCCTGTAAAAGTTGGTGGGAATGAGTGGTGTAAAGCTGGCTCTGCTTGGTCTCTGCAGGAAGTAAAAATGTTGTGCCTTCTGAATTAAGTTGATGTTAATGGACCAGATAAGGTAGTCAGAAACTTGCACACTAGAAAACATGATGATTCTGAGACTACCTCAGAACCACTAATGATCAAAGAAGTGTGGTCTCTAGAAGACCACAACTGTTTCTTGTTTACATTACATACAGATTGTTTTTGTGGCACCGGCTCACCAGTTGCACCACCACCTCTGCATGGTGTTTAGTTTTTGTTGCTGATGAGGCCCATTACCATCATGTCCTCACTGAGCTTGACAATGAGGTTGGATTCTGACTTGGTCATGCAGTCATTGAAGCACAGTGTGATGGTCACCCATGTTCTGCTGATGCTCACAGACTCTTGTCTTTCAGTCAGGAGGTCAAAAATCCAGTTGCAAATTAGGGCGTTTAGGCCCAGCAGAGTTTCCTCACCAACTAGTAGAGAGATTTAACTATGTTAAATGCTGGGCTGAGGTAAGTGAAAATAATTCTAATATGTCTAAGTGTAATAGAGGAGAGTGCAGGGTATATAGGAGGTGGCATCATCAGTGGAGTGCTTGTGGCAGTATGCAAATGGCAGGAGGTCTGGTGAGGAGGGGAGAATGGAGTGAATGTGTCTCTTGGCTAGATACTTCAAGCACTTCACCGTGATGGGGGTCACTGCTATTGGGCTGTAATAATTGAGACATGTCACTGTTGACTTTATTACTAGGATGTGGGTGATCTCTTTGAAGCTCGTGGGAACTACAGCCTGGCTCAGGGAGATTTTAAAAACGTCTCAGAGAACATGTCCCAGCTGGTCCTGAGGGCTCTCCCTGGAATTCTGTCTGGGTCTGGAGCTTTCCATTGGTTGACTCTCGATGGTGTCCTTATGTTTTCTGATGCCAGGTGGAGAGGCTGCTCCTCAGAAGAAGGTGCAGTTAAAGTATGAGGAAAAGCAAAAACCTAATCTTCATTACATCAGTCCTTGTGTATAACCAGTACCTCATATCTCAGGCCACAGAAGGCCTGGCCCAGAAAATTCTAAAACAATAACTTTGGGCAGGTGCTCTGTGGTTTTCACACTTGTAGGATAAACTTTTTAAAACTACCTCTTTGCAAAAAAACACAAGAAAAACAAGTTTGCTTCATTGCCCAAATGTCACCACTTTGTATTCTCATATGCCATACCTCATTTCTGGGCATAAAACTAACCATGGATGCCTTGAAGAACGGAAATGTTTTAAAGATGTTCAAAACATTTATTTTATTCTAAATGGTGTTACTGCTTAAACAGATTTCATGGTGGCATTATACTTGTATAAAATAACATTTGTTTTGCCTTGCACTGTATTTATACCCAAACAGAGATTATCTGTACAAACTAAAAGATCTGCCTGTGATGATTCCCTTGGAAAGACTAGCTGCGTGGATTATCTTCATCTTCAAACTGCAGGTTTCTATTGTGGATATTTCTCTGCTTTCGTCATCTTCCCTGTCAGATGTACTTTGTTTACTGTTCAAAATAAATATGTAAAGGTTTGAGTGAAATCCTACATTTTCTACTATAATCACTTACACAAATTGACACATACATACCACAAACGCTCCATACACACTTGACACCCTATACCCCAGAGGGTGTATATATTATGTGTCAATAGCATTTTAACATTGCTGGACGCATTCTCCACTTAATTGTTGCAACGAGTCACATTATGTTACACACTTTACTACTGATCCTGATTTAGAATCCACATATGCCCTTTCTGTGACAAAATTATCTTACACAGATGCTACAAGTTCTCATTCAAACCGGTATCAGCTTGCACACATAGATATTTAACCTCTCATTTATACTACTGAGTTCGTGCATGCATGTGTATAACCTTATTCACACCATCATGTCACAGTATTGTCATCACTGGTTTAAATGGTTGTCTCATATATGTGCAGGGGTTTTAGTAGTATGTATGCATTAATTTTCATTCATTTATAAGCAGAGACATTACTTGTGCCTATATGTGACTGTGCAAGTGATTATAGTAGTATATGCATGATTTCGGAGATGTGTGTGTAAAAATACATGCTGTACTATTGGGCGCCTCATATAAAGACTCCAGGGATGGTTCTTGCAGTTTAAGTTTAGTTAGAAAATAGTCATTCATAAATTAGGTGTATAAAATAACTTTCAAACCACAACATGAACACTCATTACTTTATTGTAAAGACAGGACACTTAAAAACACGAGTACTAAGAAAAAACTGAAAAAAAAACTTTTGTTCCACTGCAGACATTTTAAGCACAATACAGACTAAAACGTTAACAGCCTTTACTACCTTTACACTAAAGTGAGAAGATGAATTGTTATAAATAAAGCTACCAATTCAGCACTACAAGTCACTAACAGTTTTTGCTTCCATGTTTTTTTGCTGTTTCCGACTTATTGGCCTTTCTTCCACAACCTCATGGTTTAAATGTGCCATTAAATGATGGTTGAGGTTCACCTTTTGCGTAAAGTTCTTCCCACATTTAACACAGTGAAAAGGTCTCTCACCAGTATGGATGCGCAGATGACATTTCAGATTGCCTTTTTGGGTAAACCCTTTTCCACACATGCTGCACCTGTAGGGTTTTTCTCCTGTGTGGACGACATAGTGAATTCTCAGAGCTGATGGGTTAGCAAAGGTCTTCCCACATAACTCGCACGAATTGCTGACTCTCCGAGTGGGAACTGGAGGCACGCAGGTGTGTGAATTGAACTTGTACCTGTGAGGAAAATGCTGCTTACAAATGTTGCAGAAGTTTGACTTGTGTGATTTCATGTGGTGTGTCAGAGTGCCCTTGTGAAAGAATGTCCTGTTACATATTTGACAAGTGAATTTGCCTGTTTTCAGAGCTCTGCTGGTTTTTACTTTAAGCATATTAAAGTCATTATGTAAATCTTTATCCAGAGTATTAGAGTTTCCAGGCTTGTCTACTGGTAATGTCTCCTGCTTGTCGTGACTGGACCCAACTCCAGCATTTATTGCTGGTTCCTGCTGGCTTGCTTGAACAAACTGGATATCATCATCATCGTCATCATCATCATCTTCAATTGGAATGATATGACTGCTGAAGTCCTCTTCTGTATCGTTGGATATCAGCTGTGCAGTTGTTTCTTCAGTGCACTCTGCAGAGACAACCTGCTCTCCACTCTGATCAAATGACAAGCTGCAAAGGCCGCCATCATCTGAATAACCCATTGACAGTTGCTGCGGTTCCTCAGCCGTGCTTTCCTCATTTTCTGCTGTATAAAGACAAGGAGTCAAATCACTCAGAAACCAGCTAAAGTTGGGAAATCTGCACTGCGATGTGCCTCTTCCCTTCCTTACCTTCAGTGCTGAGTGTTTCTTGCTGGCATCTTGTGGCCACTTCCTGCACAAATCCCTCATCTTTTATATTTGGTACAGTGTCAGTCGTTGTTTCAGACTGTTAAAGAAAGAAATAGAAATGTGAAATAGTAGCTCAACTTTTTCTGGACAACAGTACTTTATCTGTCGTGATATGAGCTGAAGAAACTGCGATTAGAAGGTATATTGATAACTGATTAAGCCACTGAGCAAAGAAAACTCCTCTCTGATTTAAATTTTTTACATTTTAGTAGCACTGTTTTGGTCTTTAAAATTTTGTTTATGAGAATTAGCTTATTTAGAACCTACAATTTGAAGACTTTTTTTGGGGGGATAATCATGAGCCTGTGGATTCAGGCACAATACTAACTTTATGCATTGATTGCACTGGTTCAACTCAATTTTTTCCATTAGGTGCACCACTCAAAAATTAGGTGAACTGAGTTTTTCACAGTGCTTTTAGCACCACGATAATACATTATAAGGGTTACCATTTTAGCATCTACCATACTCAATAATATGTATGTAGATGATTGTAAACAAGTATAAAAGAAAAGGATTCTTTACATATGTCTGAATACATCTATTTACATTTAACCTGTTAATCTTCCAGAGAATAGGATGGTGTGTTTCTCAAATGGTCAAGTCGCTGCCTCTTATATTGAGGCTACAGGTCTTTGATGCAGCCCGCCCAGGCTCAAACACTGGCCCTCCCTCCAACCCTTTTTCAAAGCAACATATTGTACAATAAATGCCACTAGAGCCAAAAACAAAGCAAAAAATTGAATACATTTTCAAGAGAATGATTTGTGACTTGAGTTTAAGAAAATACACCTCTTCTTTGGTTATATTATGCACAGTATTGAATTTCAATATCTTTGCCTCAGCTGTGTTTTTTCAGCAGTTCAGTTCTGAATAATGATGCACAGATAAAAGCATCAGTGCCAGCAGCGCTTAGGTCAATTTTTTTTTTACTGCTTTTCAGCTTTCTTCAGCATAATTTCTTTTTGCAATATTGTGATGATCATGGGTGTCTTAATGTCTAGAACACATAAAACTTCATCCCCACTCTTTTCAGTGCATACCTGTAAACAGAGTTGTTTATTACTCAGGAAAAAAGGTATCACAATCTAAATAATGTGTGCAACTTCTCACCTTCTCTGGGAACTGAGCAGAGTCTGTGAATTTCTGCAGATTGTAAGGATCTCTGTCTTTCCATAGATTCATACACCAGTCTTTCCCGAAGATGCCGTCTATGGTGGGAGGGCCAGTTACTGGGAAAAATCAAACAATAAAGGCAAGAAAGACAAATGCAATAAATACAGAATCAATTCAGTTAATTTCTGTTTACTCTGTCTGAGATGCTGTTTCTGAGATACCATCATGGGCGTCCTCGCCTCTGTGGCAGACAGTTTGTACACCTATGCTGCGACATTTACTCAACTTGGGGGCGTCGGTTCTTACGATCGTTAGTTCGCACTCGAGACTGTTTATTTTTTCTGCCAGAGCGGAGTTTGCAAACAGGAGCCGGGACAGCTCCATCTGGAGCTCCGCTGAGTCTTCATCCACCAGTTTGCAGATCTGAGACAGTGCGGACTTGGCCATTGTCTCCATGATGGACGAGAGCTGCGAGTGAAAAGAAATACGTCTCGACATCACCGGTAATGGCTGTAGCAAGGCTTTCCGTAAATGAAAAAAAAGTACTGTTACAATTGAAAAGATATGTTATTATTTAACATAAAATAAAAACATTTACGGAACACGTAGCTAACTTGAGCTAATGTGCAAAGCGGGACCCAAATAAAAGTTGCAAACATGACGTGCTTCCGGCGGATGTAACTTTTTTTTTTTTTTTGCTTCCGGCGGATGTAACTGGTCAGCTGCCTTGTATGAAAACGCTTCCTGGTTAGCGAATGAAATCAGATATTAGCGTGTTTTCTCCAATAAACCAATATTAATGCAAGCCGCCGTTGCGTAAAGCTTAGATTTCAGTAGACGTGATCCGGGACAACCGCAGCTGTGAATATGAACACGGAGAAAGACTTTTCGCCTCTGACGCCCAACATTGTCAGGGCTCTGAATGATAAACTGTACGAGAAGAGGAAAGTCGCAGCTCTTGAAATAGAGAAGCTGGTACGCGAGTTTGTGGCTCAGAACAACTCTACCCAAATCAGACATGTGATCCAGATCTTGGCCTCGGAATTTGCTCTCTCTCAACATCCCCACAGTCGGAAGGGGGGTCTAATTGGACTCGCGGCTTGCTCCATCGCCCTCGGAAAGGACTCAGGTCTGTATCTGAAGGAGCTCATAGAGCCCGTACTCACGTGCTTCAATGACTCAGACAGTCGTTTGCGCTACTACGCTTGTGAAGCTCTTTATAACATAGTTAAGGTGGCCAGGGGAGCCGTTCTGCCCCACTTCAACTTGCTTTTTGATGGCCTCAGCAAGCTTGCAGCAGATCCAGACCCCAATGTCAAAAGTGGATCTGAACTCTTGGACAGACTGCTGAAAGACATTGTTACAGAGAGTAACACATTTGACTTAGTGGCTTTTGTTCCCCTGCTGAGAGAGAGGATCTACTCAAATAATCAGTATGCCAGACAGTTTATTATTTCTTGGATTCACGTCTTGGAGTCTGTGCCAGATATAAACTTGTTAGACTATCTCCCAGAGATCCTGGATGGACTCTTTCAGATCCTCGGTGATAACAGCAAGGAGATCCGTAGGACATGTGAGGTGGTACTAGGAGAGTTTCTGAAGGAGATTAAGAAGACGCCATCCAGTGTGAAATTTGCTGAGATGGCCAACATTCTAGTCATTCACTGCCAAGTTGCAGATGAAGCCAAACTCACAAATGATCTGATCCAGCTGACAGCCATGACATGGATGAGAGAGTTTATCCAGCTAGCAGGCAGAGTGGTTCTCCCATATTCCTCTGGCATCTTAACTGCAGTGCTGCCTTGCCTCTCCTATGATGACAGAAAGAAAAACACCAAAGAAGCGGCCAGTGCCTGTAATCACAGTCTGATGAAATTGGTGACTCCTGAGGATGATGAGGATAATGAGGAGGAAAAAAATGGAAGCACTGGCTCACCGTCCACAGGTGATGGCCAGCCCAAAATGGAGGGAGACAGCAATGATATGCTGAATGCGTCGCAAGAATCTGTTGGTTTCAGTAATATCAGCTTCTTCACTCCAGCAAGTGCTGATAGGTCTCAAGTAAATCTGGATCTTGATGGCATTGTTCAAGTGTTGGACCGCCACCTCCATGACTCCTCCACTGGCATGATGACCCGCATCGCTGTGCTCAAATGGCTTTATCACCTCTACATCAAGACACCTCGAAAAATGTTCCGCCATACAGATAGCCTTTTCCCCATTCTGCTTAAAACACTGTCTGATGAGTCTGATGAGGTGATACTGAAAGATCTGGAGGTTTTGGCTGAGATAGCGTCATCTCCTGCTGGTCAAACAGACCAAGCATCTTCATGTGACAGCACTGACAACAAACTGATACTCAAGGTGCCAGAGGGTCCCAAGCCAGGGCAGCAGCCGGGCGCAGGCTCCAAAGCTGTGGACTCCTCCCCTTCCACTCCCAGTATGAATTCATACTTTTACAAGTTCATGATCAATCTGCTGAAGCGTTTCAGTCTGGAGAGGAAGCTGCTGGAGGTCAGAGGTGCTTTCATCATCAGACAGCTGTGTCTGTTGCTCCATGCAGAGAATATCTTTCACTCTATGGCTGACATCTTGCTGAAGGAAGAAGACCTTAAATTTGCCTCCACTATGATTCAGACCCTCAACACCATCCTGCTCACTTCTGCTGAGCTTTTTCAGTTGCGCAACCAGCTTAAAGACCTGCACACTCAGGAAAGCTGCGCTTTGTTCTGCTGCCTGTATCGTTCCTGGTGCCACAACCCTGTGGCCACTGTGTCACTTTGTTTCCTCACACAGAACTACAAACATGCCTACGATCTCATTCAAAAGTTTGGAAATCTGGAGGTGACAGTAGACTTCCTGATGGAGGTTGACAAGCTTGTGCAGCTCATAGAAAGCCCGATCTTTACCTACCTGCGTCTGCAGCTCTTAGATGTGGAGAACAACCCATACCTGATTAAAGCACTGTATGGTCTGCTGATGCTGCTTCCACAGAGCCAGGCCTTCCAGCTTCTCTCCCACCGCTTGAAGTGTGTTCCTAACCCGGAGCTTATGAGGACCGTGGATGAATCAAAGTATATGGATTCTAAACACCATGTTACATCTAAACGTGCCTCTCATTCTCACGTGGATTACGACGAGCTGCTCCAGCATTTTGACCGTGTGCAGAGCAAACACCTGGAGGTGCGACACCAGCGTTCTGGACGAGCGTCTGATCATCCTGACAGAAAGCTAGTGTAAAGATACAGTATTTTGCCACACTGACCTCTGGTAATTGAAAACATAGTTGAGTATGAAATAATATACTTGTACTAAGAATTATTAAATGTTAATGATGCCAAAAAGTATTAAGTATGTAATATTGTCAGATAAAAACTTGGTTTGCATTGTCAAAGCTTCATAGTGATGTTGCATAAAAAAAAACATGTTAAAGACAAAACATATTTAATTATCTTTACTGTAAAAGGCAAATGAATCCCTACTTTTCTTCATGTAAATTTGATGTAGAGAATTTATAGTATAGGTGGTAAAACACATCTCATATCTGTGTGAAACAAAGCATTTTTATAGTGTTTCCTGTTGAGCAGCACAGCTTACAAGCATGTGTTCAGGGTTGCCTTAATCACATGTCAGCCAGAAAAGACATTTCACGTGTGGAATTGTGACTGAGCTCAAGTGGGATTTTAATCCATGGAGCTGTAGAAGAGATTCTGGGGTAGATCCATGTTGTTAAAGACCAGAAGTTTTGCTCTACGCAACTTCAGCTTTCATTTCCTGCTCATATATTTAACAGCTATTCTGTTTGTACAGATCTTGCATTCTTTGTGACGCACTTAATCATTCCTGTGTAAAAATCAATAAAGTGGACCATGTGATACAAAAGGTGTCTTTTAATGCTACGCTAACTGACAACTAGGTCATTAGAAAAAACATTTAATATAACAGCCTTACTTCTTTGTGGAGTTTCATTTTGTATACCTTTGAGTGGTATAATAAATTTTTCATTTTGCTCCCAACTTTCTCAAAGTTAACCTCTTTACACACCAGACTTAAACACATGGCCATTAAAATTCACTTGTTCAAAGCACATAAGTTGATTTGCTTTTTTAAGTTTCCGTACTGATTATGAGCTGTTGATGCAGTATTATACAGCAGAAAGCAAATCTAAAATTTAAAACTTCAAAAAATGTTAAGTTTTTTCAGTGGCCTTGTTATGTGTTTAAATTTTTAATAAAGCCAAACTAAAAAGGCTTAGCAAAATGATTAGCCAGCTGAGACATAATGTTTTTCCTCATTAAAAGTCAGACATCTATGTTTAAGCAATTAAAACCTGCTGCAGGGAGTAAAAAAAAAAAAATCTAAGCCAAAATATAAGAATAATATGAAATAGCATAACTTCATATTAGAGAACCATGTATTGGTCATTATAATGCTTGTAAATTCCCCCCATCATTTTCATCTGAAAACAAAATTACTTTGAACAAATGTTTGTTCTTAGCCTTGTTCCCACACAGCTGAAAACCTCCCTTATATGTGCAGGGTGATTTATGGTGAAACCAGAGTGGCTGGGTCTCTCTCTCCTCTGCTGCAATACAACACGCAGTCGAATGACCAAGTGACAGGCTCACAGAATATAGGTCTTTCTGCCTTGTTGAGACCCATCAGTACTGCTTGGAATCTCACAGATGGAGGGTGACATCTCACGTCAGATTGAGGAAGAGTCCTGCTGTGCTGTGTGTGGGGAAACCTTTCTGGCTCCAACGGTCCTCTGCTGCATAGGCTGCGCTCGATGCTTCTGTAATTATTGTTTGGAGCAGTTCTGGACACAGTTTGGTGCTAAAGAATGTCCTCTCTGCTTTAAAAACAGTCTTGGACTTCCACATAAGTCATGTGAAGCACATGACGAGAGAATGTATCTCTTCTGTGTGGCTGACATGGAGCCGGTCTGCTCTATTTGCAGCAGATCAGGCCTGCATATGAACCACAGAGTGTATCCCATAAAAGAAGCATTCACAAATTGTAAGGTAAGCAGAATAAAAATAGTTGTGTGTGTTATGTTGCAAATAAGATAAGCTCATGTTTGCTTGTATCATTCTTATCTTTAGCAACATTAGCAGCATTTTAAAAATACATACAGTTTTAAAGGTTCTGAGTGAATCCATAGTAAGACAGAGAGGACATCCTTAATGTTGGATCGACTTCAGAGGATTTTCATATTTGTGTATGTCTCCACAGTCTGCTGTTATATACATTATGAATTAAGTGTTGGAAAGTAAAAGTGAAAAAGAGTCTGTCAGAACTTGTAGTTTAAAGAACAACTTTGATGTTTGTGAAATGTGTTTCGGATTGTGGCTGTCGTCAGGGAAATGGCCAATGTTTTAAATTAGATTCATTCCTCTTTTCAGCTGCCTACTACTAACGATGATTTTTACCTGTGGACAGTTACTAGTATGAACAATAACTTGGTCTTTGTTATCTTGACCAGAGATCACGTCTCATTTCACTTTTTTGAGCTGGGCTATTTGTGGCAAATGTATAGGAAATATAACTCACCATATTACACGGGATGCATGCAACTCGGAATAACTATAATTTTACACTTGTCATTTCTGTAAAGTTCACACAGTCACAGCTTGATGTGATGTATTAGAAAGCCCTTCAGTAGAAATCAAACTTGCCTTTAATGCACTAAATTTGCCAAATTTGGGAAAGTCTATAATAAGGTTGAATATTGTATAATATGAATAATGTTCAAACTGTCCTACTTGATACCTGGCAGATTTAAGAGGTGCCGCTACACAGTCTTAAACCAGTGTTTTCCAATAGCACTTTTTACTCTATCAGCACATTCTGCTTACTTTTGTTCTACATTTGCTCCAGTAAACTAACTTGCTCAGAATAAAACTGGATTACAGTAAAAATGAGGTCAGCATTAAGAAATGAATGCAGCTCTGTGTGCACCATGTTAAAAAAAAAGAGAAAATCTTTATTAATCCCCTGAGGGAAATTGTAGACATTACTGAAGATAATTAAATGAACTCTCTTATTTTAAACTAGATGTTTTTGAAAAAAAAAAAAAAAAAAATCACACCCAATGAAAAACCATCTGTAAAAACGTTCTAGGGGGTCATCATTTCTTTCTATTTATATTCTCAGTCTTAGTCTTATTTTGGATTGTTTCCCTTCTTTCATTACACTGCAACTGGTTGTTTTCATAAACTTCTCAAATAACCAGAGGTCATTATAACATAACTGAAATCTAAACACCCTTTTCTGACATATTCTCCCAGCACCACCTCACTCTTTTCTGTCATCTTCAGGTTTATATGCGCTGGTCTACTGGAATCTCTTGAATGTAAAGTGAGATTTGTTTTAATATGAGGGGTGTTTATTTGAGAATGTGCAATGTGCACGCTCGACACAGCACAACATAACATGGGATATGCCTTCGGGAGCCGAAGTATTAACACTTATTTCTGAGGTTAAGATGAGGTAGCCTGCCAGAGATGTGGGAGGGACTCTAAGGGCTTGCCTTATCATCAATGCACTGCGAGGAAGAATGGCCACCAGACATGTTCATTCTGATGATGACCTTTCCTGTCCAATTTGTGGACATATTCTCAGTCAGCCAGTGGTCCTTTCTTGCAGACACAGATTCTGTAAAGCCTGTCTAAAAGACAGTTGGGATACACAAGGGACTAAAGATTCACACTGCTGTCCTCTGTGCTGGCGCCACTCCTCCATGGATCAGATAGTGGTGAGTACTGTGCTGCAAAAGACCTGTGAATCCTTCAAAGAAGATCGAATCAAGAATGACCCAGAGGCTTGTAACGAGCATGGAGAAAAGCTCACACTCTTCTGTTTGGAGGACTTAGAACCAATATGTGGTATGTGTGGCAAAACAGCTGCACACACGGGGCACAGACTCTACCCCATTGGGGAAGGCGCTCATGACTGTAAGGTAGGCACATCAATGTCACAAGGATGTTCACATCACTGTTTTACATTTGGTTGACAGCTCCTTTGTTTGAACTATATATAATTGCATAGAACACGTTGCATTACCCAAAATAATTTCCACAATTTTCTGTTAATAGTTATAGTTGAAAGAGATGATGACAAAGTATATGAATAATATGTTTATTTTATATTAGAAGCACACAAGTTCTCATCGTCACCCTCATCTTTAGTGGCTAAGGGTAAGGGATAGCACTTAGAAATAAAAATGCTATTCTTCATTTCATTAACAGAAGAAGTACCATCTTGTACCTGGACATTATTATTGATTTATTTGTTGAGAGCTCACCATCAGTAAAAATGCTTTTAATATTAATTTTCCAACTACATTGGTACTTCTCTGAGCATAATAAGCTGGATACACTATGTGTGAAGGGTTTTGGCAGAGTTCATTAACATTCTAATAATAGAATTATATATTTGGTATCCTGTTGCTATTGGGGTCCCGAAAGGACTGAAACGCGACTCCCACAAGGTTTCTGTGACACTATATTCATACTAGTCCTGCTCCCCTCTACCTTCTCCAGACTAGGAAACACAGAGCAAATAAATCTGTTGGTTGCCATATTGGATCCCTGGGTGGACTCAGAGCTTGAGTTCAGATTTGCTAATGTCATCAGAGCAATAGATCATTTTCCATATATCTGACCCCTTGATGCTACTGTATTGTGCAGCTTTGCATTTAAATAGAATGCTGCCATGGGAAAGTATGTGGCAGCTGAAAGTCCCCCAGTGTGTTGACAGCTTGGCCACCTGCCAGACTGACCATATTTTTTAGTTGATCTTCTGTCACTGACATTTCAGGAGGAACTAAAGAGCGCCATTCTGCCCTTGAAAGAGAAGTTACAGCTGTACAAAAAAGCAAACATGGCATGTGAAGAAATGACAGAGCATGTTAAGGTAATGTCAGTGTCATCAGAACTAATTGTTATAGTGAATGTACGTTAGAGCCCAAGTGTAGAAGTACTAGTGACCCATCAATGATGTCTCTTTCCAGAACCAAGCTGAACACACTGAAACACAGATCAAAGAGGAATTTGAAGCTCTTCACTGTTTCCTGAGAGAGCAAGAAGCTGCTAGACTTGCTGCTCTAAAGGATGAGGAGGATCAGAAGAACCTGATGATTACCCAGCAAATCGAGGAGATGAGCAATGAAATGGCATCTCTTTCTAATACAATCAGACTTGTGGAAAAGGAAATGACAAGTCAAGATATCCCATTTCTTCAGGTAATTAAGGCTCTTGTTACGGTATAGCCTGGTTTTACGTAGAATTTGTACATTTATATGCATATCATTACATGAAAGTTGTTTTTTTACATTTTGTTTCAGAATTACAAGGAAACCATAAGAAGGTAAGTGTTTTACTTGTTTTTAGGATAACACAGCTTCACGGACAGATTTCTCAACCTTTACAGTATCTTTTCAGAACCTGGCAAAGTCCTCTTGACCCGCAAATGATGCATGATGCTCTGATTGATGTGGCCAAACACTTGGGCTCTCTCAAATATAAAGTATGGGAGCAGATGAGGAAAATAATTAAATACAGTAAGTTTTTAACTCAACCAGTGATAATGTTTACTGGTCCACACATTTCCACTCACATTAGTAATCTCTACCTTTTTTTTCCCTCCTCAAGCTCCAGTGATTTTGGATCCCAACACAGCAGCCAGCTGCTTCATCCTTTCTGAGGATCTCACAGTTGTGCAGAATGCTACTCAGATTTTCAAGCTGCCAGACAACCCCGAACGCTTTGACGTTAGTGCTGAGATGCTTGCTGCTGAGGGTTATTCGTCTGGACGCCACAGCTGGGATGTAGAGGTGAAAGACAACACTTACTGGGTGGTAGGAGTGGCCAGTGAGTCCATTAACAGGAAAGGTAAACACGTGCTGACACCAGCAGAGGGATTTTGGACGATAAGATTTCGCAATGGAGAGCATAAAGCCTGCACGGCGCCGTGGGAGCCGCTCAGCATGACAAAGAAACCAGAAGTGATAAGAGTGGTTTTGGACATGGATCGAGGCAAGGTTGCATTCTACGACCCTGAAGAGAGAACAGCTCTTTACACTTTCACAAACATCATCGTACAGCAGGTCTTACCCTACTTCTGCACAGCATGTAAAGAATACCCACTAAAAATCTTACCAAGAAGGATAAACTTGTCAACAGATCATTAGTCCACCTGGTAAATTGATTTCTTTTAAATTCTTTGTATAAAAATCCTGTGGAAAATAATCAAGTCTAAATCTTGTGGAGAATTGTGAAGTTTTTTTTCCCTTATAATGAAGGGAATGCATAGTGAGATTACAGAAGCACATCAGTGTCAAAGTTAAAGCCACCTGTGAATTGTTTTGAATGAATAACGAGAAACAAATACATTAGAAATCTTTAATTCAGGTTACAACAGAACATATGAACTCTAGTGATTTGCATTTTGGATCCCTAACACCTATATATTACTACAATGACAAAATTTGTTACATAAAATAACAGTTGTAATGTGTGACCCAGTTTTGCATGACACAGGATAGCCTCTGATCTTCGCTTTATTTGAGATCCTCTCATAAAAAACTGTTTATGAAACAAGTTTCATAAAAGGCACATAAAATATTAATATGGGTATTTGCAAACATGTGCAAACAGATTTTTAAATCTGATAAGTGAGATTAGTTTTCCATTGCAATAATAACATGAATGATAGTATGGTTAGCCTTTGAACTAGTAGCTACTCAGACCACATGTTGAACCCTTGTCTCTCAGCCGCATTCAAACACACAGCAGCAATGTAGTAAACCTACACAGGATTAACCTTGCAGTGTACAGCATTTCCTAAATGGGTAATACCCTTTATGTCCTAACATTATTATTTACATTAACACATAACATGTCTCCTATTTCATATTGGTTGTGGAAGATATCCACACTATGTCCGGTGATGCTCAAAGGCTTTTTGAGGTGTTCATTTAAATAACTATAACAAAGCTATTAAATGGAGTACAAGCCCTCACATTATGTCCTGGTGTGTTACTTATACAGTGTTAAAACATAATCTGAAACAGTACTCTGTCTAGTGTAGTCCTCTCAACTTTGTTCCCTGAATGATCCAGACAGTGGGGCACCAAGACAGACTGTTGCAGACATTGCTGCATGCATACTTTACTCCCTCAAAACAGCACCTGTTCGGCCCGTTTAACTGAGGCACTCTGGCTGTTCTGCTAAGCCCCACCACATCATAGAGACATTCTTCCCTCCACTATAGCATTGAAGAGCTCCTCATCCATGGCCTCGTATCGTGCAGCTCTACTGTTCAAAAAGTACAGCTGGTCAGTTGTGACACGTGGGTCAAATCCCTCCCTCTGCAGCCTGGTTTTCTGAATTTTAAATGTACCTACACCAGAATGTTGAGATAATACAAATAAAATAATTGTTTAGTAATATGAAATTTTCAGTGATGATTGATAATCTATATTTGAGGTGCAATACCTGTAGTGTCTACTTGTGGGGAGATTCGTAGGAACACAGGGCGAGCATACGAAGGAAGTACTCGCTGGATATTCTGCAAGAAATCCTGACATTCAAAACTTCCTGTAGAATCTGCAATGGCAGCCATGCCTGCTTTACCTTCCACACCTGGTACAAAATAAGAGGACAAATATAAGCATTAAAAGGAAATGACAGCAATTATCCTAGTGTGATCCTGAAGGTACTACAAAAATAACCATCACCTGGCACAGTCACACCGAACACAGCCACATCAGTTTGATCCAGCAGATTGCTGAGTATGCCCTCCACCTCAGTGGTGGAGACGTTTTCCCCTCGCCAGCGGAAAGTGTCCCCACTGCGGTCACGGAAGTACATGTAGCCCAGTTCGTCCATTACCAGCACGTCACCTGGAATTTTAAGCCAAAATACTCCATGTAAGGTTCAAGTATGACTAAACAATCATGTCATATTGTCACTACTGACCACTTATGAAGTTTCTCAATCCAACTTTACCTTAACTTTTAGGTTTTTTTGTCCCAACTTTCATGCTTTATGAAATGTAAATTATCTTTAGCTAGCAACCTGATAAATATGCAGAATCGTTTTTCTTGAAGACATTTTGAACGATCTTCTTCTTTGTAGCATCTTGGTTAGCATAGCCATCAAAACGCCGTAATGGGTCTTGCTGGTTGATACGACCTACCAGAAGCCCAGGCTCCCCTGCAACACACAGAGGAGTCAAATCATGCCCTTTAAGATGATCAACATAACATACAACATATTTGAGTCATAAAAAGCATTAGTCATAATTTTACTAAAGATATGTATTACCAGGCCGGCAAGGCACGCAGAGGCCCCGGCTGTCCCGAACAAGTTCCATGGTGTCCTCGTTAACCCTCACCAGACGGATAGGATACACGTTGGGGAGAATGCGACTGTTGAACCCACAAGCTCCCACCTGGCAGTACAACAAAAAAACAGTCAAACCCAGATCAAAATCACATTGTTTGTAAAGAGACAACCAACACTGTGATGTCTAACTTTGCCATCCATGTTGGCAATGCTGCAGTTGCATTCGGTTGCTCCATAGAACTCGCCGATCTGTGCCACCCCAAAACGCTCTGTGAAGGCCTCCCACACACTGGGTCGCAGTCCGTTTCCCACTGCCAGACGAACTTTGTGGCTCTTCTCAGCTGGTCGGACTGGCTGAGATAGGAGGTAGCGGCAGATCTCCCCAATATACTGCACAACCTTAAAGGGTAAAGAAAACATGTTTTGGTTCAATGCTTCATCAAAATGATTGATTCTGAGTTGTTGATTTTACCAAATATAACATGAATGTTTGTTAAGTTGAAGCTCTTACAGTACAGTTGTATTTAATGCAGTCATCCCAGAAGCGGCTGGCAGAAAATTTTCTCTTCACTACCACGGTGAGACCATGGATCAGACACTGACCAACTCCAATAATATTACCTGGCAAGAAGAGAAAGCTTGTATTTGTTTGAACCAAATAAACCGTATTTATCAAAAGCTGGAGACAGGTAGCATCCTACCTGCTGAGTGATAGAGAGGCAGGCAGTCATACATAACATCATCAGAGCGCATGCGAAAGGCAAAATACCCAAAAGCAGCAATTCTGAAGTAGCTGTTGTAAGAAAATGGGAGTAATACTCAGACATCTGTCATTACTGGTGCACAAAGTGTAGCAATTCTAGAGAACAATGTTTTTTTTTTTACCCTATTAAGAAAGGGTGTTCAAGAAAACATACCGACTGTGTACCACAATAGCAGCCTTAGGCAGTCCTGTGGTTCCGGAGGTGTAAATATAAAACAGGCGGTCTGCAGAAGAAAGCACAGTGGGGTGTTACAACTGCATGATGCAGTTTGAAGATACATTTATTTACAGCACTGGATTATATACTGGAATTAATTTTAAAAAAGGGAAAAGAAAAGTATATAGTCATTGTCTTTAATTATGTTAATGGGTGTGCGAGGTCAAATACAGTAAGAGTTGAATTCACTACAGGGATAGGGCACTCACCATTAGGGGGCGACCGATTGATGGCCTAAGCAATAATGTGTGCTTTGCAGTTAATGGATTATAACAAATATTGTTATATTTTCATTTATTATTTATTTTCAATTTTCAACACTGAAGGCTGTTGTGCAACAGAGAGTCACAGATGAGTGAATTTACACACTAGAGATGCTCTGATGAATAAGTGCAGCTGTACTCTCAAGGCAGGACAGAGAATATTGGCAGTTTTAATAAACATCAAAGACTTATAAAACATGTCTATGAGGACAAGCTTGCCCAGTTTCCCAAAAACGTAGAAAATGATTAAATATACTGTGAAGTCCCGGCATCTTTTAAGATGAATATTGACTGTATTTTTTAATCAAACCTGAACAGAAATCTAAAAAATATATAAAAATGTGTTGTTTCTCAAGATTTTGACAACAATTTTCCTGCTATCTATACATAGTTTGGTACATGAATACTTATCCTTAAAAGGTCATTAATCCTAATTAGTAGTATTATTATTAACTCTGACAATTTTGACCTCGGTCGACCCCTACTCACCATTCATGCCTTTGGGGGGGACACAAGGTGAAGGGGGGTGTCTAGATGCAGTGGCTAAAATAGGGTCCAGAGGCTGAGCACCCAGAGAGGCCAGATGTTCTGCACTAAGGTCTCCTGTGCAAAACCGTACCATGGACTGGCTGATGGCAGAATTAACCTCCAACATGGCTGACCATTCGGGAAGAGGAACAAGAGTTAGATGGGAATAGAAGATACTGGTCAGGTTACTTCAATCTCCCTAGAATGCACGAGAACATACTGTGAGTGTAAAAGTCCATTTTGTCAAAGTAAAATCATTTCTGCAACACAGACTTGCTTTAATGATCTTTTTTTTTGTATAAAGCAAAACTAAAAACAAAGGTGTTAAATGTTTGCATAGTCACAGAAACATTGTTGTCCCTTTTTAAGATCATACATAAAGTCCTAATATCCTAAATAAAGGGTAATATCTTAAGCTGTGTTACAGAATTTCAAAACTGCTTCCTTTATGCAGAATTATAACACAAACACTCATTTCATTGTTGACTGTCAATACATGGTTTAAAACATCTTTACCTTCAGCAAGCTCAGCTCCAAACACAATTGCACGTGATTGTGACACCCCAATGCAGTGCAGGAGAGGATCACAGCGCAGGCTGAAATTGATAAGTGCAGCTTCCACCCCAACTTTGGCCAAGCCCAGCCATAGTGCCACCTGCAACGGCCTGCTTTCCAAGAAGAGGGCCACCACATCCCCAGAGACCCATCCTTGACTTCTTGCCCAGTGGGCCACTGCATTAGAGATCTCATCAAGCTGGCTGAAGGTCCATGTTTCCCCTGTGGCCTCATAGATCAGTGCTGCCTTATTTGGGTGGCGTTTTACTGTCTGGGCAAAAATGGAAGGAATATTGCTTCCACTGCGCATGTATCGCCATAAAGCCAGCTTCACCCTCAACAACACATACAGGCCGCTGATGAGCATGGGGGAGAGAGGTGAGAACAAATCCAAGAGTAAAAAGATGCAGAAACAAAAGCGTCACAACTTTATCCATACACATTTGACTTACTTGAGGTCTCTCTTGGCAGTTATGGCTGCAATGTAGAAGTATTTCCAGCTTCTTGTACCCAGATACACTCCAAGGCCCGCTGCTAGAGTCCAGGACCAGGACACCCCAACAAGACGCAACAGTCCCACGGACCCCAGAGAGGCTGACACACTCGCTGCATTGTGCATTCTTGTCACGGAGTAAGAGAAGAAAGATGGGCTTTTACACAATAATGGGCTTAAGTTAAAGCCTACATGGGTTCCACTCTGGGAGCTGAAGTACTGTAGCGCAGGCTGGTACAAGCAAGCAAACAGCGAGGTTTTATAGGTGGTAACTTCTAAAAAGAAATAGTAGTAGTAGGAGGAAAATAAATAAATAATAATAATAATTAAAAAAGAGCTGGTGTTAAGTTAGCATGCAAGTTAAATCAAGGAACCCAAGTATTCAGCTCACATTTTAACAGTTGAGGTGAAAAGATGCTACATGATCACACATTATCATTTTTGATTTAGTGCATAAACTTACCTATGAGCCAACGTATTAACGTGACGTCACCTTTCACCTGGTAACCCCGCTGCTCCCCGCTTGCGCTTTACAAAAGTTTTTTTTTCTTTCTTTTTTTAAAGAAATGATCAATCTCTCAAGTCACCTTCTCCGCTGTGGAAAGCGTCGAAGTTGTCTACGAGGTTGCGTTTTCGGGGGAAAAAACAAGAGTTTAAAAAAATGTTTCAGCAGTTTTACTGCAATAAGCGAGGTAACGGTTTAGTAGTTAGTAGTTTACTACATTCAAACCGTACTTGAAAATGTTAGTTAGCGAATACTGCAGGCTGGTATCTTCGAGGAAGACTTTAAAAATGGTACAAATGTGGAAATGGAATAACCCGAACATGAACAGTTGGATAGGGAGTGAATCAGGCTATTTTCCATACTCCATGTTGAAGAAAGCCACTGCCACTGAAGCACCGCCCACCATGGGCGGGCAATTTCTTCAGCAGCTCAGCTATTTGTTGATCCGAAAGCTTGTCAAGATTGTATCAATCCTGATTGGACAAAATGATCACGGCCCAGCTGTCCAACCACCCGATTTGTTGGTGGCTGCTTCTGAATGTAGAACAAATCGTCGGAACACCGGCACAGACTACTAACTAAACGTAGAGAAATGCAGTTTTAGTATCATTCATTGACATCACGCTCTGAAGCTTTTTGCTACGCTAAACATGGACTTAATAATCCGAAATAGAAAAAAAGGGGCATTCTTAAATTTTACACCACACACATATGAAAAGAATCAAACAAGCAAACAAAAACTAATTTTGTCCATAAGGAACAGGTCTTAGGAAACAATGTCATTGAACACTTAAAACCTGTCTGCGAGTTTCTGCAGAGGAGCTGTCTGCTATCACTGTAGGTCTCAGAGTAGAAAAACCACAGCAAACTCTTAACAGCACTGTTCTTCTGAGTAGGATGTAAACCCAGGGGTCTAAAATCTGATTCCAGGAGGCCATGCGTAAGGTCAGAAGCGTGAATTTGCCTTGCAGATCATCTGAATCCCCGGAACTTGCATTAAACTGGATCACAAGAGAGTGGATCTATAATGTAAGAGAAATACACAATAATTACAAACAAGGTTGACCATACTTTACAATTTAGTATTTATATGTAATATTTTATTCTCTGACCACAAAAAAGTTGTTCAAACCAATTTGTTAAATTAAATGAGTTATACACACAAGAAAGGGTGCCCAGCAGACACAGGACACCACGGTAATTGCTGCTAGTTGCATCATCATCTCCACATCCAGTGAAAAAAACAAAGAGGAAGATGATACAGACGATGCACGACGAGCAGAGCCAGCTGTAGGTTTTGTATAACCCTTGCTGGACCTTATTCTGGCATGGAGCAGGGTCAGACCACTCAGGATGTTGCAGAGCAAAGAAAGAATGAGTGCAGTGAGGCCCAGACATGAGAAGGCCAAGACGACATTTGTGTCCGCCGCAGACTCTGGATTGTGAATAGGCAAAAAACACCATGTGTTTGGATATTGGATGGTATAAGTCCCCACGTTAAGAAAAGGCAAATATGCCAGCAAAAGTGCAAGAGAGAACAAAATTAGCACAACTCCCTTTACATGAGCTGCTGTAATCGTGGAGACATGGAAAAAAGGTTGGGTTATTGCTACACAGCGTTCTACTGCCATAGCACAACCCAGCAGCAAAGGACATAAGCCAAAAAACACCATAGATGCTCCAAAGATATAGCAGAATCCTTCTGTGGTCTTATTTATGTTGTACATGTGCAGATACAGTGCAAAGGCACCTAGGATCAGATGACCGCCAAGGTCAGCCAAAAGTAAAGACACTGTCAGCTGTAGGAATGGTGCTTTGGATTGGCGGCGAAATCTGGCACGGGAATTAAACAGGATGCCCAGAGCAGTGAGGTTGGACACTGTTCCCAATATCATAGTAAAGCAGGACATCCCTAAACCATTATGTGCGATGGAAGGTGACGTATCATTGGTATGCCCTTGGAGGTCAGAGGAGTTGTGGGTGAGTGATGCTGAGGAAGTAGGAAATGAAGTCACAGGTAAAGAAGCTGTCCTCATCTTCAGTGTGACCTACAGAGGATTACAAGTTTGAATATGTGCATTAGATAAATATTAAATAATGGATTTTTGCCATTCTTTTTTTATGTCAGCCTGTAATGGCCTCTAAAAGTTGTTTTTTTTAAAGTAAATCAAAGAAAATGAGAAGTCTGAGCAAAACTGTCCACTAATAAAATCAATGATGTGGGCAGGTTGAATGCTAATTAAGTGGTCTACTAGTAATGTTTGGGATTTAAACTTCACACAAAGGCACACACAGTGTTAATGTTTAAATCCATCAGCATTTTAATCAGGGCGAGATACTCTGAACAGGCTTATTAAACTTATCAAATATATAAAAATATATATAGGAAAATAATATCTATTATTTTCACATATTTCTCATCAGAGGAAGAGAGGAAAAGTGTGCAGGAGATAAGACAAGAGTCAGACTGTTTATGACCAGCTGGAGAGAGCTTGTAGTACAGTACAGGTAGGATGCAAGATGGATTCTGAATTACTTGCTTATAAAGGATGCGTCACAAAGACAATCAGCAAAAGTTCTGCAGTGCATTTTAAATTTATTTTGTTGATTTATTTTTTTTTACCCTCTGCTTAGGTTGAACTGTTTGTCTTAACACTAGAAAACCAAATTCAATCATAATTTCATGGAGGAATTTTTGCCACAACTAACATTTTTATATTGTTACTTAATATTTGATAATAATCAAACTCAAACTAGCAGAGTGGTTGAATTTCCATTAGGAATTTTCTTTACAGTGTTGTCCGCAATGCAAAAACATAATGACTGATAGTTATGAAACGTTTATGTATTTTCATTGATCCATGTTTTTACATTATCACACAGCAGCAATCCTAGATTTCCCATCAACCTCTTCAGACAAAAATTTAACTAACAGTGGATGTACCAAGTGTGTGATTCTTGAAGTGAATCACCAGTAAAATGTTTTGAATTATGAATAACTTACCTTGGGATAGGGCAGAACGAACAACAGAAGACAAGGATGCCTTTTATCAGCAGAGCTGCTGTTTTCTCCAAAGTCAGTTATGTCACATTTGCTACATTTCCCCTCCCTTTATTTTTCAGCCTCTCTGACGGTTTCTCTTTTCCGCTACTCTCACTCAGAAGAAAGCTATATTATCTCTGCCTCATGAGCCCGTATTTTTCATCCTCCTTCCTTGCTGGATATTTTCCTTCCATTTATTGATCAACCCTGCTGGTGCAAAGTGGATCTCTTTCATAATCATTTTTCAGTTCTGCAGTATTGATCCCCTGCAAGCTAAATGGGTAAAAGGTCATATTCAAAGCAATTTCTTTGTCAAATATGTGTAGTTAAAGTTGTAATTTTCTCAAGCAAAAATATATATTTCATGCTCATTCAGCTGAGACAAGAATCCATTTATAAAATAAAAACAGCTGCCATGAGTGAAAATTGAAAGTGCTCTGTCATGAATTGTTGTCTTAAGGTTTCACTAGCGTGTACGCAACATCATCAAGAAAACTGATATAAATACAATATATGATTAAAAAATGTTACAAGAGTTTGTACAGTGAGCATACCTCAACATCAACTCAAACTGCAAGCAAGATTTATAAACTGCACTAAATGTAAATAAAGTATTACACATATTTAAACATGTATTTTAATCTTTTTAATGCCCTTTTGCTTTTGAAAAGAAAACAACAAGCTCCGAGATCAAATTGTTTTGGAGATGACCATGTTTAATCTAAACAGGAAAGAACGTGAAGTAATCTGCCATTTCCTTTTTGAGCATAATTGTTTCCTTCTTTTACAGTAAATAAAGGAGATAAATCTAAAAAAAACATTTGAAACCAACAGAGGCCTTAGGAGGTGCATAATATTTATTTGGAGAAATTCTGAAAACATGTAACAGCATGGGGGGGTGGAATCACGCTTATCCACCTTAAAACACATCCGGGGCCTCAAGTACAAAAGGAGCGTATACGCACAAAAACGTGGTGTACATTCTTTATCACCGCCAACTTGTCTGGCGTACGCACGTTTCTACAGCGGTTCATGCGACACTTCGAGCTGATGCTGGGAAACTGTTGTAATAAATAAATGTGAAAACAGACTGAGTGATGCGCACATTGCATATGAGCAATTAACACTAATGAGCAATTAACACATCCACGCGAGTGGCTATAAAGTACGCACAAAGTGGTACAAAAAATCTAAATGGTTGCTTTAGCAGTATTAAAAGACGTTGTAAATGGTGCAACACGGGCTGAGAGCATGCTACGGTATGAGCATATTTGTTGTGAGTTATAAATGCATAAGTAATTTACCCTGAGAGAGCTGTCACCCACAACTCCATTCGCCTGTTCGGGACAAACTTTGATGGGGTAGCCATCCTCCGCTTCACAATCATCTTGATGTCAGACCTCTGCTTGTGTGTGCTTTGTGTGCTGCGCACAGATTCATCTGGATAATTTTGTGTGTAGCCTACAACATATTCTGGATTTGAGTGTATGCCATGTTTCAGTCCACACAAGTCTTGAGGCCACTGGAGAGGTTAGCAATGAGCTTAGAGCCACAGCGGTGTAACTGTTAGCTTGTAATGTACTAAAATAATGTTAACTTTGCTCATCTCACACAGTTATTTCATGCCCTTAAATATTCTGCTCTTGTGCGGGGATCACAAACTGAATTTCTTGAGCCACTGTCCTGTAGATTTTTACATGCTTCTTATTGTAATGTGGGTGGCAGGGGGAGAGAGACTGAGCACCAGTGTGTGCAGTTAATCAGGAGGTGATAAAGCTGAGAGGAGAAGCAGGCACGGTGTGTCAGCTTCCTGTCAAGTGTGGCACCTCTTGGGAGGGAGGGTATTTTTAAATAGATCGCTTGTATATTTTTAATAAGTCTGCAGGATTTTAACTTGCCTGGGGTGAGAGGTGTGTGTAGGAGGGTTTGAGTTAAATGGGGAGGGCAGTTTTATGAATGCCCTTAAAGTGCATTTATGAGCACTTTCCTTTGCAGAGTAATCACCTCAAATTCTTTTTGCAGTGTCTTCTGAAGAGGGGGATGTGGTTATTGGTGGACTGGTTTTCCAAACGATTTTAATGTGTGGTTGCAATGATCACACTGGAAGCATTCACTGAAAGAAAGAAAGAAAGAAAGAAAGAAAGAAAGAAAGAAAGAAAGAAAGAAAGAAAGAAAGAAATCCATTGACTTTTTGGACTTTAATTAATTTTAATGTGTACATCAGTTGCATGTAATGATAATGTGTAAAAGCAACACAATTTTCTTTGTTTTTCCAATGAAGAATTGCTTGTTTAACCAATTTATTTATTCATAGTACAATGTTCTTATAAACAACTGTAACCACTAAACATATTTTTGAGTTGCCTTAATGCCAATTAACCATGTTATAATTAATTTCATCATGTCCAGTTTACCGAATTTTTGACTGTAGCGTGAACTCAATTTATTAGTCAAATATTTAAAGAAATCATGTAACCCTGATGCTTTAAATATGTTGTGAACTTAATTTCTGGGTTGGAGAAGACTTCCTCGGGTTGGATTCCTCCTCAGTTTTAGTGGGCTTTTAAGCTCTCTGTCAAATGAATGAATATCTAGTGTGATTGTTTAAGGGCTCTAACATTTAAGGTGAGAATTTTCTGCCTGTGGTGAACCTGCCAATGTTTTATTACATTATTAATTAAGAAGCAAGGCAAGTTTATTTGTGCAGCACATTTCATGTACAAGACAATTCAAGGTGTATTGCGGCACACCAACTTCAAATCTAACCAAACGCCGTGGCAGGCTAATACTTGAGGATTTATATCCAAAACGCGTCACGCTAAACCAGTTCACGTCACAATGCTTTATTGCTTCACATCCATGTCACAATCTCATGAAACAGCCACTTTGTGTTCTGATGTTCCAGATATGCAAGGATACATAAAACAGTTCATTTAGATTATGTTAATGGTATATACAATGACAGTGACAATGATAATAACGATGACGGTTAATAGAAAATTTCTCCCCAAGCTCACCCTGCCTCCATGATTCAGGCCCCAAACCAGACACAGGTGAGCATACCCATTAATGAAGATAACACACCCACAGTGCCACCCACAATCACCAGTGATGTCACCACGCTGTGCGCACATACATTATATGGTAAAATAAATAACCTGACATATAGCTCCTACATTCCGGCCCTAAATTATTTCACCAAAATAATTTCACCACTGCCATTACCTTGTAGGAGACATACACAAACCAATAATAAAAACCACCACCAATAGTCCTTCAAATTAGATTGTGTCAAACTAGTCCAACAGAGTCTATTAGTTCCTGTAAATAAACATCCAAACAAGGTAAAGTTTAAAGTTTGTATCCAAGGATCTTCATTGCCCTCCTGCTTCCAGCTGAAGGCAAATCTTGGTAATTGGTCTGTCCAAGTAGTTGGCTTTGGTTTTAATCTGCACGCTATGCACGAGTCCATTTTTGTCCATAACAGTATCCACGATTCTTCCTGTAACCCAAGAATTGTGAGGGGCCATATCCTCCACAAGAATAATGAGGTTTCCTGCAACAAAGTTTCTTCTAGTGCTGTTTCACTTTTGGCGCTCCTGAAGACCAGGAAGATATTCCTGCACCCATCGCTTCCAAAACAGATCGGACATGTACTGAACTTGTTTCCAGCGACGACGAGCGTAGACATTATCCTTCTCAAACACTCCTGGTAGCAATGATGGCTGGGACTTGAGTAGAAGAAGATGGTTAGGGGTTAACGCCTCCAAATCTTAAGGATCTGTAGATGATTTTGTTATTGGACGGCTATTAACAATTGCTTCCGTCTCACACAATACTGTAGCCAAACCTTCTTCATCCAAGGGCTGAGTTTTTAGAACAGAGTTCAGGACCTTACGGACTGATCGAATCAACCTCTCCCAAACACCTCCATGATGTAAAGCTGCTGGAGGGTTGAAAACCCATTTCACATTTTTTTTGTACCAACGTGTCATTTATGAGAGTGTAGTTCAGCTTCTCAATAGCTTCCCTCAATTCCAGTTCAGCGCCCACAAAGTTAGTACCAATAGTCTGAATGGATTTCCAAGACTTGAC
Source organism: Melanotaenia boesemani (assembly GCF_017639745.1). Lineage (NCBI taxonomy): Eukaryota > Metazoa > Chordata > Actinopteri > Atheriniformes > Melanotaeniidae > Melanotaenia > Melanotaenia boesemani. Next base: position 28,133,611 of record NC_055683.1, on the reverse strand, counting down.
CATGTTGTGCAATAAAATCTTCAGAGACCATTGATGAAGGTGTCTGTGTCCAAGGATGACAAAACTTCAAGGTGTATGGCTCGCATCACCAGACATGTAAATATAAGCTCATACCTCTTGACCACAGCTCTTCCATGCTTAACCTCAAATGGTCCTGTCAACAGGACAAAATAATCTCCGTTGGCAGATAAGTTATTATTAACAAATAAATTTTCTATTAACAATTAAATTTCTATTAACAATTATTGCGGCTCACCAACTTCTGCTGAGAACTGTGCTAAAGTATCCGTAACATAAGTTAATCTTCTCTTTCTGCAATTTTAATGTGATATTGACACTTTGGTGAACATTACGACTCTTGTAATGGGGAAAAAAAAGAGAGCATTCTTCCCACTCTGCCGACCTAGCTAAAACCAGTCCGACATGTGCGCTGGCTTCTGGAGGCCAAGATTATAGGCGAATCTTTTGTGACGTCAGTGTTTACCTTTTGCCGCATTGCACCACGGTATTGGGTGGCAAGAAGCTGCATCTGTTAGCTGGATTTCTTTGCGTTTGGAGTTTGAGGGCGATCTACTACATGGTTCACTCGTGTTGTGTGATTGGCTGTACGGCTCGTTGGGGGCCCAACAAAAAGTTTTTCCGCATTCCCACCGAAAAAGACCCCGAAAAAAGAAGGAAATGGTTACGTGCTATGATACGTGCTTTGATACCTGCAAGCCTCACTGGTACACGCAGCTGTTGTGAGTCCTATCCTGACCGCTGTTTCTACTTTAAACATTAAAGCTGCTACATGACTGCATGTTTCTCCTAGACTGGATTTGAAAGAAAAATTTTGTAAGATGTTATTATCGTTTTTCACGATAGACCAAACGCCATTTAAATTATAGTTAACAGGACCAATAAAATTGAAAAACAGTCATTAGATTTAAAATGAAAAATTCAAAGGCACTGATAAATAAAGCCTTACCCGGCTTTGCAGTCGCAGTGACATGTGATTATTTCACCGTTTTCTTGGGCGATCACCCACGGAAGATGCGAATCACGCTGTGACTCTGCTTGGCCGGGTCTGACCTCCGCTTTGAGCACGACCACTGATTTTTGTTTCACCGAAAAGATTGGCCCAACCTTTCTTGAAACAAAATAGTTATAAGCTTCGAGGCTTTTAAAAGCTTTTAACCTCTCGTGGGTGAAGGGTCCAGGGCTTTCAACTAAATAAGAATAAATATCTCCCCAGCACATCTGTGGCCAAGATGCAGGTGAGTCAGACCAGTATTTTTCGTCATCCCAGACTTCATATGGGCTTTGTATTTGTTCGATTTTGTCTGCAACACAAATTTTTAGTTTCTCTCTAAACCTCCTCTGGTCTTCGGAGCTTAGCGTACTTATATAATTTGGATTTCGCCCGCTTACTTTCTTGTTTATGCTAGCAGGTTCCGCCATCTCAACAGGTCTTCTTGCCACCCAACCACACGCGCATGCGCAAAAAGATGTAAACAAAGATTCGCCTATTGATTGAATGCCGGGGCCATCGAAGAGTTCGTCAGTACCGAGGATGATTTCCCCCCTCTGCAGACAACACCAAGTAATTCGCCTGCGCCAAAGAAAAAAACCACATGATCCAACTAACCCTCCATTGTTGAGTGATATTCGCTCACAGTTAACTAGCTTAACAAAGCTTATCAACAACAGATACGATGTGATTGAGAGCAAAATTACTGATCTGAATGAGAAAGTCGATCATGCTTTTGCTGACCTAAAGGAAATCTCTGCAAAAATGACCAAACTTGAGGAGCGAGTTGATAATGTAGAGGCACCCATTAAAACCCTACAAAGGTGATAGGATGAGTTGGAGTCCTACACAAGGAGATGGAATTTAAAGTTGGCAGGAGTCCCTGAGTCTGTCCATTAAAATATCCGAAAAGAAGTAATTAAAATCTGTCAAGAAGTTGCTCCAGATATCAAAGAAAAACTTGCTGATGTGGTTGACTCGGTTCATCGTCTTGGGAGAACGCAACAAGATTCGAGAGATGACAGGAGACCCAGGGAAATCATTCTACAGTTTACCCTCACGCATCTGTAGGGACGCTATTTGGAAGGCGGCTAAAAACTCTTCCTATTTGAAAAGCAACGGCCTATGGTGCAGGGAAAACGGCTTTTTTTGCTGGTGCAAGAGCTTTCATCGCAAGCGAAGGTGAAATAAAGTATTTCAGTATAGTATATAAGAGGAGATTTCAGTATAGTATGTGAGAGCATTTGAGTATATTATGTGAGAGCATTTCAGTATAGTATGTGAGAGCATTTCAGTATATTATGTGAGAGGAAATATCAGTATAGTGTATAAGAGGTTTTACTATAATGTGTGAATGATTTCAGTATAATATATACAATATACAATTTCACATGTGTCTGTAAGTGGGTAATTCTGAATAATGTCTCAAACGGCCCCTCATAATAAACTGTTGTGCCACATTCAACAACAATCAGCTATGCAAAAGAAAAGAACTCATGAGGTAGACGATAACACGCATTTGCAATATCTATTATAAATAATAAGACACATAAAACACCCCTTCCCTCATGCCTTCTCACTGTTAGTAGACTACTATCATTACAGATTGTTTACTTAAGTTACACCACAATTCTGTTACCTAAACAAATGTTACCTAGTACCCCTCCTTGTTATTTATATGAACAGCAGAAAATAAATATTCACTCAGATGGTAGATTAGGTATCGTTTATTGAACACATATTCCATGTTGAGATAGGAATGACAGATGTGAGGCGTCAACGCTGTCCTTCTGATGCATCAAATGCCCACAGCCAGCAGATGGAGCACTTTGATTTGGTCAGATGATTCAGAACAGCAAGCCATTTTCATGCATTTAAGTCAAAGTTGGCTCGATGATTCATGAGGCCTCGGTTTCACCATTCGTAGACATTAAGATAACACACCCACAGTGCCACCCACAATCACCGGTGATGTCACCACGCTGTGCGCACATACATTATATGGGAAAATAAATAACCTGACATACGGCTCCTACAAGGTGCTTTATATAAAACGTTAAAAGCATTACAGCAGGGTGCAATAAAAATACCTTAAAAACAAACTTTAAAAAGAAATTAAAGGAATTAAATAAAACACAAAAAGCTAATATAAAATAGATAAAATGCAAGAAATAATAGTTAACAGTTGTTTTGATAAAAGGAGGCAAATAGAAACGTTTTTAACCTTGATTTGACACTGATGAACATTTCAGCAGACCTGCAGTTTTCTGGGAGTTTTTTCCACTTGTGAGGAGTATCAAAGCTGAACGCTGCCTCTCCATGTTTAGTTCTGACTCTGGGAACAGAAAGTGTATTTGACCCTGATGACCTAAGGGATCTGTTTGGTTAATAACAAACCAGAAGATCCTGACTGTATTTTAGCCCTAAACCATTCAGTGCTTTGTAAAGTAGCAGGGTTTTAAGTTAATTCATCGACAGACAGAAAGCCAGTGTAAAGATCTAAGGACTGCAGTTCTATGATCCACTTTCACTGGTCTTAGTGATAGCTCGACCAGCAGCGTTCTGTCCTAACTACAGCTGTCTGATGCACTTTTTAGGGAGACCTGTAAGGACAGCATTACAGTAGTCCAGGCTACTAAAGATAAATGCGTGGACAAGTTTTTTAAAATCTTGCTTAGACATCAGTCCTTTAATCCTTGATAAGTTCTTTAAATGAAAAAAGACTGACTTCACAACTGTATTAATGTAACTGCAAAAATTCAGGTCTGATTCCAGGACTACTCCCAGATTTCTGGCTTTATTGTTAGTTTTGAACTTAGCTGTTTGAAGCTTAGTGGTTCAAACAGTAAATGGTAAATGGACTTGTACTTATATAATGTGTTTCCAGGCAGCACTATACACACAAACTCATAACCCAATAGGCACAATGTGGGGTTAAGTGTCTTGCCCAAGGACGTATATATATATATATATATATATATATATATATATATATAGTTACGCAAATGCACTTAGCCAGGGCCTTGTGAGTATTCCCACACCTGCTTGATTCCTCTCCTCTTAGGCAATTCCAGAGTATGAAACAGTTCAGCCTTTCTACAGGTGTTTTGTCAGAATCCATATTGTGTTCACATTTATCTATAGCCACCTAAACCTAATTGGTTCAGCTTCACACACCAGCTGAGGTTCTTGCCTATCAGTAACACTCCATGATCCATGAGCCATTTTGCATACCTGGGAATCAGCATGCTCAGGCCGCCACTTTTACCTGCTGCCAGCTCACGCTGCATCCTACTTGAAAATTCCCCACTGTTGACAGAGGAGGTACTTTTAAGGAGCACAGGAATAAATCTTAAGATGGTTTTCGTCATGGTTTATGGTTTCTGTTCTGACTTCATGTGTTTAGTTTTGGTCATGTTTCTAGTTTTTGTTATTGGCTTTCGATGTTCAGGGCTTAGTTTTGTGTTTCTTTGGTTTCTGTTCGTTAGTGCACCTTCACTGATTGCTCATGCACATCACCTGTGTTTAATTTTTCAGTCAGTGTATTTAAGTCCTGGGTTTACAGTAACTCCTTGTCAGTAGGGATGGTGAAACCGAGGCCTCATGAATCATCGAGCCAACTTTGAACCAAATGCTTGAAAATGGCTTAGTGTTCTGAATCATTTGACCAAACCAAAGAGCTCCATCTGCTGGCTGTGGGTGTCTGATGTATCATAAGGACGGCGTTGACACCTCACATCTGTCATCCCTATCTCAACTTGGAATACGTGTTCAATAAACGATACGTAATTTACCATCCGAGTGAATATTTATTTTCTGTTGTTCATATAAATAAGAAGGAGGGGTATTAGGTAACATTTGTTTAGGTAACCGAATTGTGGTGTAACTTAAGTAAACCAATCTGTAATGATAGTAGTCTACTAAGTGGTAAGGCATGAGGGAAGGAGTGTTCATGCAACGGGTATAGTGACTGTGTTATTTTATACAGTTGTAATAAAATTGTTTACTGTTTTATGTGTCTTATTATTTATAATAGATATTGCAAATGTGTGTTATCATCTACCTCATGAGTTGTTTTCTTTTGCATAGCTGATCGTTGTTAAATGTGGCACAACAGTTTATAGCACACTGCACATTTATGTACATAGATTATTTCCTCAGGTTTTTTTTTTTTTTTTATCTTCTAGTTTTGTTTTTTGTTTTCAAATAGTTTATTTTTATTTTTAAAAGTTTTATGGCTTTCAGGTTGGACGGCAAAGTAAGATTTTCATTGTTCAGGGAAACTTGTTTCCTTACTGTGCAAATGACAATAAACACTTTGAATCTTGAAATGTATTATGAGAAAAAAAACTTTGGCAACATTGTGATGTGTCAAATTTTTATTTAAAAACGTATTTTCTCAATAATCTTAGGCTTCAGTCTGCTCCTCTTCTGCTACACTACCTCCCCAGCTTTGGAGAGGTTGTACCTGAAAGAAACACAAGAACAAAATTGTAATTGTAATTGTAATTGTAAGTTTAAAATCATTAAATTGTCTGCTTATGGTGATCAGAAACCAGCTTGGTGTCTAAGGTCCTGCAGATGGTGGTTTTCTTCTGCAGCTGTAGACTGAGACGTTTCCTCTGATGCTTCTGGTTGAAGTTTATGATTAACTTTAAAGTCTATTTAAAAACATCTATATAAAGAATGGGGAATTAAGCTTACCTGTGATGTTGAAGGCACCACCTGCTCCGTCCTTCTCTCATACTCCGAGCTCCTTAAGCAGTTACCATGGCAACGGCGTCTTGCGCAGACTATTGTTTCCCCAAATCTCTAAAAGCTAAATGTGATTCAATATAAGCTGATGTGATGCTTTTCCTAAATTTGTTTTCAAAATGCAATGTCGCACAATCGCTACAGAATCTCCTCTCAAAAACCCGCGATCTCCTCAGTGTTTGGAATCTGAGAGATTGACAAGCCCGGTCCCTTCAAAGATCCCGCTTGCTGCTCGATACGCGCTGATGACGTAACGAGGCCTCGTTTGGTCTATCACGTGACTTTTGGCATGGTGAATCAATGCTCAGAGACAATGCTCACAACACTTCCGTGTCACATGCTCGACACGTGATCGAGCAGACCGCTCGAGCATAACATCCCTACTTGTCAGGTCCTTTTGGTTCATCCCTGTAATGTGTGGTTTTCTGTTCCTGAGTTTCTGGATTTAAGCCTCGTTACCAGCACCTTTCTGCCTCCTGCCTGCATTTGGGTGTTCACCTCTGCTGCTGCACATGACAGTTTTGGTCACTCTTGTTAGAACAGATCTAAATTATTTGACTTCTGATTGGATGAAGCTGGTTCTAAGCACATCTAATTATAAATATAAATATTTTTGCTAAAACTACAATTGTTTGCACGTTTATTTTCCTGCTCATACTAAAGTCATGTTGACGCATGTTGATAACATAACGAAATTAGTTCAACTACTTTCACTGACAGTCAATGCTTTTTATTCTTTATATCATACATAGCATTTTGTTAGCAGGAATTAAAGTGCATATCCTCTTTTATTCTAAAGAGGATGTGTTCAGATAAGAGACACACAACCCTCAAAAACTAATGAAATAGGTGTTGCACACACTTCCTGCCTGTGCTACACACTGGTACAATCTAGCACATACAGCTGTGAACAAAATGCTCATGCATGCAAACAGAGGAAATGGCCTCATGACAAATGTTGCAACTGAAAGAAGATGCAGCTGCAAGTTAATTCCTTTCTTGTGATCACTCATGTAAAACATATGCTTCAGACATTTATTAGTAAATATGTCACACCAAACACAAAAGATCTTACCACCTGGCACCAGTTAGCCTAGCCTAAATTTAACCATCTTATTTCCAAACACCATGTATAACATCACAATCAAATGATGATCACACAAAATAATGTTTTCGTTTTTAAAACTACATGAATTTTAAAAACAGATTTTTAATTCACTCTATTTCAGCATCAAGGTAGCAACAGATTTAGTTCAAGTAAGTATCTTGATCAAGCAGACCTGCGTTGTCCATCTTCCTTGCTGGATAGTTAACTTCCAGTGATTAATCACTTATGTTGACACTTTAGACCAAAAGAGATCTCAGTTGTCATTTTTCAGATTTGTAGTATTGGTCCATTGAAGGTTAAATGGTTAAATAGGCATATTCAAAGTAATTTCTTACATTTTTGTTTATTAAATTTGCAATCACTTTCATTCTCACAAACCAAAAAGACATTTATGGCTCATTAAGGTGAGACAAGTATCCATGTCAGAAAATAAAATCAACAATCAGAGTAATTCAAAAGAACCCAGTCTTGAATAATAAGGCTAATAATAATGAGGCTTTACTGGCATGTACTGAACATTATCATTATCACCTTCACAGTGATGTGATGACCAACACTGTAACTTTACAGCATGAAGTCTTCTGGTTTGAACCTTGGCTGGTGCTTTTCTGTATGGAATTAGCGTGTTTGCCATGTGCAAGGGTACGTTATCTTTTCCCACAGTCCAAAACCATGTATGTTTGTTTAACTGGTGATTCTAAGTTGACCCTAGGAGTGAGGTTCAGTGTGCATGGATGTCTGTCTCTGTGTAGGTCCTGTGATGCAGCAGGAACCTAACCATGACTTTGCAAAAAATGTCAGAAGATTCTTTATGGTCAATTATTTCTTCCCTTTAATAATACTAATTATATTTGTGCTGTATTATACATTGTAGGACAGTCTACACCAAAGTTTAATATCATGCATTTATGGATAAGCAACACAAAAATGTGTGGGTAGCAGACATATGTCACAGTAAGGACCAGACTTAAAATCAATTAAAGATAATTAAAGTATAAGATTTTTATTATTAATTTTGAGAAAATATAGACACTTAACAGTAAAAAGAAATTACATTTTAAAAATGTACTTAAGTAAAGACATGAAAACTTAATTGGAAATACAAATCAATTTAAAATTCAAGTATGTGATAAACCAGGTTTAACAGGATAACAGGTTTAAAATTCCACATGACAATATTTTTAAAGTCCCATTTTGAAACAAAAACGTGAACTCAGTTAATTTAAAAAACTCCTTTAAAAAAATATTTAGAAATCCTACAATATGCATGATTTTCAGAAAAATAGTAATATCTGCAAAAATGCCCAGCAATATATACAACAACATACATTCAAAACATAAATTAGAAGTGCTTTATAGTTGTATTCATATTTCTTTTGTTTTATAGGCAAGGCAAAATTATTTATATAGGACATTTCATGTACAAGACAATTCAAAGTACTTTACATAAAACATTACAGCAGGGTGCAGAAAGTAATACAAGTGCATAAAAAAAACCAAGATTAAAAAAAATGCAATTAATAAAATAAAAACAGAGTTAAGATGCTAAAATAAAATAGATAAAATGCAAGCAATAAAGTTCCAGTGTGAGGAAAGACAATATTAAAACATGATTTCAGCCTAAAAGAACCAAATGTAGATCTGGACTTCTCAATAAAAACTATTGAAATGCAACAGAGAACAGGTGGATCTTTAACTTGGATTTAAATAAACTGAGTGTTTCAGCTGATCTGAGGCTTTCAGGGAGTTTGTTCCAGACATGTGGAGCATAGAAGCTGAATGCAGCTTCTCCATGTCTGGTTCTGACTCTGGGAACTGATAAGAAACTGGAACCAGATGACCTGAGGGTTCTGGCGGGATTATAATGGGTCAAGAGGTCACTGATGTATTTTGGTCCTAAACCATTCAGAGCTTTATAAACCAGCAGCAGAACTTCAAAATCTATTTTCTGATGAACAGGCAGCCAGTGTAAAGACCTCAGAGCTGGACTGATGTGGTCCACTTTCTTGGTTTTAGTGAGGACTCGAGCAGCAGAGTTCTGAATCAGCTGCAGGTATTTAATTGATCTCCTCAATGCATTTACCGAGAGCCTGTAAGGGGCCTCGGTCTCCTTGTGACATTGTAATACATATCTATGCATTTCTGCGTAGCTATGGTAACTAATTTTGTTCTTCTTTATGACCTGTGCTAGTGGGAGCACGTAGATGTTAAACAGAAGAAGCCCCAGGATGGAACCTTGATGAACTCTATATGTAATTCTTGTCTGCTCAGATGTAAAGTTACCTATTGACACAAAGTACTTTCTATTCTCTAAATAAGATTTAAACCAGTGTAGCGCAGTGCCAGAGAGGCCCACCCACTTCTCCAGTCTTTTAAGCAACATATTGTGGTCGACTGTATCAACTGAGGTCCAGTAAGACTAAGACTGACATTTTTCCATCATTTGCATTCAAACATATGTCATTAATGACTTTGGTCAGAGCAGTCTCAGTGCTGTGGTGCTGTCTAAAACCTGACTGGAAGACATCATAGCAGTGGTTTTGTGTTAAGTCGTTTAGTTGATGAATAACTGCTTTTTTGATTATCTTACTTAGAAAAGGAAGATTTGTGATCAGTCTGTAGTTGCTCATTTGTAACTCATCTAGATTGTCCTTTTTAGCAGAGGCTTGATTACAGCTGCTTTTAGAAATTCTGGAAAGATGCCTGAAATTAAAGACAAGTTCACAATCTGTAACAGATCTACATCAGCAAAGAACTATTATTAAAGGTACCTGACACAACAGGCCCTCACAATATCTTCATAATTTCCATTAAAAATAAGTACGAATATTTTTCCAGATTTTTTTGTTCTAAAATAACTATATAAGTTTTTTTTAAAAAAAAAGTAGAGTACATCCTTACATTTTGATTATGCGTCAAGTTAATGGCAGTGGAATGTGTTTTTTACTTTTTTTTTAGATCCAATAGTTAATCCTACATCTAAAATACAAATACTTGCTCATTATTTACAAAATGTTGTAGTACAACAAGTTGATGCAGTGGCTATGAGAGGACAGAAGATGACACCACGTCTGAAATATCAGTTTTTAGTCAATCAGAGTTTTGTCTCCAGTTCTGGTTCATCTCCTCAAACATGAGACTCTCTTGTGTTCTGGGTGCTTTTGGATCCCTGAAGATGGTAAAATGGATAAATTTTAATTTGTGACTTTGGACTAATGTGAATTATATTTCAAGAATAAGACAAGATATGAAAATGGCAATGCACATCTTTACACAGCTATTATTTCTTATGTGCTTCAAACTTTCAAAAGCCACATGTGTGTGTCTTTGGGGGCATTTTGAATTTAACAGGTAACAAATCAATTCGATTAAATCTATTTCATGTGAAATCTTTAATTACCATGTTTGATTTAATCTTTCTCTTGCTTAATTGGTGAGTAAAAATGCATCCCTGGTTTAGCAAAGAACCTCTACATTAGAAAAGAAACAGCTGCTTACATTTGCTTTACTAAAGTGGGAGTAACTGACCTCAGAATAAGTCTTCTTGTGTGGCTCACAGATTTGAGAAAGGATTCTTTCATACTCCTCTCTCACCTAAAATAAAGGAGGAAAAAAAATCTAAGTAAAAAATAAAATAAATTAAAATAAAATAGTCATCAACAAAATCTAAACTTAATTAAGATGTAGCGAAGCTTCTTTCTTTTTTTTAACTTCCTTTAACTTCCTTTTTAGATGTAAGAACCATGACAAACCTGTTTAGAAAATAGACAGTGCATGACAAACAACGTAACCCCCTGAAGGCTGCCAAAGATGGTGAACAGGTAAGATATGGCGACAGTGCCCTTCTCAAACTGGAAAGAAATGAAGATCCACATAGCACGGAGTATGCAGTAAAGGAGTATGTAGAGCTGAGCCACTGCAGTAATGGTGTAGTCCCTGCAGGAGGTAATAAAGATGCATGCAGGTCACTTAGGCAGTCGTGACACCATAACTAGTAACACCCATTTTTGACTTTGTAGGTGAGGCAGTAAAAAAAAGTCTATATTTTTTTTACATGGGAAAGTGTGACTCATGGTGCATTATAATATGTTTCAGATTGTTGCAGACAGCTCATGGCTCAGGGGTAACTTACTTTATTTTCTGCAAGCTGTCCAGGTCTGGATTCAAACTTGAAAACTTCTGTGCCAACTTCCACACAGTGATGAGAAAGAAAAAAATGTTCACCTGAAAGACAAGAGCAAAGAGTCTTAAAAGAGACATAATTGGACATAATTTGTCTAAATTTTCTTTAATTCTTACAAAGATGATGACACAGGCAGGGCCAAAGAAACTCCAAATGGATTCCAGGTTTAGCCAACAACTGTAATGCATTGGAGCATTTTTTAAGCAGAATATATAACAGTATAACTTGAGATTAGAGTATAAATTATATAAGAAAATGAAGAGATTAATCTGGATGAATATGAGATCAAGGTATCTGGGAAACTTACTATTTCTCAGTGCCATATCCTTTAGCATTAACTAATGCAGAGATAGCAACAATTACAGCTGGGACTCCGTAGCCACCGGCCATCATGTAGAGGGTTTTAAAGTTGGTGTTAAAGACCAGGACTACCATCCTAAAGAGCTGTATGCCTTCCAGACACATCCAGCAAAATACTGCCTGGCAAAAAAAATGCAGCATCCCTGCTACCACTGCACAGCCAACCTAAGAGGGAGAGAGAGATAAAGATTAGCATGGCAGAAGTGAAAAGGGAAGAAGGGAAGTTGAAAAGACAAGAACAAGAAATGAGAAGGGATGAGTTGCTGACTTAATCTCTAACAATGGATGTATTATTTAGTGGCTTACTTTAATTCGATCTATCACTCTACTATATTTTATAGGTGGTAGACACTTAATGAACTCATTTAGTCATCAAGCTGTTACAGTATTTACCCTGTTCTCCGTCTGAGAAATGCCTGCAAGAAATATAAGGATAGCAATGAAGAGGCTGATGCAAAGGTGCAGGTGGATGGTGGTTCTTGGACCTTGAATGGAGCGGATCAATGAGAACGTCAGGATGCAGATGAACAGACAAATTAATGAAAGGGATAGGCCCACCCAGGTAATCAGCTGCAACGCAAACTTGTTCTGTTAGGAGACAGAACAGTTTCATTAGCATATACCAAAATGGATTTAAATTTTAGAATTTACTAAAGAAAAAGAAAAATCATATATGTGAGAGTTGTTTTACCTCAACCTCATAGAGGGCCTTGAGCACAGCAAAGCTGCCCAGGTAGTTACAGGAACAAACAGTGTATTTCAAGTTAGACTCCACAACACTGCAGCCATGAGATGACCATGTCCCGTCATTCTCCGAAGAATCCCAGAACACACAGGTGTGAGAAGTTTCATTTGACTGTAAAACAAAAAACATACCAAAAACCAAAACCATAATTGTGATATTCGTCTTGCAAAGAAGAATCATATGAAACAGAAGGTTAATAGTCTTTCCTTTTTACCTGTTCAAGGTGGTGCAAAGTTAAAATGATTGGCTCTTTTAGGTGCCTGGTGTTTCTGTTACTGACTGTGACAGTAACCACTTTGGAGTTTATCTTATAACTTTGCTTCTCATCTGGTTTCATCGCACTAAAGAAGCCATCTGCATATTCTTCCAGGTTTGAATAACTTAGTAATGATACTGTTGTGAAGCCTGTTGCACAGCAGGAACAAGAGAATTAACAGGTTAAATTCAGATGTTTACAAATGTGTTATTCAAAGGCATGATCATTACCAGGGTAATGGGAGGGATCTCCTGCAGCCACTTCCAACTCAATGTCTAGTTGAGCATGTGTAGATGATAAAGTCCTTGTTCCTTTTGGCAGGACTGACCCTTTTTCTACCAACAACTCCATTTCTGGACACAAGTATAAATGTAAGCCTGAATGAACATATACTACTTGTACAAAATGCATAGATTAGTGAGAAAATAATCTATAAGCTAATTGAATGTTTAAAGATAATACTTAAAAAACAGTTTCAAGTTTGAATTGTTAGGTTTAAATCTTAAGTTTTTATTTGTTGAAATTCAAGTTATTTCAGTTAATTTAAACCTGTGTAATTGGAGGATCTTTTTGTTACTGGGGTTGATAAAAAAGATCCTATAAGCCTCAGGGCATGCTCCATTAAGTCCAGAAAAGTGGAGATTTTCTTTTTTCCATTGAGAGCTCTACTGAACAAGAGTTCATCGACCGTGGACATCAGACCCTGCAACCACAAGAGAGGAGGAGAAAAGGAGCAGCATAAGTGTGTGAAAAGAAAACAAGATACATAGACTGACACCAGACTTTCAGGCTGCATAGCATTGTATAAATAATCTAGTTTTGTGCAGCACATACAAGTACATCTGAACACCATCTAACAGAGCTTGTGGGGGTAGCACTTCCTGTTTCTATTCTGGTTGGGGAAACTTGAAGTTTTTTCTGTTCTTTTCACAGTGAGATATTTCTGTCAGTCATTTGTACCTTTAGTAAGTCCTCTCCATCCATCTCTTTTGGATTCTCGCTTTCTGTGAGCTTGTGACAGGTTTTATTCAGCTGCATGAAATAATCCTGTGCAATGGCAAGTGTCTGTGAGAGGAATTCAGAGAAGATGAAATAACTGTGTGAGACATCAGACATTTAAATAAATGTTCATTTTAGATGAATGAGTTTCTGGTGTAGAGTTACCTCTCTCAGACTGTTCACATCTTTGAACATATCACAGTTCAGTTCTGGATAAAAAAGAAATTTTGATGCAATATTTGTGTTTGATGACCCATAATACAGTCTACATTACTCTGTTAATTACAAAGTGGATACAAGTTTTATAATGGCTGCTGGGAAAAATGAATACAGTTGTGTTTTTACCAGTGCAGGATGACTTTACGTTGCCATAGTTAGTGAACCCTGCATGGCATGCACAGTAATGTCCACTGGCTCCACGGTAGCAGGTTCCATTTCCACAGATTGTCTTATCAATCATACATGTGTCTGAGGAGGAAAGAAAACAAGGACAGGTCAGTGATCACATTTTTTGTGTATCAGTCAGAACAATTACAATAAATGTCCTGGTGGACACATGATACATTTAAAATTAAGAAGCAAGTTAAAACTATGATTTAAATTGTTGTTTGACCGAATACATTATAGATATGATTGTATGTTAACGTGTTTTGTAGTTTTATGTCATAACTCCCACCTTGGCATTGCTCTGAATCATCAGTGAAGTTAGATTTGCCAGATTTCAGTCTGAAGCCAGAATTACAGACACAGTAAAAACTGCCTTGTGTGTTTAAACATGATGCATTCAGCCCACAAATGTTGTCTTGCTGACATTCATTAATATCTACACGAAAAGAAAAAGGAGAAAATTTGGGAGAAAGGAAACTAACCTTCACTCACAACCTTATGTACATTGATAATCACACTGAAACTGCTGAACAGTAGATCATCATCATCATCATCATCATGTTACCTCTGCATGTTACATTGTCACTATAATGAAATGTTTTCACTCCAGTAGAGGTGTTGAAGCCGTTTTCACAGAAGCAGTAATAATTGGCAATTATGTTGTGACATTTTGCATTAGGTCCACAGATGTTGCTGTTGGTTTTACATTCATTTATGTCTTCAAGGAAGAGAGAAGGACACATTATGTTTGAGTTTTAACTGTAGGAAATAAACTTTATGAAAGATCATAATCATTGCACCCACTGATTCAAGATAACTTACCTTCACATGTTATAGATGATCCAGGTGATATGGGTGATTTAAATTCAAAACCATCAGTACACTGGCAGGAGTAGCTGCCATTCGTGTTAGTACAAGTTGCATGTTTTCCACAGATATCAGGCATCATGTCACATTCATCAACATCTTATTAGAAGAAACAGAAATTGATAATAAAAGAATATTAAATGAATGGCTGCTTGAATAATTGTATTTTTTTTATTGATCTTTGAACAATTTTATTTGACTAAAGTATTTAGCAAACACAGCCCAGTCTCACAAGAAAATGTGTAATAGCTTAAAATGGTATAGTTGTACAATTTTGTATTTGTAACATTTTAATGTGAAGTTAAACGGGGAGATCGTTCAACTCTAAGACACGGGTGTAGATATGAAACAGATTTGGAGCCCAGAAAATATAGTGAGTTCATGATCTTTGAATTTTTTTGTTTTTTGTGTTTTATAGACATATATGCACTCACCATTACACACAATTAATTCTTTTCTTTTTTAAAACCTGTATTAGGCTCCTTTTAATAAGCTGATTAATTAATGTATTTACTGTTATTTATTTACATTGAATTATGGAATCTATGTAATCTTGCTGGACCTGACCGAAGGGGACAGAAAAAGAAGGAAGACAGCAAAAAGAAGCAAAAGGGAGAACAGAAAGTAGAAAGAGGAGACAAAAAAATATAGATAGAAAGCAACGACCCTTCAATCCAAACTATCACCAGACAACAAACTGCTGCATTTGTACATAAACACACCAGCAAATTTCCTACGGCTTTGACAGGAAAACAGCTGCCAGTGAAGGAGAAAGCAGGCAGCCCTGTCTGGTGCCTCTCTGTAAACAGAAGCTTGGAGAAGTTTGATCATTGGTTTTCACACATGCATTTGGGTTGTTATATAATATTTTTATCCAGTCTATAAAAGATAGCCCAAACCCAAATTTGTTCAATGTTGTTAACTCAGTTTACTCAGTGAAATGTTTTTTTTTTGCGTCTAAAGAAATGACTGTGAATTCCAGATTATGTAGAGTAGAACAATCTATAATGTTAATTAATTTGTGCATGTGAGTAGAGAAATGTCTAACTTTAATAAAGCCCATTTGATCATGATGTATTATTAGAGGGGTCATTTTTTATCCTTCTGGCCAGAGCTTTGCTGATCATTTTAAAATCTACATTTATTAATGAATTTGGACAGTACTGGATGGAAGTGTGGGGTCTTTTCCTGGTTTTAATAGTAGAGTAATATTAGCTAGGTTAATATTTTAAGGTATTTTTTGTTTTTTTGTTTTTTCTTATTTCTAATAATATATTGTTATGGGTGCCAGCATTGTCCAGAATTCTTTATAGAATTCAGCTGGATGACCATCTGGACCTGGAGCGTTATTGTTGGGCATATGCTGGAGAGCTTCATGGAGTTCGCCGACTGAAAGAGGTGAATCCAAGGTTATTTTATTTTCATGTTTTAATTTTGGAAGATTGATTTTACAAAGATATTGATCAATATTCTCATATGTTGTGTTTAGTTGTGTCTTTTTATCTATTATTTTAAGTTCATGTTTAGCTTTTTTTATGGCGTTCAGTATGTGTTCTTCTGGGGAGACATGGTAAACGTCCTCTAGGGATTCAATTCTGAGTTCTAACTCTGAAATTCTAAAAGTTTCCTTCTTTTTCTTATGAGAAGAGAAGGAAATTATTTTACCTCTCATTACTGTTTTTCCTGCTTCCCAAAGAACACACGCTAAGGTTTCTGGTAAGTTGTTGTTTTCTAGATATAAAGACCATTCTCTTTTAAAGTCGCTGATAAACTCAGGATCTTTAAGTAATGATGTATTAAATCTCCAGTTTCTAGATGCTGGTTTATTTCTCAGAGTGAATGATACTAGTGCGTAATCACTATTACACACAATTAAAAGTGAGACTGTGCTGGTTATTCTTAGACTGTAATGTATTTTTATATTATTTTTATTTATTTATTTTCCATACCAACGCAGCCTTCAGAAGCCTCTGAATACCCATGAGAACATTTTGTCTCCACTTCGCCCATGACAAGGGAAAAGAACAAAGCTGTAAACAAACAAGAAACCATTATTCTGTGATACAGTCCATTACTTCTTGATATATATACATATAATCAGAAAGAAATAGAAGTATGTTTTGTTAGGAAGTCAAAGTGTTCATTAGGCTACACCAATTAAACCAGAAATGTTAAGTGTTTTGAAACAATGAAACAGAGAATTTCGACCCAAATGCATTTTAACCGACCTGCCTATTACCAGACATAACATCACATTTTTTAACTAATTTCAACAAACCTTTATACTTATCCTATTCTGGACATATACACTTAATGACATCATTAATTTACCAATTAGTTCATAATTAATTACATATTGTTCAAAGTTTTGAGTAAAAAGTAAAAGTTTTAAGTATTTGGTTTCCTGTCTACAACCGCAGAACATTTTTTACAACTTTCTCAAAAATACCACAAAAAAAAAAAAAGAAAAAAAGATGATTCAGCTGTTGTATATATTGCAAATAGATGACATGACTCACTGAAGATCAGGAGGGTCCACTTGCTTGTCATTGTGATAAAGAAGTCCACATGAATATGAGAAAAGTTAAAACAGCCTGAAAATCCACATTTAAATTGTCCAGATCTATTGACTTCTTGTCTTCTCCACCTTTCTAAATGTTCCCCAAGTTATTCAGTAAAAGGGAGGCGGAAAGAAAACGAGTCTGAATACACTCAGCAAGTTAATGGATATTAAAAACATAGCTACATTTTATGCCATGGTTATTGTAAATCTCCCATCAATTTTTCTATGTACCTCTGCTCCAGTCTCCCTTTCTGCTTTGACTCTTAATCTGCTCGTCTTGCTGAGTTTACATGCTGAGATAAGTGAAACTTTGAGGGAGGGGATTTCTCTCTCTCTCTAGTGTTCATGGTAAGGCATGGAGCAAAGATGCCTTACCATGAACACTAGCTCTTCCATTGTCCACATGGCAATAGAAGAGCAGCACCAAGCCAGATGTTTTCATTT
Organism: Melanotaenia boesemani; assembly: GCF_017639745.1. Lineage (NCBI taxonomy): Eukaryota > Metazoa > Chordata > Actinopteri > Atheriniformes > Melanotaeniidae > Melanotaenia > Melanotaenia boesemani. Next base: position 28,115,935 of record NC_055683.1, on the reverse strand, counting down.
TATTATTATTTTTGTACTTACATTCAGTTCAGAGACAGTAAATAGTGATCTGTGTAACGACTATCTGGTCCTATCATTTTAGTCGCTCTGGGTGGGGGGATCCTGCTCATAATGCGCTTCATTAAACCAATGTCCAGACTAAAAGGTACATTTGGGGTGTGTTCCCATTTATTGAATGAATGAAAACATGGATGAATGATGTTTTTTGTTTGTATGTGTGATTGTGTGTGTGTACTACTATGAGGAGTGCCTTTTAACTTTTTGTTACATTCTTTGATGTGTGAAGGCTTTAAATTTTTTTTTATTTATTTTTTTTATTATATACAGCACTTTGTGTTGCTTTGTGCATGAAAAGTGCTCTATAAATAAAATTTGATTTGATATGAGAACTAAAGTCCCCCTGGAGAACAATGTAGTCCCTTGGTGACAAGACACTCTGGACAGTACCAAGAGCCTCTCAGGCTGCAATGTATACTTGGAATTGCTGTTTAGGACACACATAAACTTCAGAGCATTTGTTCCTGTAACTTGTAGTCTTAGAAAGGCAACCTTCTCATTCACTGGTGTTGGAGAAAACCTTAAAAATGCACAAGTAATAAAGAACAGGTACTTCTTCCCACAGTATTAAAATAGGCAGGTACTAATTTCCCACTTTCCTAATTAATAAGGTACTGTTCCACACATTTTCTTGTTACCTTTCTCTTTAGGGTCTTCTCCTGCGTGTTCTTTGATGGATCAAAATATGACAGACTACTTCTCTCAGTTAACTAATTTATTAATTACAATTGATATGAGAAATGTGCAAATACAGAATTCTGGATTCGTATTGTCTGTCCCCTGGACTAATACAATACGGAGTCTGCTGCTGTTACAGTCAGAACTCCCTCTAACTGATCCTGGAATCCTTATATAGGGGTCTGAATATACACAGTTTTGCTGACTCATGCTGGAGTTGCAGAAGTAGGGTCAGCTGGAGTCACAGGTCAGTCTCATGCAGATGTCGACCCCCCTCCTTGTGACACCCATCCATTTGGTGGCTTCTTTTGTTCTGGAAAACAGGGACAAAGAAAACACACACAGACAAACAAGGTATCTCCTCTGAACTCCGGTCGACCCAGAAATCTCCCTTAAGGGTAACATTCCCCATGCTGTTTTATTGGCGACACACCTTTAGTCAGCCCCTCACATGTACTTCTCACATCCCCCCATATGAAGAGTCTCATTGTTGCTTAAGCACACTATCAGTAAATATATGAGCTTAAAGATAAGAGATAGTCAATATAATTAACAGAGTAAGAATATAAATGAAAATACGTAGCACACTTAAATAATTCCTTGATGAGTATCTCTATAAATTTCTTTACACTGGTGAGAACTCCTACACCAAAACACTTAGCCAGGGCCTTGCGAGTATTCCCACACCTGCTTGATTCCTCTTCCTTTAGGCAACTCCAGAGTATGAAACAGTCCAGTCTTTCAACAACAGTTTGGTCCCAGAGTCTATATTGTGTGACCACATTTATCTATAGCCACCTAAACCTAGTTGGTTCTGCTTCACACAGCAGCTGAGGTTCCTGCCTGTCAGTAACACTCTATGTCCCAAGAGCCAGTTTGTATACCTGGGAATTGGCATGCCCTTTTACCTGCTGCCAGCTCACGCTGCATCCTACTTGAAAGTTCCCCACTGTTGACAGAGGAGGTACTTTTAAGGAGCACCGGAATGAATCTTACAATGGTTTTGGTCACTTCTGTTAGAACATATCTAAATTATTTGACTTCAGATAACTGGCTGAGACTGGTTCTATGCACATCTAATTATAAAAATACTGTACTTATAAATATACTTGCTACAACTACAACTAACATCAAAGTCAACTATTTCCACTGAAGGTCAATGCTTTTTATTTTTCTTTACATATCATTTTGTTAACAGGAATGTATGTGTATATCATTTCTTTTGATCTAAAGATGATGTAATGAGATAAGAAACACACATATACACACACCCATGTACGCACCCATGTACGCACGCACGCACGCACGCACACATACACCCACCCACACTCTCACACACACACACACACACACACACACACACACACACACACACACACACACACACACACACACACACACACACACACACACACACACGCACACACACACACACACAGAACACTCCACAGCTAATGAAATTGCACACACTTCCTGCCTGTGCTGCACACTGGTACAATCTAGCACACATAGCTGTGAACAAAATGCTCATGCATGCAAACAGAGGAAATGGCCTCATGACAAATGTTGCTACTGAAAGAAGATGCAGCGGCAAGTTAATTCCTTTCTTGTGATCACTCATGTAAAACATATGCTTCAGACATTTATTAGTAAATATGTCACACCAAACACAAAAAATCTTACCACCTGGCACCAGTTAGCCTAGCTTAAATTTAACCATCTTATTTCCAAACACCATGTATAACATCACAATCAAATGATGACCACACAAAATAATGTTTTTGTTTTTAAAACTACATGAATTTTAAAAACAGATTTTTAATTCACTCTATTTCACCATCAAGGTAGCAACATATTTAGCTCAAGTAAGTATCTCTATCAAGCAGACCTGCGTTTTCCATCTTCCTTGCCAGATAGTTAACTTCCAGTGATTAATCACTTATGTTGACACTTTAGAGCAAAATAGATCTCAGTTGTCATTTTTATTTAGATTTGTAGTATTGATCCATTGAAGGTTAAATGGTTAAATAGTCATATTCAAAGTCATTTTATACATTTTTGTTTATTAAATTTGCAATCGTTTTCATTCTCACAAGCCAAAAAGACATTTATGGCTCATTAAGGTGAGACAAGTATCCATGTCAGAAAAATAAAATCAACAATCATTAGAGTAATTCAAAAGAACCCAGTCTTGAATAATAAGGCTAATAATAATGAGGCTTTACTGGCTTGTACTGAACATTATCATTATCACCTTCACAGTGGTGTGATGACTAACACTGCAACTTTACAGCATGAAGTTTTCTGGTGTGAACCTTGGCTGGTGCTTTTCTGTATGGAATTAGCATGTTTGCCATGTGCAAGGGTACTTCATCTTTTCCTACAGTCCAAAACCATGTATGTTTGATTAACTGGTGATTCTAAGTTGACCCTAGGAGTGAGGTTCAGTGTGCATGGAAGTTTGTCTCTGTGTAGGTCCTGTGATGCAGCAGGAACCTAACCATGACTTTGCAAAAAATGTCAGAAGATTCTTTTTTGGTCAATTATTTCTTCCCTTTAATAATACTAATTGTATATGTGATGTATTATACATTGTAGGACAGTCTACACTGAAGTTTAATATCATGCATTTATGGAATGAGCAACACAAAAATGTGTGGGTAGCAGACATATGTCACAGTAAGGACCAAACTTGAAATCAGTTAAAGATAATTTAAAAATGAGATGTTTATTATTTATTTTGAGAAAATATAGACACTTAACAGTAAAAAGAAATTACATTTTAAAAATGCATTTAAGTAAAGACATGAAAACTTAATTGGAAATACAAATCAATTTAAAATTCAAGTGTGTGATAAACCAGGTTTAACAGGACAGCAGGTTTAAAATTCCACATGACAATACTTTTTAAACTCCCCTTTTGAAACAATAATATGAACTTGGTTCATTTAAAAAAACTCTATAAAAAATATTTAGAAATCCTACAATACACAGGATTTTCAGAAAAATAGTAATATCTGCAAAAATGCCCAGCAATATATACAACAACATACATTCAAAACATAAATAAGAAGTGCTTTATAGTTGTATTCATATTTCTTCCGTTTTATACATCAGCATTTTAAAGACTGCAGAGAAAAGAAAGTGCTTGCAGAAATATCCATAGGATTGTTCTTGCTGGCTAAATCAAGTACCAGGACAAAATAACTATTATTAAAGGTACCTGACACAACAGGTCCTCACAATATCTTCCTCATTTCCATTAAAAATAAGTATGAATATTTTTACAGATTTTTTTTTTTGTAAAATAACTGTATAAGTTTTTTTTATAACTTGGCAGAAAGTAAAGCACATCTTTACATTTTAAATATGAGTCAAGGTAATAGCTTTCTTAAAATATGAAAATATGCAGGACTTTTATATATAGTATGAATACACAAAATAAACATAATATGTTAGCATAATAAAACAGTGGAATGTTTTTTTTTTAGATCCAATAGTTAATCCATTATCTTAAAATACACAGACTTGCTCATTATTTACAAAATGTTGTAGTACAACAAGTTGGTGCAGTGGCTATGAGAGGACAGAAGATGACACCACATCTGAAATATCAGTCTTTAGTCAATCAGAGTTTTGTCTCCAGTTCTGGTTCATCTCCTCAAATGTGAGACTCTTTTGTGTCCTGGGTGCTTTTGGATCCCTGAAGATGGAAAAATTGATAAATTTTAGTTTGTGACTTTGGACTAATGTGAATTATATTTCATGAATAAGACAAGATCTGAAAATGGCAATGCACATCTTTACACAGCTATTATTTCTGTGCTTCAAACCTTGAAAAACAACCACGTGTGTCTTTGGGGGCATTTTGAATTTAACAGTTAACGCGTCGGTCGGTTGCGTCGGACGGTTCACGCCTCTGCGTCGTCTATTAATTTATGATAATGGACACCTCGAAGGGCATTATCCTGCTTATACCATGGTCATTTACGAAAGATATAAATATTAAATCAATTATTAATACGGTAATGTTGTCTTTTTACTGTTTAAATAATAAGTTTTTCACAAGAAGCGGCTCAGTGGACCATTTTTATATCGCTCGTTGTAATGCGTTGTCAAGGTAATCGGCTCTGACAGAGAACCTGCAGCTCGATCGGCCGCAGTTAACATCAATTCATAGGGCGGGTTCAGCTCTTACAGCTTGTGTGTGTGCAGAGGATGATGCGACATTTTGTTTCAAAGTCCACAGATAGTTTCTTACATTGTTTTTATTGCAAGAAATATTATCCACCATTCACTCTGATCATTAAATATGTATCAAGCAAGTAAGTCTATCCTAAATCCTTTTTATAATATTATCCACCATTCACTCTATATCAAATAAGTACGTTAGTAAGGTAATTAAGAAAGAAAGACAGGTGACGAACTACTAAAAATTAAATGTAACATTGCCGTTGATCGCGACATCTCATAAAGATACTGGTGTGTCCATAGTGGTGTTTGAAGGATGGAGATTTAACGTTTGTGGACCCTGACCACTGCTGGTTGGGACATTGCGGGACGACAAAATGTTGCTCCATTCTCATTTCTCCTGGACTGACGGAGCCCAGTAAGCCTGCAAGCTGCTTTCACAGCGATGTGCCATCACCGACAAGATCTGGCGCGTCTGCAGCCTGGCGTCTGAGTTTCTGTTGCCACGTATACCAACTAGCATTTAGTCAGTGCAATAATTTACAACAAAAGTCTATTTGGCCGGAACTTCTTTTATAGGTGTCTATTATTACTTTTTAATGGACACCCTATAGCCAATCAGAATCGAGTATTCACCCAAACCATGGTATAAATTCTATTAAATCTATTTCAGGTGAAGTGTTTAACTATCATGTTTGATTTAATATTTCTCTTGCTTAATTTGTAAGTAAAAATGCATCCCTGGTTTAGCAAAGAACCACTACATTAGAAAAGAAACAACTGCTTACATTTTCTTTGCTGGAGTGGGAACTGAACTCTGAATATTTCTTCTTCGGAGGAGCACTGATTCGAGACAGGATTCTTTCATACTCCTCTCTCACCTATAATTAAAAATAATAATAAAAAAAAAATAAAATAAAACAAAATAATCATCATCAAAATGCAAACTTAATTAAGATGTAGCGAAGCTTCTTTCTTTTATAACTTTCTTTTTTCTTCCTTTTTAGATGTAAGAACCATGACAAACCTGTTTAGAAAACAGACAGTGCATGACAAACAACGTAACCCCCTGAAGGCTGCCAAAGATGGTGAACAGGTAAGACATGACGATAGTGCCCTTCTCAAACTGGAAACAACCGAAGATCCACATAGTGCCGAGTATGCAGAGCTGAGCCACTGCAGTAATGGTGAACGCCCTGTAGGAGGTAATAAAGATGCATGCAGGTCACTTAGGCAGTTAAGACACCATAACTAGTAACACCCATTTTTGACTTTATAGGTGAGGCAATAAAAGAAATTCTATTTTTTTTACATGGGAAAGTGTGACTCATGGTGCATTATAATATGTTTCAGATTGTTGCAGACAGCTCATGGCTCAGGGGTAACTTACTTTATTTTCTGCAAGCTGTCCAGGTCTGGATTCAAACTTGAAAACTTCTGTGCCAACTTCCACACAGTGATGAGAAAGAAAAAAATGTTCACCTGAAAGACAAGAGCAAAGAGTCTTAAAAGAGAACTGCAGTAAATTTTCAGGACATAATTTGTCTAAATTTTCTTTAATTCTTACAAAGATGATGACACAGGCAGGGCCAAAGAAACTCCAAATGGATTCCAGGTTTAGCCAACAACTGTAATGCATTGGAGCATTTTTTAAGCAGAATATATAACAGTATAACTTGAGATTAGAGTATAAATTATATAAGAAAATGAAGAGATTAATCTGGATGAATATGAGATCAAGGTATCTGGGAAACTTACTATTTCTCAGTGCCATATCCTTTAGCATTAACTAATGCAGAAATAGCAACAATTACAGCTGGGACTCCGTAGCCACCGGCCATCATGTAGAGGGTTTTAAAGTTGGTGTTAAAGACCAGGACTACCATCCTAAAGAGCTGTATGCCTTCCAGACACATCCAGCAAAATACTGCCAGGTATAAAAAGTGCAGCATCCCTGCTACCACTGCACAGCCAACCTAAGAGGGAGAGAGAGATAAAGATTAGCATGGCACAAGTGAAAAGGGAAGAAGGGAAGTTGAAAAGACAAGCACAAGAAATGAAGGGATGAGTTGCTGACTCAATCTCTAACAATGAATGTATCATTTAGTGGCTTACTTTAATTCGATCTATCACTCTACTATATTTTGTAGGTGGTAGACACTTAATGAACTCATTTAGTCATCAAGCTGTTACAGTATTTACCCTGTTCTCCGTCTGAGAAATGCCTGCAAGAAATATAAGGATAGCAATGAAGAGGCTGATGCAAAGGTGCAGGTGGATGGTGGTTCTTGGGCCTTGAATGGAGCGGATCAATGAGAACGTCAGGATGCAGATGAACAGACAAATTAATGAAAGGGATAGGCCCACCCAGGTAATCAGCTGCAACTCAAACTTGTTCTGTTAGGAGACAGAACAGTTTCATTAGCATATACCACAATGGATTTAAATTTTAGAATTTGCTAAAGAAAAATATAAAAAAAAAAATCATATACATGAGAGACGTTTTACCTCAACCTCATAGAGGGCCATGAGCACAGCAAAGCTGCTCAGGTAGTTACAGGAACAAACAGTGTGATTCAAGTTAGACTCCACAACACTGCAGCCATGAGATGACCATGTCCCGTCATTCTCCGAAGAATCCCAGAACACACAGGTGTGAGAAGTTTCATTTAACTGTAAAACAAAAAACATACCAAAAACCAAAACCATAATTGTGATATTCGCCTTGCAAAGAAGAATCATATGAAACAGAAGGTTAATAGTCTTTCCTTTTTACCTGTTCAAGGTGGTGCAAAGTTAAAATGATTGGCTCTTTTAGGTGCCTGGTGTTTCTGTTACTGACTGTGACAGTAACCACTTTGGAGTTTATCTTATAACTTTGCTTCTCATCTGGTTTCATCGCACTAAAGAAGCCATCTGCATATTCTTCCAGGTTTGAATAACTTAGTAATGATACTGTTGTGAAGCCTGTTGCACAGCAGGAAGAAAGAGAATTAACGGGTTAAATTCAGAGTTTACAAATGTGTTATTCAAAGGCATGATCATTACCAGGGTAATGGGAGGGATCTCCTGCAGCCACTTCCAAGTCAATGTCTAGTTGAGCATGCGTAGATGATAAAGTCCTTGTTCCTTTGGGCAGGACTGACCCTTTTTCTACCAACAACTCCATTTCTGGACACAAGAATAAATGTAAGCTTGAATGAACATATACAACTTGTACAAAATGCATAGATTAGTGAGAAAATAATCTATAAGCTAATTGAATGTTTAAAGATAATACTTAAAAAAACAGTTTCAAGTTGGAATTGTTATATCAGTTAATTTAAACCTGTGTAAATGGAGGATCTTTTTGTTACTGGGGTTGAAAGAAAAGGTCCTATAAGCCTCAGGGCATGCTCCATTAAGTCCTGAAAAGTGGAGATTTTCCTTTTTCCATTAAGAGCTCTACTAAACAAGAGTTCATCGACCGTGGACATCAAACGCAGCAACCACAAGAGAGGAGGAGAAAAGGAGCAGCATAAGTGTGTGAAAAGAAAACAAGATACATAGACTGACACCAGACTTTCAGGCTGCATAGCATTGTATAAATAATCTAGTTTTGTGCAGCACATACAAGTACATCTGAACACCATTTAACAGAACTTGTGGGGGTAGCACTTCCTGTTTCTATTCTGGTTGGGGAAACTTGAAGTTTTTTCTGTTCTTTTCACAGTGAGATATTTCTGTCAGTCATTTGTACCTTTAGTAAGTCCTCTCCATCCACCTCTTTTGGATTCTTGATTTCTGTGAGCTTTTGACAGGTTTTATTCAGCTGCATGAAATAATCCTGTGCAATGGCAAGTGTCTGTGAGAGGAATTCAGAGAAGATGAAATAACTGTGTGAGACATCAGACATTTAAATAAATGTTCATTTTAGATGAATGAGTTTCTGTTGTAGAGTTACCTCTCTCAGATTGTTCACATCTTTGAACATATCACAGTTCAGTTCTGGATTAAAAAGAAATTTTGATGCAATATTTGTATTTGATGACCCATAATACAGTCTACATTACTCTGTTAATTACAAAGTGAATACAAGTTTTATAATGGCTGCTGGGAAAAATGAATACAGTTGTGTTTTTACCAGTGCAGGGTGACTTTACGTTGCCATAGTTAGTGAACCCTGCATGGCATGCACAGTAATGTCCACTGGCTCCAGGGTAGCAGGTTCCATTTCCACAGATTGTCTTATCAATCATACATGTGTCTGAGGAGGAAAGAAAACAAGGACAGGTCAGTGATCACATTTTGTGTGTTTCAGTCAGATCAATTACAATAAATGTCCTGTTGGACACATGATACATTTAAAATTAAGAAGCAAGTGAAAACTATGATTTAAATTGTTGTTTGACCAAATACATTATAGATATGATTTTATGTTAACATGTTTTGTAGTTTTATGTCATAACTCCCACCTTGGCATTGCTCCGAATCATCAGTGAAGTTAGATTTGCCAGATTTCAGTCTGAAGCCAGAATTACAGACACAGTAAAAACTGCCTTGTGTGTTTAAACATGATGCATTCAGACCACAAATGTTGTCTTGCTGACATTCATCAATATCTACATGAAAAGAAAAAGGAGAAACTTTGGGAGAAAGGAAACTAACCCTCAATCACAACCTTATATGCATTGATAATCACACTGAAACTGCTGCACAGTAGATCATCATCATCATCATCATCATCATGTTACCTCTGCATGTTACATTGTCACTATGATGAAATATTTTCACTCCAGTAGAGGTGTTGAAGCCGTTTTCACAGAAGCAGAAATATTTGGCAATTATGTTTTGACATTTTGCATTTGGTCCACAGATGTTGCTGTTGGTCGTACATTCATTTATGTCTTAAAGGAAGAGAGAAGGACACATTATGTTTGAGTTTTAACTGTAGAAGATAAACTTTATGAAAGATCATAATCATTGCACCCACTGATTCAAGATAACTTACCTTCACATGTTATAGATGATCCAACTGTAACTTTTCCTAATGGTCCAAAACCATCAGTACACTGGCAGGAGAAGCTGCCTACCGTGTTAATACAATTTGTATTTTTTCCACAGATATCAGGCAACATGTTACATTCATCATCATCTTAGTAGAGGAGACAGAAATGTAAAATCAAAGATTAAATGAATGGCTGCTTGAAAATTTGTATATTTTTATTGATCTTTGATGAAAAATAAAGTGAACAAATTTATTTGACTAAAGTATTTAGCAAACACAGCCCAGTCTCACAAGAAAATGTGTAATAGCTTAAAATGGTGTAGTTGTACAATTTTGTATTTGTAACATTAAAGTTAAACGGGGAGATCGTTCAACCCTAAGACAAGGGTGTAGATATGAAACAGATTCGGAGCCCAGATAATATAGTGAGTTCATGATCTTTGAATTTTTTTTGTTTTTTGTGTTTTATAGACATATATGCACTCACCATTACACACAATTATTATTTTTCTATTTTTTTAAAAACCTGTATTAGGCTCCTTTTAATAAGCTGATTAATTAATTTATTTACTGGTATTTATTTACATTGAATTATGGAATCTATATAATCTTGCTGGACCTGACCGAAGGGGACAGAAAAAGAAGGAAGACAGCAAAAAGAAGCAAAAGGGAGAACAGAAAGAAGGAAGAGGAGACAAAAACATATAGATAGAAAGCAACGACCCTTCAATCCAAACTATCACCAGACAACAAACTGCTGCATTTGTACATAAACACACCAGCAAATTTCCTACGGCTTTGACAGGAAAACAGCTGCCAGTGAAGGAGAAAACAGGCAGCCCTGTCTGGTGCCTCTCTGTAAACAGAAGCTTGGAGACGTTTGATCATTGGTTTTCACACATGCATTTGGGTTGTTATATAATATTTTTATCCAGTCTATAAAAGATAGCCCAAACCCAAATTTGTTCAATGTTGTTAATAAAAATTTCCAGTTTACTCAGTGAAATTTATTTTTTTTGCTTCTAAAGAAATGACTGTGAATTCCAGATTATGTAGAGTAGAATAATCTATAACGTTAATTAATCTGTGCATGTTAATAGAGGAATGTCTACGTTTAATAAAACCCGTTTGGTCATGATGTATTATTAGAGGGGTCATTTTTTTTATCCTTCTGGCCAGAGCTTTGCTGATCATATTAAAATCTACATTTATTAATGAATTTGGACAGTACTGGATGGAAGTGTGGGGTCTTTTCCTGGTTTTAATAGTAGAGTAATATTAGTTAGCTTAATATGTTAAGGTATTTTTTGTTTTTTTCATATGTTGATATTGGAGATATTGATCAATATTCTCATATGTTGTGTTTAGTTGTGATTTATATAATGTTTTATAGAATTCTTTGACAATGTTATTTATCTTGTCAGGGTCGTGGCTGATGTTTTCTTCTGGATCTTTTGCAGAGGAGATCGTTGTTTTCTCCTTGTTTGTTTTTAACTTTCCAGATTTATTTCAATGGTCAAAGTTCTACAAGCAAAGTGTTTGCACCCAGAATTGTGCTTTTTATCTATTATTTTAAGTTCATGTTTAGCTTTTTTTTTATGGCGTCCAGTATGTGTTCTTCTGGGGAGACATGGTAAACGTCCTCTAGGGATTCAATTCTGTTTCTAACTCTGAAATTCTAAAAGTTTCCTTCTTTTTCTTATGAGAAGAGAAGGAAATTATTTTACCTCTCATTACTGTTTTTCCTGCTTCCCAAAGAACACACGCTAAGGTTTCTGGTAAGTTGTTGTTTTCTAGATATAAAGACCATTCTCTTTTAAAGTAGCTGATAAACTCAGGATCTTTAAGTAATGATGTATTAAATCTCCAGTTTCTAGATGCTGGTTTATTTCTCAGAGTGAATGATACTAGTGCATGATCACTATTACACACAATTAAAAGTGAGACTGTGCTGGTTATTCTTAGACTCTAATGTATTTTTATATTATTTTTATTTATTTATTTTCCATACCAACGCAGCCTTCAGAATCCGATGAAAAGCCAAGAGGACAGTTTGTCTCCACTTTGTCCATGCCAAGGGAAAAGAACAAAGCTGTAAACAAACAAGAAAACATTATTCTGTGATACAGTCCATTACTTCTTGATATATATATATATATAAAATCAGAAAGAAATAGAAGTATGTTTTGTTAGGAAGTCAAATTGTTCATTAGGCTACACCAATTAAACCAGAAATGTTAAGTGTTTTGAAACAATGAAACAGAGAATTTCGACCCAAATGCATTTTAACCGACCTGCCTATTACCAGACATAACATCACATTTTATTAACTAATTTCAACAAACATTTAAACTTATCCTATTCTGAACATATACACTTAATTACATCATTAATTTACCAATTAGTTAATAATTAATTACATATTGTTCAAAGTTTTGAGTAAAAAGTAAAAGTTTTAAGTATTTGGTTTCCTGTCTACAATCGCAGAACATTTTTTACAACTTTCTCAAAAATACCACAAAAAAAAAGAAAAAAAAAGAGATGATTCAGCTGTTGTATATATTGCAAATAGATGACATGACTCACTGAAGATCAGGAGGGTCCACTTGCTTGTCATTGTGATAAAGAAGTCCACATGAACATGAGAAAAGTTAAAACAGCCTGAAAATCCACATTTAAATTGTCCAGATCTATTGACTTCTTGTCTTCTCCACCTTTCCAAATGCTCCCCAAGTTATTCAGTAAAAGGGAGGCGGAAAGAAAACGAGTCTGAATACACTCAGCAAGTTAATGGATATTAAAAACATAGCTACATTTTATGCCGTGGTTATTGTAAATCTCCCATCAATATTTCTATGTACCTCTGCTCCAGTCTCCCTTTCTGCTTTGACTCTTAATCTGCTCGTCTTGCTGAGTTTACATGCTGAGATAAGTGAAACTTTGAGGGAGGGGATTTCTCTCTCTCTCTAGTGTTCATGGTAAGGCATGGAGCAAAGATGCCTTACCATGAACACTAACTCTTCCATTGCCCACATGGCAATAGAAGAGCAGCATCAAGCCAGATGTTTTCATTTTATTATTATTTTTGTACTTACATTCAGTTCAGAGACAGTAAATAGTGATCTGTGTAACGACGATCTGGTCCTATCATTTTAGTCGCTCTGGGTGGGGGGATCCTACTCATAATGCGCTTCATTAAACCAATGTCCAGACTGAAAGGTAAATTTGGGGTGTGTTCCCATTTATTGAATGAATGAAAACATGGATGAATGATGTTTTTTGTTTGTATGTGTGTGATTGTGTGTGTGTACTACTATGAGGAGTGCCTTTTAATTTTTTGTTATATTCTTTGATGTGTGAAGGCTTTAAATTTTGTTTTTATTTAATTTTTTTTATTATATACAGCACTTTGTGTTGCTTTGTGCATGAAAAGTGCTCTATAAATAAAACTTGATCTGATTTGATATGAGAACTAAAGTCCCCCTGGAGAACAATGTAGTCCCTTAGTGACAAGACATTCTGGACAGTACCAAGAGCCTCTCAGACTGCAATGTCTACTTGGAATTGCTGTTTAGGACACACAAAGCTTCAGAGCCTTTGCTCCTGTAACTTGTAGTCTTAGAAAGGCAACCTTCTCATTCACTGGTGAGAACTCCTACACCAAAGCACTTAGCCAGGGACTTGCGAGTATTCCCACACCTGCTTGATTCCTCTTCGTTTAGGCAACTCCAGAGTATGAAACAGTCCAGTCTTTCAACAACAGTTTGGTCCCAGAGTCTATATTGTGTGACCACATTTATCTATAGCCACCTAAACCTAGTTGGTTCTGCTTCACACACAGGCTGAGGTTCCTGCCTGTCAGTAACACTCTATGTCCCAAGAGCCAGTTTGTATACATGGCAACTGGCATGTCCTTTTACCTGCTGCCAGCTCACGCTGCATCCTACTTGAAAATTCCCCACTGTTGACAGAGGAGGTACTTTTAAGGAGCACAGGGATGAATCTTACAATGGTTTTGGTCACTTCTGTTAGAACAGATCTAAATTATTTGACTTCTGATAACTGGCTGAGACTGGTTCTATGCACATCTAATTATAAAAATACTTATAAATATACTTGCTACAACTACAACTAACATCAAAGTCAACTATTTCCACTGAAGGTCAATGCTTTTTATTTTTCTTTACATATCATTTTGTTAACAGGAATGTATGTGTATATCATTTCTTTTGATCTAAAGATGATGTAATGAGATAAGAAACACACATATACACACACCCATGTACGCACCCATGTACGCACGCACGCACACATACACCCACCCACACTCTCACACACACACACACACACACACACACACACACACACACACACACACACACACACACACACACACACACACACACACACACACCCACCCACACTCACACACACACGCACACACACACAGAACCCTCCACAGCTAATGAAATTGCACACACTTCCTGCCTGTGCTGCACACTGGTACAATCTAGCACATACAGCTGTGAACAAAATGCTCATGCATGCAAACAGAGGAAATGGCCTCATGTCAAATGTTGCAACTGAAAGAAGATGCAGCGGCAAGTTAATTCCTTTCTTGTGATCACTCATGTAAAACATATGCTTCAGACATTTATTAGTAAATATGTCACACCAAACACAAAAAATCTTACCAACTGGCACCAGTTAGCCTAGCCTAAATTTAACCATCTTATTTCCAAACACCATGTTTAACATCACAATCAAATGATGACCACACAAAATAATGTTTTCATTTTTAAAACTACATGAATTTTAAAAACAGATTTTTAATTCACTCTATTTCACCATCAAGGTAGCAACAGATTCAGCTCAAGTATCTCGATCAAGCAGACCTGCGTTTTCCATCTTCCTTGCCAGATAGTTTAACTTCCAGTGATTAATCACTTATGTTGACACTTGAGAGCAAAATAGATCTCAGTTGTCATTTTTATTTAGATTTGTAGTATTGGTCCATTGAAGGTTAAATGGTTAAATAGTCATATTCAAAGTAATTTTATACATTTTTGTTCATTAAATTTGCAATCGTTTTCATTCTCACAAGCCAACAAGACATTTATGGCTCATTAAGGTGAGACAAGTATCCATGTCAGAAAAATAAAATCAACAATCATTAGAGTAATTCAAAAGAACCCAGTCTTGAATAATAAGGCTAATAATAATGAGGCTTTACTGGCATGTACTGAACATTATCATTATCACCTTCACAGTGGTGTGATGACTAACACTGCAACTTTACAGCATGAAGTTTTCTGGTCTGAACCTTGGCTGGTGCTTTTCTGTATGGAATTAGCATGTTTGCCATGTGCAAGGGTACTTCATCTTTTCCCACAGTCCAAAACCATGTATGTTTGATTAACTGGTGATTCTAAGTTGACCCTAGGAGGGAGGTTCAGTGTGCATGGATGTCTGTCTCTGTGTAGGCCCTGTGATGCAGCAGGAACCTAACCATGACTTTGCAAAAAATGTCAGAAGATTCTTTATGGTCAATTATTTCTTCCCTTTAATAGTACTAGTTATATTTGTGCTGTATTATACATTGTAGGACAGTCTACACCGAAGTTTAATATCATGCATTTATGGAATAAGCAACACAAAAATGTGTGGGTAGCAGACATATGTCACAGTAAGGACCAGACTTAAAATCAATTAAAGATAATTAAAGTATAAGATTTTTATCATTAATTTTGAGAAAATATAGACACTTAACAGTAAAAAGAAATTACATTTTAAAAATGTACTTAAGTAAAGACATGAAAACTTAATTGGAAATACAAATCAATTTAAAATTCAAGTGTGTGATAAACCAGGTTTAACAGGATAACAGGTTTAAAATTCCACATGACAATACTTTTAAAGTCCCATTTCGAAACAAAAACGTGAACTCAGTTAATTCAAAAAAAACTCCGTCAAAAAAATATTTAGAAATCCTACAATATGCATGATTTTTAGAAAAATAGTAATATCTGCAAAAATGCCCAGCAATATATACAACAACATACATTCAAAACATAAATTAGAAGTGCTTTATAGTTGTATTCATATTTCTTTTGTTTTATAGGCAAGGCAAAATTATTTATATAGGACATTTCATGTACAAGACAATTCAAAGTACTTTACATAAAACATTACAGCAGGGTGCAGAAAGTAATACAAGTGCATAAAAAAACCAAGATAAAAAAAAATGCAATTAATAAAATAAAAACAGAGTTAAGATGCTAAAATAAAATAGATAAAATGCAAGAAATAAAGTTCCAGTGTGAGGAAAGACAATATTAAAATATGATTTCAGCCTAAAAGAACCAAATGCAGATCTGGACTTCTCAATAAAAACTATTGAAATGCATGAGAGAACAGGTGGATCTTTAACTTGGATTTAAATAAACTGAGTGTTTCAGCTGATCTGAGGCTTTCAGGGAGTTTGTTCCAGACATGTGGAGCATAGAAGCTGAATGCAGCTTCTCCATGTCTGGTTCTGACTCTGGGAACTGATAAGAAACTGGATCCAGATGACCTGAGGGTTCTGGCAGGTTTATAATGGGTCAAGAGGTCACTGATGTATTTTGGTCCTAAACCATTCAGAGCTTTATAAACCAGCAGCAGAACTTCAAAATCTATTTTCTGATGAACAGGCAGCCAGTGTAAAGACCTCAGAGCTGGACTGATGTGGTCCACTTTCTTGGTTTTAGTGAGGACTCGAGCAGCAGAGTTCTGAATCAGCTGCAGGTATTTAATTGATCTCCTCAATGCATTTACCGAGAGCCTGTAAGGGGCCTCAGTCTCCTTGTGACATTGTAATACATATCTATGCATTTCTGCGTAGCTATGGTAACTAATTTTGTTCTTCTTTATGACCTGTGCTAGTGGGAGCACGTAGATGTTAAACAGAAGAGGCCCCAGGATGGAACCTTGATGAACTCTACATGTAATTCTTGTCTGCTCAGATGTAAAGTTACCTATTGACACAAAGTACTTTCTATTCTCTAAATAAGATTTAAACCAGTGTAGCGCAGTGCCAGAGAGGCCCACCCACTTCTCCAGTCTTTTAAGCAACATATTGTGGTCGACTGTATCAACTGAGGTCCAGTAAGACTAAGACTGACATTTTTCCATCATTTGCATTCAAACATATGTCATTAATGACTTTGGTCAGAGCAGTCTCAGTGCTGTGGTGCTGCCTAAAACCTGACTGGAAGACATCATAGCAGTGGTTTTGTGTTAAGTCGTTTAGTTGATGAATAACTGCTTTTTTGATTATCTTACTTAGAAAAGGAAGATTTGTGATCAGTCTGTAGTTGCTCATTTGTAACTCATCTAGATTTTCCTTTTTAGCAGAGGCTTGATTACAGCTGCTTTTAGAAATTCTGGAAAGATGCCTGAAATTAAAGACAAGTTCACAATCTGTAACAGATCTACATCAGCAAAGAACTATTATTAAAGGTACCTGACACAACAGGCCCTCACAATATCTTCATCATTTCCATTAAAAATAAGTACGAATTTTTTTCCAGATTTTTTTGTTCTAAAATAACTATGTTTTTTTTTTTTAAAAAGTAAAGCACATCTTTACATTTTAATTATGCGTCAAGTTAATGGCAGTGGAATGTGTTTTTTACTTTTTTTTTTAGATCCAATAGTTAATCCTACATCTAAAATACAAATACTTGCTCATTATTTACAAAATGTTGTAGTACAACAAGTTGGTGCAGTGGCTATGAGAGGACAGAAGATGACACCACGTCTGAAATATCAGTCTTTAGTCAATCAGAGTTTTGTCTCCAGTTCTGGTTCATCTCCTCAAACATGAGACTCTCTTGTGTTCTGGGTGCTTTTGGATCCCTGAAGATGGTAAAATGGATAAATTTTAATTTGTGACTTTGGACTAATGTGAATTATATTTCAAGAATAAGACAAGATATGAAAATGGCAATGCACATCTTTACACAGCTATTATTTCTTATGTGCTTCAAACTTTCAAAAGCCACATGTGTGTGTCTTTGGGGACATTTTGAATTTAACAAGTAACAAATCAATTCGATTAAATCTATTTCATGTGAAATCTTTAATTACCATGTTTGATTTAATCTTTCTCTTGCTTAATTGGTGAGTAAAAATGCATCCCTGGTTTAGCAAAGAACCTCTACATTAGAAAAGAAACAGCTGCTTACATTTGCTTTACTAAAGTGGGAGTAACTGACCTCAGAATAAGTTTTCTTGTGTGGCTCACAGATTTGAGAAAGGATTCTTTCATACTCCCCTCTCACCTAAAATAAAGGAGGAAAAAAAATCTAAGTAAAAAATAAAATAAATTAAAATAAAATAGTCATCAACAAAATCTAAACTTAATTAAGATGTAGCGAAGCTTCTTTCTTTTTTTTAACTTCCTTTAACTTCCTTTTTAGATGTAAGAACCATGACAAACCTGTTTAGAAAATAGACAGTGCATGACAAACAACGTAACCCCCTGAAGGCTGCCAAAGATGGTGAACAGGTAAGATATGGCGACAGTGCCCTTCTCAAACTGGAAAGAAATGAAGATCCACATAGCACGGAGTATGCAGTAAAGGAGTATGTAGAGCTGAGCCACTGCAGTAATGGTGTAGTCCCTGCAGGAGGTAATAAAGATGCATGCAGGTCACTTAGGCAGTCGTGACACCATAACTAGTAACACCCATTTTTGACTATGTAGGTGAGGCAGTAAAAAAAAGTCTATATTTTTTTTACATGGGAAAGTGTGACTCATGGTGCATTATAATATGTTTCAGATTGTTGCAGACAGCTCATGGCTCAGGGGTAACTTACTTTATTTTCTGCAAGCTGTCCAGGTCTGGATTCAAACTTAAAAACTTCTGTGCCAACTTCCACACAGTGATGAGAAAGAAAAAAATGTTCACCTGAAAGACAAGAGCAAAGAGTCTTAAAAGAGACATAATTGGACATAATTTGTCTAAATTTTCTTTAATTCTTACAAAGATGATGACACAGGCAGGGCCAAAGAAACTCCAAATGGATTCCAGGTTTAGCCAACAACTGTAATGCATTGGAGCATTTTTTTAGTAGAATATATAACAGTATAACTTCAGATTAGAGTATAAATTATATAAGAAAATGAAGAGATTAATCTGGATGAATATGAGATCAAGGTATCTGGGAAACTTACTATTTCTCAGTGCCATATCCTTTAGCATTAACTAATGCAGAGATAGCAACAATTACAGCTGGGACTCCATAGCCACCGGCCATCATGTAGAGGGTTTTAAAGTTGGTGTTAAAGACCAGGACTACCATCCTAAAGAGCTGTATGCCTTCCAGACACATCCAGCAAAATACTGCCTGGCAAAAAAAATGCAGCATCCCTGCTACCACTGCACAGCCAACCTAAGAGGGAGAGAGAGATAAAGATTAGCATGGCAGAAGTGAAAAGGGAAGAAGGGAAGTTGAAAAGACAAGCACAAGAAATGAGAAGGGATGAGTTGCTGACTTAATCTCTAACAATGGATGTATCATTTAGTGGCTTACTTTAATTCGATCTATCACTCTACTATATTTTATAGGTGGTAGACACTTAATGAACTCATTTAGTCATCAAGCTGTTACAGTATTTACCCTGTTCTCCGTCTGAGAAATGCCTGCAAGAAATATAAGGATAGCAATGAAGAGGCTGATGCAAAGGTGCAGGTGGATGGTGGTTCTTGGACCTTGAATGGAGCGGATCAATGAGAACGTCAGGATGCAGATGAACAGACAAATTAATGAAAGGGATAGGCCCACCCAGGTAATCAGCTGCAACGCAAACTTGTTCTGTTAGGAGACAGAACAGTTTCATTAGCGTATACCAAAATGGATTTAAATTTTAGAATTTACTAAAGAAAAAAAAATAAATATATGTGAGAGATATTTTACCTCAACCTCATAGAGGGCCATGAGCACAGCAAAGCTGCTCAGGTAGTTACAGGAACAAACAGTGTGTTTCAAGTTAGACTCCACAACACTGCAGCCATGAGATGACCATGTCCCCTCATTCTCCGAAGAATCCCAGAACACACAGGTGTGAGAAGTTTCATTTAACTGTAAAACAAAAAACATACCAAAAACCAAAACCATAATTGTGATATTCGCCTTGCAAAGAAGAATCATATGAAACAGAAGGTTAATAGTCTTTCCTTTTTACCTGTTCAAGGTGGTGCAAAGTTAAAATGATTGGCTCTTTTAGGTGCCTGGTGTTTCTGTTACTGACTGTGACAGTAACCACTTTGGAGTTTATCTTATAACTTTGCTTCTCATCTGGTTTCATCGCACTAAAGAAGCCATCTGCATATTCTTCCAGGTTTGAATAACTTAGTAATGATACTGTTGTGAAGCCTGTTGCACAGCAGGAACAAGAGAATTAACAGGTTAAATTCAGATGTTTACAAATGTGTTATTCAAAGGCATGATCATTACCAGGGTAATGGGAGGGATCTCCTGCAGCCACTTCCAAGTCAATGTCTAGTTGAGCATGTGTAGATGATAAAGTCCTTGTTCCTTTTGGCAGGACTGACCCTTTTTCTACCAACAACTCCATTTCTGGACACAAGTATAAATGTAAGCCTGAATGAACATATACTACTTGTACAAAATGCATAGATTAGTGAGAAAATAATCTATAAGCTAATTGAATGTTTAAAGATAATACTTAAAAAACAGTTTCAAGTTTGAATTGTTAGGTTTAAATGTTAAGTTTTAATTTGTTGAAATTCAAGTTATTTCAGTTAATTTAAACCTGTGTAATTGGAGGATCTTTTTGTTACTGGGGTTGATAAAAAAGATCCTATAAGCCTCAGGGCATGCTCCATTAAGTCCAGAAAAGTGGAGATTTTCTTTTTTCCATTAAGAGCTCTACTGAACAAGAGTTCATCGACCGTGGACATCAGACCCTGCAACCACAAGAGAGGAGGAGAAGAGGAGCAGCATAAGTGTGTGAAAAGAAAACAAGATACATAGACTGACACCAGACTTTCAGGCTGCATAGCATTGTATAAATAATCTAGTTTTGTGCAGCACATACAAGTACATCTGAACACCATCTAACAGAGCTTGTGGGGGTAGCACTTCCTGTTTCTATTCTGGTTGGGGAAACTTGAAGTTTTTTCTGTTCTTTTCACAGTGAGAGATTTCTGTCAGTCATTTGTACCTTTAGTAAGTCCTCTCCATCCATCTCTTTTGGATTCTCGCTTTCTGTGAGCTTGTGACAGGTTTTATTCAGTTGCATGAAATAATCCTGTGCAATGGCAAGTGTCTGTGAGAGGAATTCAGAGAAGATGAAATAACTGTGTGAGACATCAGACATTTAAATAAATGTTCATTTTAGATGAATGAGTTTCTGGTGTAGAGTTACCTCTCTCAGATTGTTCACATCTTTGAACATATCACAGTTCAGTTCTGGATAAAAAAGAAATTTTGATGCAATATTTGTGTTTGATAACCCATAATACAGTCTACATTACTCTGTTAATTACAAAGTGAATACAAGTTTTATAATGGCTGCTGGGAAAAATGAATACAGTTGTGTTTTTACCAGTGCAGGGTGACTTTACGTTGCCATAGTTAGTGAACCCTGCATGGCATGCACAGTAATGTCCACTGGCTCCACGGTAGCAGGTTCCATTTCCACAGATTGTCTTATCAATCATACATGTGTCTGAGGAGGAAAGAAAACAAGGACAGGTCAGTGATCACATTTTTTGTGTATCAGTCAGAACAATTACAATAAATGTCCTGGTGGACACATGATATATTTAAAATTAAGAAGAAAGTTTAAACTATGATTTAAAATGTTTGACCAAATACATTATAGATATGATTGTATGTTAACATGTTTTGTAGTTTTATGTCATAACTCCCACCTTGGCATTGCTCCGAATCATCAGTGAAGTTAGATTTGCCAGATTTCAGTCTGAAGCCAGAATTACAGACACAGTAAAAACTGCCTTGTGTGTTTAAACATGATGCATTCAGACCACAAATGTTGTCTTGCTGACATTCATCAATATCTACATGAAAAAAACAGGAGAAAATTCAAGAGAAAGGAAACTAACCCTCACTCACAACCTTATATGCATTGATAATCACACTGAAACTGCTGAACAGTAGATCATCATCATCATCATCATCATCATCATGTTACCTCTGCATGTTACATTGTCACTATAATGAAATGTTTTCACTCCAGTAGAGGTGTTGAAGCCGTTTTCACAGAAGCAGTAATATTTGGAAATTGTGTTGGTACATCTTGCATTAGGTCCACAGATGTTGCTGTTGGTTATACATTCATTTATGTCTTAAAGGAAGAGAGAAGGACACATTATGTTTGAGTTTTAACTGTAGAAGATAAACTTTATGAAAGATCATAATCATTGCACCCACTGATTCAAGATAACTTACCTTGACATGTTATAGGTAATCCAGGTGATATAGGTGATTTAGATTCAAAACCATCAGTACACTGGCAGGAGAAGCTGCCTTCCATGTTAGTACAAGTTGCATGTTTTCCACAGATATCAGGCATCATGTCACATTCATCAACATCTTATTAGAAGAAACAGAAATTGATAATAAAAGAATATTAAATGAATGGCTGCTTGAATAATTGTATTTTTTTTATTGATCTTTGATGAAAAATAAAGCGGGTGTAGATATGAAACAGATTCGGAGCCCAGAAAATATAGTGAGTTCATGATCTTTGATTTTTTTTGTTTTTTGTGTTTTATAGACATATATGCACTCACCATTATCATCATTTTACATTCATTATAATCTAGAAGAAACAAATTAATAATAAAAGATTATTAAATGAATGGCTGCTTGAATAATTGTATATTTTCATTGATCTTTGAACAAATTTATTTGACTAAAGTATTTAGCAAACACAGCCCAGTCTCACAAGAAAATGTGTAATAGCTTAAAATGGTGTAGTTGTGCAATTTTGTATTTGTAACATTTTAATGTGAAGTTAAACGGGGAGATCGTTCAACTCTAAGACACGGGTGTAGATATGAAACAGATTCGGAGCCCAGAAAATATAGTGAGTTCATGATCTTTGATTTTTTTTGTTTTTTTGTGTTTTATAGACATATATGCACTCACCATTACACACAATTATTATTTTCTTTTTTAAAACCTGTATTAGGCTCCTTTTAATAAGCTGATTAATTAATGTATTTACTGTTATTTATTTACATTTAACTCAGGGCTTAAAGTATTCTGGCACCGTGCCGGATTTCCGGCTTTTCACTTTGATTCAGGGGGAAAAAATAAAATAAATAACTATGGTTATAGTGGTTGAGACTCTGAATTGGCTCTGAATTGTAGAAAATGAATTTAACAATGAACAATGTTAAAGTCGACAATTACACCTACTCATCTTCGAAAATAAGCAGAACTTGCTGCTGCATATGTTTTCAGTGTTTAGTAAATAGTGACAACACACTTTGTTTTTCTCCGCCGAGTTAACCTGTAGCGTGAACGTTATCTCCGAGTGGTCTTGAATGCAGCATCCAAGCCAATGGTTGTTTCACCGAAATCAGAAAAAAGGAGAATAAATTCATGAAGCCAGGGAAAGACATCCTAATTGACAAAGGCCTTAGACCCAAATGGTGCTGGGCATGGATAGAAGAAGGGGTGGAGACGACAAGCTTTTTGGGAGCTGGTGCCAGAAACTAAGAGAGCCAGGTAGGCCTACTTGTTTCTGTGTTGTGCTCGAAGAAGCTGGTGTATGCAACCAGTGGCAAAAAAGTTCTATGACGCCACTAAAGCTGGGCTTACACCAGAAGACTTTTAAAAGATTTGCAAAAGACTCTAGAAAACTACCACATCTAAAGACAAATGTTTGGAGTTTTAAGTCTCAGCCTAGTCTCAGACTGAGATTTGACAAAGACTGTGAATCTTTTGGGGTCACTATTTACAACTACAACTAGATTCTTTTAGCATTTTATTGTGATATGTTGGACAGTTGATCTCAAACAGGGCTGATCTGCCCGCAGTAAAGCAAACAAGGGGAGAATTTCACTCCAGGAGGGAATTACACACCATCATTATTAAGTGTGGCTTTACATCTCCACCAGGTGTTACACGACTTTTACAGAATCTGGAGGGATGAATGAGTTTCTATTCTTCTCTCATTTGTTAGATCATTATACTGTAACACATAAGTGATCCACAGCAGACGTTTACTTCTTAATAACCATCCGCTCCTCTTTCTGGACGGTCTGCCAACAACGCTTCATAACCGCTTCTTGTTTGTCTTTTTTTTTTCTTTTTTTTCACGTCCATTTTTGCTGGTGTTCTGACTGTCAGGATTCCTGTTTCTGCTTTTGTCAGAGCTCATCTATTGGTTGTTGACCGTGTTTTGTCACTGCGACTTGCGATAATATCAAACG
Organism: Melanotaenia boesemani; assembly: GCF_017639745.1. Classification (NCBI taxonomy): domain Eukaryota; kingdom Metazoa; phylum Chordata; class Actinopteri; order Atheriniformes; family Melanotaeniidae; genus Melanotaenia; species Melanotaenia boesemani. The sequence continues at coordinate 28,091,545 of NC_055683.1, read as the reverse complement.
TGTTTGATATTGTCGCAGATCCAAGACTAGGGAAAGATTGACCTTAAACAGCACAGATTATAATCTGCGCTGTTTATGGTCAATCTGGTCAATCTGGTATACCAGCTTACACCAAACGATGGTGTGAGATGATGGGAGCGTGCTGTGACTCCAGTAAAACTCCTAAGATTTCCTAAAGACTTCCGTTTATAGTCTGCGATCGTGAAAATCGTCTAGTGTGAGCCCAGCATAAGGAGACCCCAGCAGCAGCTCGAGGTGTCCAACATACAAGTCGTTTGCCGGGAGCAACAGCCACAGCTACCTTTGCATGTCACATTGTCACTATGCTGAAATATTTTCACTCAAGTAGAGGTGTTGAAGCCATTTTCACAGAAGCAGAAATAAAGGGAAATTGTGTTTTGACATTTTGCATTAGGTCCACAGATGTTTCTGGTGGTTATACATTCATTTAGAAGGACACATTATGTTTGAGTTTTAACTGTAGGAAATAAACTTTATGAAAGATCATAATCATTGCACCCACTGATTCAAGATAACTTACCTTTACATGTTATAGGTGCTCCAACTGTAACTTTTCCTGATGGTCCAAAACCATCGGTACACTGGCAGGAGTAGCTGCCTTCCATGTTAGTACAAGTTGCATGTTTTCCACAGATATCAGGCATCATGTCACATTCATCATAATCTAGAAGAAACAAATTGATAATAATAGATTATTAAATGAATGGCTGCTTGAATAATTGTATATTTTTATTGATCTTTGAACAATTTTATTTGACTAAAGTATTTAGCAAACACAGCCCAGTCTCACAAGAAAATGTGTAATAGCTTAAAATGGTGTAGTTGTACAATTTTGTATTTGTAACATTTTAATGTGAAGTTAAACGGGGAGATCGTTCAACTCTAAGACACGGGTGTAGATATGAAACAGATTCGGAGCCCAGATAATATAGTGAGTTCATGATCTTTGAATTTTTTTGTTTTTTGTGTTTTATAGACATATATGCACTCACCATTACACACAATTAATTCTTTTCTTTTTTAAAACCTGTATTAGGCTCCTTTTAATAAGCTGATTAATTAATTTATTTACTGTTATTTATTTACATTGAATTATGGAATCTATGTAATCTTGCTGGACCTGACCGAAGGGGACAGAAAAAGAAGGAAGACAGCAAAAAGAAGCAAGGGAGAACAGAAAGTAGAAAGAGGAGACAAAAAAATATGGATAGAAAGCAACGACCCTTCAATCCAAACTATCACCAGACAACAAACTGCTGCATTTGTACATAAACACACCAGCAAATTTCCTACGGCTTTGACAGGAAAACAGCTGCCAGTGGAGGAGAAAGCAGGCAGCCCTGTCTGGTGCCTCTCTGTAAACAGAAGCTTGGAGAAGTTTGATCATTGGTTTTCACACATGCATTTGGGTTGTTATATAATATTTTTATCCAGTCTATAAAAGATAGCCCAAACCCAAATTTGTTCAATGTTGTTAACTCAGTTTACTCAGTGAAATGTTTTTTTTTGCGTCTAAAGAAATGACTGTGAATTCCAGATTATGTAGAGTAGAATAATCTATAATGTTAATTAATCTGTGCATGTTAGTAGAGAAATGTCTAACTTTAATAAAGCCCATTTGATCATGATGTATTATTAGAGGGGTCATTTTTTATCCTTCTGGCCAGAGCTTTGCTGATCATTTTAAAATCTACATTTATTAATGAATTTGGACAGTACTGGATGGAAGTGTCGGGTCTTTTCCTGGTTTTAATAGTAGAGTAATATTAGTTAGCTTAATATGTTAAGGTATTTTTTGTTTTTTTGTTTTTTCTTATTTCTAATAACATATAGTAGAACATGGGTGCCAGCATTGTCCAGAATTCTTTATAGAATTCAGCTGGATGACCATCTGGACCTGGAGCGTTATTGTTGGGCATATGCTGGAGAGCTTCATGGAGTTCGCCGACTGAAAGAGGTGAATCCAAGGTTATTTTATTTTCATGTTTTAATTTTGGAAGATTGATGTTACAAAGATATTCATCAATATTCTCATATGTTGTGTTTAGTTGTGTCTTTTAATCTATTATTTTAAGTTCATGTTTAGCTTTTTTTATGGCGTTCAGTATGTGTTCTTCTGGGGAGACATGGTAAACGTCCTCTAGGGATTCAATTCTGAGTTCTAACTCTGAAATTCTAAAAGTTTCCTTCTTTTTCTTATGAGAAGAGAAGGAAATTATTTTACCTCTCATTACTGTTTTTCCTGCTTCCCAAAGAACACACGCTAAGGTTTCTGGTATGTTGTTGTTTTCTAGATATAAAGACCATTCTCTTTTAAAGTAGCTGATAAACTCAGGATCTTTAAGTAATGATGTATTAAATCTCCAGTTTCTAGATGCTGGTTTATTTCTCAGAGTGAATGATACTAGTGCTTGATCACCATTACACACAATTAAAAGTGAGACTGTGCTGGTTATTCTTAGACTGTAATGTATTTTTATATTATTTTTATTTATTTATTTTCCATACCAACGCAGCCTTCAGAAGCCTCTGAATACCCATGAGAACATTTTGTCTCCACTTCGCCCATGACAAGGGAAAAGAACAAAGCTGTAAACAAACAAGAAAACATTATTCTGTGATACAGTCCATTACTTCTTGATATATATACATATAATCAGAAAGAAATAGAAGTATGTTTTGTTAGGAAGTCAAAGTGTTCATTAGGCTACACCAATTAAACCAGAAATGTTAAGTGTTTTGAAACAATGAAACAGAGAATTTCGACCCAAATGCATTTTAACCGACCTGCCTATTACCAGACATAACATCACATTTTTTAACTAATTTCAACAAACCTTTATACTTATCCTATTCTGGACATATACACTTAATGACATCATTAATTTACCAATTAGTTCATAATTAATTACATATTGTTCAAAGTTTTGAGTAAAAAGTAAAAGTTTTAAGTATTTGGTTTCCTGTCTACAACCGCAGAACATTTTTTACAACTTTCTCAAAAATACCACAAAAAAAAAAAAAGAAAAAAAGATGATTCAGCTGTTGTATATATTGCAAATAGATGACATGACTCACTGAAGATCAGGAGGGTCCACTTGCTTGTCATTGTGATAAAGAAGTCCACATGAATATGAGAAAAGTTAAAACAGCCTGAAAATCCACATTTAAATGGTCCAGATCTATTGACTTCTTGTCTTCTCCACCTTTCCAAATGTTCCCCAAGTTATTCAGTAAAAGGGAGGCGGAAAGAAAACGAGTCTGAATACACTCAGCAAGTTAATGGGTATTAAAAACATAGCTACATTTTATGCCGTGGTTATTGTAAATCTCCCATCAATTTTCTATGTACCTCTGCTCCAGTCTCCCTTTCTGCTTTGACTCTTAATCTGCTCGTCTTGCTGAGTTTACATGCTGAGATAAGTGAAACTTTGAGGGAGGGGATTTCTCTCTCTCTCTAGTGTTCATGGTAAGGCATGGAGCAAAGATGCCTTACCATGAACACTAGCTCTTCCATTGCCCACATGGCAATAGAAGAGCAGCATCAAGCCAGATGTTTTCATTTTATTATTATTTTTGTACTTACATTCAGTTCAGAGACAGTAAATAGTGATCTGTGTAACGACTATCTGGTCCTATCATTTTAGTCGCTCTGGGTGGGGGGATCCTGCTCATAATGCGCTTCATTAAACCTATGTCCAGACTAAAAGGTACATTTGGGGTGTGTTCCCATTTATTGAATGAATGAAAACATGGATGAATGATGTTTTTTGTTTGTATGTGTGTGATTGTGTGTGTGTACTACTATGAGGAGTGCCTTTTAATTTTTTGTTATATTCTTTGATGTGTGAAGGCTTTAAATTTTGTTTTTATTTATTTTTTTTATTATATACAGCACTTTGTGTTGCTTTGTGCATGAAAAGTGCTCTATAAATAAAACTTGATCTGATTTGATATGAGAACTAAAGTCCCCCTGGAGAACAATGTAGTCCCTTAGTGACAAGACACTCTGGACAGTACCAAAAGCCTCTCAGACTGCAATGTCTACTTGGAATTGCTGTTTAGGACACACAAAGCTTCAGAGCATTTATTCCTGTAACTTGTAGTCTTAGAAAGGCAACCTTCTCATTCACTGGTGAGAACTCCTACACCAAAACACTTAGCCAGGGACTTGCGAGTATTCCCACACCTGCTTGATTCCTCTGCGTTTAGGCAACTCCAGAGTATGAAACAGTCCAGTCTTTCAACAACAGTTTGGTCCCAGAGTCTATATTGTGTGACCACATTTAGCTATAGCCACCTAAACCTAGTTGGTTCTGCTTCACACAGCAGCTGAGGTTCCTGCCTGTCAGTAACACTCTATGTCCCAAGAGCCAGTTTGCATACCTGGGAATTGGCATGCCCTTTTACCTGCTGCCAGCTCACGCTGCATCCTACTTGAAAATTCCCCACTGTTGACAGAGGAGGTACTTTTAAGGAGCACAGGAATGAATCTTACAATGGTTTTGGTCACTTCTGTTAGAACAGATCTAAATTATTTGACTTCTGATAACTGGCTGAGACTGGTTCTATGCACATCTAATTATAAATATACTTATAAATATACTTGCTACAACTACAACTAACATCAAAGTCAACTATTTCCACTGAAGGTCAATGCTTTTTATTTTTCTTTACATATCATTTTGTTAACAGGAATGTATGTGTATACCATTTCTTTTGATCTAAAGATGATGTAATGAGATAAGAAACACACATATACACACACCCATGTACGCACCCATGTACGCACGCACGCACACATACACCCACCCACCCACACTCACACACACACACACACACACACACACACACACACACACACACACACACACACACACACACACACACACACACACACACACACACACACAGAACCCTCCACAGCTAATGAAATTGCACACACTTCCTGCCTGTGCTACACACTGGTACAATCTAGCACATATAGCTGTGAACAAAATGCTCATGCATGCAAACAGAGGAAATGGCCTCATGACAAATGTAGCAACTGAAAGAAGATGCAGCGGCAAGTTAATTCCTTTCTTGTGATCACTCATGTAAAACATATGCTTCAGACATTTATTAGTAAATATGTCACACCAAACACAAAAAATCTTACCAACTGGCACCAGTTAGCCTAGCCTAAATTTAACCATCTTATTTCCAAACACCATGTTTAACATCACAATCAAATGATGACCACACAAAATAATGTTTTCATTTTTAAAACTACATGAATTTTAAAAACAGATTTTTAATTCACTCTATTTCACCATCAAGGTAGCAACAGATTTAGCTCAAGTAAGTATCTCGATCAAGCAGACCTGCGTTTTCCATCTTCCTTGCCAGATAGTTAACTTCCAGTGATTAATCACTTATGTTGACACTTGAGAGCAAAATAGATCTCAGTTGTCATTTTTATTTAGATTTGTAGTATTGATCCATTGAAGGTTAAATGGTTAAATAGTCATATTCAAAGTCATTTTATACATTTTTGTTTATTAAATTTGCAATCGTTTTCATTCTCACAAGCCAAAAAGACATTTATGGCTCATTAAGGTGAGACAAGTATCCATGTCAGAAAAATAAAATCAACAATCATTAGAGTAATTCAAAAGAACCCAGTCTTGAATAATAAGGCTAATAATAATGAGGCTTTACTGGCTTGTACTGAACATTATCATTATCACCTTCACAGTGGTGTGATGACTAACACTGCAACTTTACAGCATGAAGTTTTCTGGTGTGAACCTTGGCTGGTGCTTTTCTGTATGGAATTAGCATGTTTGCCATGTGCAAGGGTACTTCATCTTTTCCTACAGTCCAAAACCATGTATGTTTGATTAACTGGTGATTCTAAGTTGACCCTAGGAGTGAGGTTCAGTGTGCATGGAAGTTTGTCTCTGTGTAGGTCCTGTGATGGAGCAGGAACCTAACCATGACTTTGCAAAAAATGTCAGAAGATTCTTTTTTGGTCAATTATTTCTTCCCTTTAATAATACTAATTGTATATGTGATGTATTATACATTGTAGGACAGTCTACACTGAAGTTTAATATCATGCATTTATGGAATGAGCAACACAAAAATGTGTGGGTAGCAGACATATGTCACAGTAAGGACCAAACTTGAAATCAGTTAAAGATAATTTAAAAATGAGATGTTTATTATTTATTTTGAGAAAATATAGACACTTAACAGTAAAAAGAAATTACATTTTAAAAATGCATTTAAGTAAAGACATGAAAACTTAATTGGAAATACAAATCAATTTAAAATTCAAGTGTGTGATAAACCAGGTTTAACAGGACAGCAGGTTTAAAATTCCACATGGCAATACTTTTTAAACTCCCCTTTTGAAACAATAATATGAACTTGGTTCATTTAAAAAAACTCTATAAAAAATATTTAGAAATCCTACAATACACAGGATTTTCAGAAAAATAGTAATATCTGCAAAAATGCCCAGCAATATATACAACAACATACATTCAAAACATAAATAAGAAGTGCTTTATAGTTGTATTCATATTTCTTCCGTTTTATACATCAGCATTTTAAAGACTGCAGAGAAAAGAAAGTGCTTGCAGAAGTATCCATAGGATTGTTCTTGCTGGCTAAATCAAGTACCAGGACAAAATAACTATTATTAAAGGTACCTGACACAACAGGTCCTCACAATATCGTCATCATTTCCATTAAAATACGTATGAATATTTTTACAGATTTTTTTGTTGTAAAATAACTGTATACGTTTTTTTTATAACTTGGCAGAAAGTAAAGCACATCTAGGCCTGTCACGATAACAAATTTAGCTGTACGATAAATTTTCTCAGAAATTATCGCGATAAACAATAATATTGCTCAAAGCGCTAATGTGTCATTTTGAGACCATTCTCAACTAATATAATAATAATAATGCAAGTACACATTTTCAAAGATCAATAAACTAAATAAATAAAAGCGCCTTTTTCACATAAGCCGGGACGCCGGCCCAAAAGTAATGCAGCCCACTGGGAATCCTCCCAAACCTCTCGATTAGCCGGCATTGCTCTTAATGTGTATTTTGTCAAATACGCTAGTATATAGGCTGACTCTATTTGCGTAATGTGCCTGCGGATTACAGGGGTTATTACGGTAGACCAGGAAGTGGGGGCTTTGTACTGACGTCGTAAGCTAGATGTGTGTGTTCTGCTTACATGTGGGGAGCAGCGAAATGATAAAAGAGGAGGTGCTTGCATCTATTATTTCTCCATTCGACTTATTTACATATTTCAGCATGAGAATCGGAGGTTTAGCGCGAGAGCGTGAGAAGCCACTTAAATGCGCAAGTCTCACGGCCATTGCGTGTTGGCAGCCCTGCAAAACAAATGCGGCTTACCGGCTCGTGCTGCAACATGCTGCAGTCAAGTATGACACCAGAGAGATCACTCCGCAACAAACCAGAGCGTTGAGTCGAAATACGCCATAGTGAAACCTATTGTCATACACAGTTTATGGTAAAGGGAGGACTAATAAAAATTATCGCGGCCGGCAAACTTATCGTGCTCTTATTTTCTTATCGTTCAATTGATTGACTTATTGCTTATCGCGACAGGCCTAAGCACATCTTTACATTTTAAATATGAGTCAAGGTAATAGCTTTCTTAAAATATGAAAATATGCAGGACTTTTATATATAGTATGAATACACAAAATAAACATAATATGTTAGCATAATAAAACAGTGGAATGTTTTTTTTTAGATCCAATAGTTAATCCATTATCTTAAAATACACAGACTTGCTCATTATTTACAAAATGTTGTAGTACAACAAGTTGGTGCAGTGGCTATGAGAGGACAGAAGATGACACCACGTCTGAAATACCAGTCTTTAGTCAATCAGAGTTTTGTCTCCAGTTCTGGTTCATCTCCTCAAATGTGAGACTCTTTTGTGTCCTGGGTGCTTTTGGATCCCTGAAGATGGAAAAATTGATAAATTTTAGTTTGTGACTTTGGACTAATGTGAATTATATTTCATGAATAAGACAAGATCTGAAAATGGCAATGCACATCTTTACACAGCTATTATTTCTGTGCTTCAAACCTTGAAAAACAACCACGTGTGTCTTTAGGGGCATTTTGAATTTAACAGTTAACGCGTCGGTCGGTTGCGTCGGACGGTTCACGCCTCTGCGTCGTCTATTAATTTATGATAATGGACACCTCGAAGGGCATTATCCTGCTTATACCATGGTCATTTACGAAAGATATAAATATTAAATCAATTATTAATACGGTAATGTTGTCTTTTTACTGTTTAAATAATAAGTTTTTCACAAGAAGCGGCTCAGTGGACCATTTTTATATCGCTCGTTGTAATGCGTTGTCAAGGTAATCGGCTCTGACAGAGAACCTGCAGCTCGATCGGCCGCAGTTAACATCAATTCATAGGGCGGGTTCAGCTCTTACAGCTTGTGTGTGTGCAGAGGATGATGCGACATTTTGTTTCAAAGTCCACAGATAGTTTCTTACATTGTTTTTATTGCAAGAAATATTATCCACCATTCACTCTATATCAAATAAGTACGTTAGTAAGGTAATTAAGAAAGAAAGACAGGTGACGAACTACTAAAAATTAAATGTAACATTGCCGTTGATCGCGACATCTCATAAAGATACTGGTGTGTCCATAGTGGTGTTTGAAGGATGGAGATTTAACGTTTGTGGACCCTGACCACTGCTGGTTGGGACATTGCGGGACGACAAAATGTTGCTCCATTCTCATTTCTCCTGGACTGACGGAGCCCAGTAAGCCTGCAAGCTGCTGTCACAGCGATGTGCCATCACCGACAAGATCTGGCGCGTCTGCAGCCTGGCGTCTGAGTTTCTGTTGCCACGTATACCAACTAGCATTTAGTCAGTGCAATAATTTACAACAAAAGTCTATTTGGCCGGAACTTCTTTTATAGGTGTCTATTATTACTTTTTAATGGACACCCTATAGCCAATCAGAATCGAGTATTCACCCAAACCATGGTATAAATTCTATTAAATCTATTTCAGGTGAAGTGTTTAACTATCATGTTTGATTTAATATTTCTCTTGCTTAATTTGTAAGTAAAAATGCATCCCTGGTTTAGCAAAGAACCACTACATTAGAAAAGAAACAATTGCTTACATTTTCTTTGCTGGAGTGGGAACTGAACTCTGAATATTTCTTCTTCTGAGGAGCACAGATTCGAGACAGGATTCTTTCATACTCCTCTCTCACCTATAATTAAAAATAATAATAAAAAAAAAATAAAATAAAACAAAATAATCATCATCAAAATGCAAACTTAATTAAGATGTAGCGAAGCTTCTTTCTTTTATAACTTTCTTTTTTCTTCCTTTTTAGATGTAAGAACCATGACAAACCTGTTTAGAAAACAGACAGTGCATGACAAACAACGTAACCCCCTGAAGGCTGCCAAAGATGGTGAACAGGTAAGACATGACGATAGTGCCCTTCTCAAACTGGAAACAACCGAAGATCCACATAGTGCCGAGTATGCAGAGCTGAGCCACTGCAGTAATGGTGAACGCCCTGTAGGAGGTAATAAAGATGCATGCAGGTCACTTAGGCAGTTAAGACACCATAACTAGTAACACCCATTTTTGACTTTATAGGTGAGGCAATAAAAGAAATTCTATTTTTTTTACATGGGAAAGTGTGACTCATGGTGCATTATAATATGTTTCAGATTGTTGCAGACAGCTCATGGCTCAGGGGTAACTTACTTTATTTTCTGCAAGCTGTCCAGGTCTGGATTCAAACTTGAAAACTTCTGTGCCAACTTCCACACAGTGATGAGAAAGAAAAAAATGTTCACCTGAAAGACAAGAGCAAAGAGTCTTAAAAGAGAACTGCAGTAAATTTTCAGGACATAATTTGTCTAAATTTTCTTTAATTCTTACAAAGATGATGACACAGGCAGGGCCAAAGAAACTCCAAATGGATTCCAGGTTTAGCCAACAACTGTAATGCATTGGAGCATTTTTTAAGCAGAATATATAACAGTATAACTTGAGATTAGAGTATAAATTATATACGAAAATGAAGAGATTAATCTGGATGAATATGAGATCAAGGTATCTGGGAAACTTACTATTTCTCAGTGCCATATCCTTTAGCATTAACTAATGCAGAGATAGCAACAATTACAGCTGGGACTCCGTAGCCACCGGCCATCATGTAGAGGGTTTTAAAGTTGGTGTTAAAGACCAGGACTACCATCCTAAAGAGCTGTATGCCTTCCAGACACATCCAGCAAAATGCTGCCAGGTAAAAAAAATGCAGCATCCCTGCTACCACTGCACAGCCAACCTAAGAGGGAGAGAGAGATAAAGATTAGCATGGCAGAAGTGAAAAGGGAAGAAGGGAAGTTGAAAAGACAAACAATGATTTGCTGACTTAATGACTAACAATGGATGTATCATTTAGTGGCTTACTTTAATTCGATCTATCACTCTACTATATTTTGTAGGTGGTAGACATTTAATGAACTCATTTAGTCATCAAGCTGTTACAGTATTTACCCTGTTCTCCGTCTGAGAAATGCCTGCAAGAAATATAAGGATAGCAATGAAGAGGCTGATGCAAAGGTGCAGGTGGATGGTGGTTCTTGGGCCTTGAATGGAGCGGATCAATGAGAACGTCAGGATGCAGATGAACAGACAAATTAATGAAAGGGAGAGGCCCAACAAGGTAATCAGCTGCAACTCAAACTTGTTCTGTTAGGAGACAGAACATTTTCATTAGCATATACCAAAATGGATTTAAATTTTAGAATTTGCTAAATAAAAAAAAAAATCATTTATGTGAGAGATATTTTACCTCAACCTCATAGAGGGCCATGAGCACAGCAAAGCTGCTCAGGTGGTTACAGGAACAAACAGTGTATTTCAAGTTAGACTCCACAACACTGCAGCCATGAGATGACCATGTCCCCTCATTCTCTGAAGAATCCCAGAACACACAGGTGTGAGAAGTTTCATTTGACTGTAAAACAAAAAACATACCAAAAACCAAAACCATAATTGTGATATTCGTCTTGCAAAGAAGAATCATATGAAACAGAAGGTTAATAGTCTTTCCTTTTTACCTGTTCAAGGTGGTGCAAAGTTAAAATGATTGGCTCTTTTAGGTGCCTGGTGTTTCTGTTACTGACTGTGACAGTAACCACTTTGGAGTTTATCTTATAACTTTGCTTCTCATCTGATTTCATCGCACTAAAGAAGCCATCTGCATATTCTTCCAGGTTTGAATAACTTAGTAATAATACTGTTGTGAAGCCTGTTGCACAGCAGGAAAAAAGAGAATTAACAGGTTAAATTCAGATGTTTACAAATGTGTTATTCAAAGGCATGATCATTACCAGGGTAATGGGAGGGATCTCCTGCAGCCACTTCCAAGTCAATGTCTAGTTGAGCATGCGTAGATGATAAAGTCCTTGTTCCTTTTGGCAGGACTGACCCTTTTTCTACCAACAACTCCATTTCTGGACACAAGTATAAATGTAAGCTTGAATGAACATATACTACTTGTACAAAATGCATAGATTAGTGGGAAAATAATCTATAAGCTAATTGAATGTTTAAAGATAATACTTAAAAAACAGTTTCAAGTTTGAATTGTTAGGTTTAAATCTTAAGTTTTAATTTGTTGAAATTCAAGTTATTTCAGTTAATTTAAACCTGTGTAAATGGAGGATCTTTTTGTTACTGGGGTTGAAAGAAAAGGTCCTATAAGCCTCAGGGCATGCTCCATTAAGTCCAGAAAAGTGGAGATTTTCTTTTTTCCATTGAGAGCTCTACTGAACAAGAGTTCATCGACTGTGGACATCAGACCCTGCAACCACAAGAGAGGAGGAGAAGAGGAGCAGCATAAGTGTGTGAAAAGAAAACAAGATACATAGACTGACACCAGACTTTCAGGCTGCATAGCATTGTATAAATAATCTAGTTTTGTGCAGCGCATACAAGTACATCTGAACACCATCTAATAGAGCTTGTGGGGGTAGCACTTCCTGTTTCTATTCTGGTTGGGGAAACTTGAAGTTTTTTCTGTTCTTTTCACAGTGAGATATTTCTGTCAGTCATTTGTACCTTTAGTAAGTCCTCTCCATCCATCTCTTTTGGATTCTTGCTTTCTGTGAGATTGTGACAGGTTTTATTCAGCTGCATGAAATAATCCTGTGCAATGGCAAGTGTCTGTGAGAGGAATTCAGAGAAGATGTAATAACTGTGTGAGACATCAGACATTTAAATAAATGTTCATTTTAGATGAATGAGTTTCTGGTGTAGAGTTACCTCTCTCAGATTGTTCACATCTTTGAACATATCACAGTTCAGTTCTGGATATAAAAAAGAAATTTTGATGCAATATTTGTATTTGATGACCCATGTTACAGTCTACATTACTCTATTAATTACAATGGGAATACAAGTTTTATAATGGCTGCTGGGAAAACAAGGACAGGTCAGTGATCACATTTTTTGTGTTATAGTCAGAACAATTACAATAAATGTCCTGGTGGACACATGATACATTTAAAATTAAGAAACAAGTTAAAACTATGATTTAAATTGTTGTTTGACCAAATACATTATAGATATGATTGTATGTTAACATGTTTTGTAGTTTTATGTCCCACCTTGGCATTGCTCTGAATCATCAGTGAAGTTAGATTTGCCAGATTTCAGTCTGAAGCCAGGATTACAGACACAGTAAAAACTGCCTTGTGTGTTTAAACATGATGCATTCAGACCACAAATGTTGTCTTGCTGACATTCATCAATATCTACATGAAAAGAAAAAGGAGAAAATTTGGGAGAAAGGAAACTAACCCTCAATCACAACCTTATATGCATTGATAATCACACTGAAACTGCTGCACAGTAGATCATCATCATCATCATCATCATGTTACCTCTGCATGTCACATTGTCACTATGATTAAATTCTTTGACTCCAGTAGAGGTGTTGAAGCCGTTTTGACAGATGCAGAAATAATGCGACATTGTGTTGTTACATGTTGCATTAGGTCCACAGATGTTGATGGTGGTCATACATTCATTTATGTCTTAAAGGAAGAGAGAAGGACACATTATGTTTGAGTTTTAACTGTAGGAAATAAACTTTATGAAAGATCATAATCATTGCACCCACTGATTCAAGATAACTTACCTTGACATGTTATAGGTAATCCAGGTGATATAGGTGATTTAGATTCAAAACCATCAGTACACTGGCAGGAGTAGTTGCCTGCTGTGTTAGTACAAGTTGCATTTTTTCCACAGATATCAGGCATCATGTCACATTCATCAACATCTTATTAGAAGAAACAGAAATTGATAATAAAAGAATATTAAATGAATGGCTGCTTGAATAATTGTATATTTTTCATTGATCTTTGATGAAAAATAAAGCAAACAAATTTATTTGACTAAAGTATTTAGCAAACACAGCCCAGTCTCACAAGAAAATGTGTAATAGCTTAAAATAGTGTAGTTGTGAATTTTGTATTTGTAACATTTTAATGTGAAGTTAAACGGGGAGATCGTTCAACTCTAAGACACGGGTGTAGATATGAAACAGATTCGGAGCCCAGAAAATATAGTGAGTTCCTGATCTTTGAATATTTTTGTTTTTTGTGTTTTATAGACATATATGCACTCACCATTACACACAATTATTATTTTCTTTTTTAAAACCTGTATTAGGCATTAGGGGTTCAGTAAATAGCAAAAAGTGGAGGAGAAAGCAGGCAGCCCTGTCTGGTGCTTCTCTGTAAACAGAAGCTTGGAGAAGTTTGATCATTGGTTTTCACACATGCATTTGGGTTGTTATATAATATTTTTATCCAGTCTATAAAAGATGACCCAAACCCAAATTTGTTCAATGTTGTTAATAAAAATTTCCAGTTTACTCAGTAAAACGCTTTTTCTGCGTCTAAAGAAATGACTGTGAATTCCAGATTATGTAGAGTAGAATAATCTATAACGTTAATTAATCTGTGCATGTTAATAGAGAAATGTCTACGTTTAATAAAGCCCATTTGGTCATGATGTATTATTAGAGGGGTCATTTTTTTATCCTTCTGGCCAGAGCTTTGCTGATCATTTTAAAATCTACATTTCTTAATTAAATTGGACAGTACTGGATGGAAGTGTCGGGTCTTTTCCTGGTTTTAATAGAGTAATATTAGCTAGGTTAATATTTTAAGGTATTTTTTGTTGTTTTGTTTTTTCTTATTTCTAATAACATATAGTAGAACATAGGTGCCAGCATTGTCCAGAATTCTTTATAGAATTCAGCTGGATGACCATCTGGACCTGGAGCGTTATTGTTGGGCATATGCTGGAGAGCTTCATGGAGTTCGCCGACTGAAAGAGGTGAATCCAAGGTTATTTTATTTTCATGTTTTAATTTTGGAAGATTGATGCTACAAAGATATTGATCAATATTCTCATATGTTGTGTTTAGTTGTGTCTTTTTATCTATTATTTTAAGTTCATGTTTAGCTTTTTTTATGGCATTCAGTATGTGTTCTTCTGGGGAGACATGGTAAACGTCCTCTAGGGATTCAATTCTGTTTCTAACTCTGAAATTCTAAAAGTTTCCTTCTTTTTCTTATGAGAAGAGAAAGAAATTATTTTCCCTCTCATTACTGTTTTTCCTGCTTCCCAAAGAACACACGCTAAGGTTTCTGGTAAGTTGTTGTTTTCTAGATATAAAGACCATTCTCTTTTGAAGTAGCTTATAAACTCAGGATCTTTAAGTAATGATGTATTAAATCTCCAGTTTCTAGATGCTGGTTTATTTCTTAGAGTGAATGATACTAGTGCGTGATCACCATTACACACAATTAAAAGTGAGACTGTGCTGGTTGTTCTTAGACTCTAATGTATTTTTATATTATTTTTTTTTATTTATTTTCCATACCAATGCAGCCTTTCAATGAATCCGATGTATACCCGATAGAACATTTTGTCTCCACTTCGCCCATGACAAGGGAAAAGAACAAAGCTGTAAACAAACAAGAAACCATTATTCTGTGATATAGTCCATTACTTCTTGATATATATATATATAATCAGAAAGAAATAGAAGTATGTTTTGTTAGGAAGTCAAAGTGTTCGTTAGGCTACACCAATTAAACCAGAAATGTTAAGTGTTTTGAAACAATGAAACAGAGAATTTCGACCCAAATGCATTTTAACCGACCTGCCTATTACCAGACATAACATCACATTTTTTAACTAATTTCAACAAACATTTAAACTTATCCTATTCTGGACATATACACTTAATTACATCATTAATTTACCAATTAGTTAATAATTAAATACATATTGTTCAAAGTTTTGAGTGAGCTTAAGTATTTGGTTTCCTGTCTACAACCGCAGAACATTTTTTACAACTTTCTCAAAAATACCACAAAAAAAAGAAAAAAAAAAGAAAAAGATGATTCAGCTGTTGTATATATTGCAAATAGATGACATGACTCACTGAAGATCAGGAGCTTCCACTTGCTTGTCATTGTGATAAAGAAGTCCACATGAATATGAGAAAAGTTAAAACAGCCTGAAAGTCCACATTTAAATGGTCCAGATCTATTGACTTCTTGTCTTCTCCACCTTTCCAAATGCTCCCCAAGTTATTCAGTAAAAGGGAGGCGGAAAGAAAACGAGTCTGAATACACTCAACAAGTTAATGGATATTAAAAACATAGCTACATTTTATGCCATGGTTATTGTAAATCTCCCATCAATTTTTCTATGAACCTCTGCTCCAGTCTCCCTTTCTGCTTTGACTCTTAATCTGCTCGTCTTGCTGAGTTTACATGCTGAGATAAGTGAAACTTTGAGGGAGGGGATTTCTCTCTCTCTCTAGTGTTCATGGTAAGGCATGGAGCAAAGATGCCTTACCATGAACACTAACTCTTCCATTGCCCACATGGCAATAGAAGAGCAGCATCAAGCCAGATGTTTTCATTTTATTATTATTTTTGTACTTACATTCAGTTCAGAGACAGTAAATAGTGATCTGTGTAACGACTATCTGGTCCTATCATTTTAGTCGCTCTGGGTGGGGGGATCCTGCTCATAATGCGCTTCATTAAACCTATGTCCAGACTGAAAGGTAAATTTGGGGTGTGTTCCCATTTATTGAATGAATGAAAAGATGGATGAATGATGTTTTTTGTTTGTATGTGTGTGATTGTGTGTGATTGTGTGCGTGTACTACTATGAGGAGTGCCTTTTAATTTTTTGTTATATTCTTTGATGTGTGAAGGCTTTAAATTTTGTTTTTATTTATTTTTTTTATTATATACAGCACTTTGTGTTGCTTTGTGCATGAAAAGTGCTCTATAAATAAAACTTGATCTGATTTGATATGAGAACTAAAGTCCCCCTGGAGAACAATGTAGTCCCTTAGTGACAAGACATTCTGGACAGTATTCCCACACCTGCTTGATTCCTCTGCCTTTAGGCAACTCCAGAGTATGAAACAGTCCAGTCTTTCAACAACAGTTTGGTCCCAGAGTCTATATTGTGTGACCACATTTATCTATAGCCACCTAAACCTAGTTGGTTCTGCTTCACACAGCAGCTGAGGTTCCTGCCTGTCAGTAACACTCTTCGTTCCAAGAGCCAGTTTGTATACCTGGCAACTGGCATGCCCTTTTACCTGCTGCCAGCTCACGCTGCATCCTACTTGAAAATTCCCCACTGTTGACAGAGGAGGTACTTTTAAGGAGCACAGGAATGAATCTTACAATGGTTTTGGTCACTTCTGTTAGATCTGAACAGAGTGGCTGTGCAGGTAGGTGACGCTGGTGGCAAGTAAGTGACGCTAAGGCTGTAGGTGACGTAGTTCCGGGGAGACGGCAGATTCAAACTAGGCGCGCCCAAACATTTATACTTTCATTCAATTGTATTTTGTGCCAGCCTAATCAAAATATTCTTTAAAGTAGAAAAATAGTGTCTTTAATAAGGTACACTCTGGAGAACAGCGGGGAGGATTTGGCCAGCCTGACAGATTTTATAGATCGTTGTTATGACAGACTCATCATGGGGAAACCAAACAACACGTCCACCCCCTCCACTTCATCCAAGTCCAAAAGACAGCGAAATGAGGATTCACCTGGAGCTATTTCACCACCGGGGAACGACTCAACGGATGTTCTGATCTCTATAGATAAGAAACTCAGTAGTTTTGGTGCGCGTTTGAGCCTGGTAGAAATTCTCCACAAGGAGTTCCAGGCGCTACTTGAATCACTAGAATTCAGCCAGAAGCAAGTGGAAACTCTGGCTGTAGAAAATGCTGGTCTCAGAGAGTCAGTAAAATCCCTCACCGAGGGCTTGACCCGTCTCTCGGAGGAAAATAAGAAGATTAAGGAAACGGTGATCGATCTGCAGGCGCGGAGCATGAGAGAGAACCTGGTATTTGCAGGGATTCCAGAGCAGATGGAGGAGGGAGGGAAAAGAGGTTAAAAATTTTTAATCGTTTGCAAGAAATGAAAGCAGATATATATACTCCAAGAGACTGTTGTGGAAATTTCATATTATTCCCTTTACTATATTATGTCTACTGATCCCTCTCAGGGTAAACAGCTTGTTTAAGTTCTTGGTAATTGAGTTTAATACTGAGTAGCCTGTTGCTATCGTAAATGTGGATGCATTCTTTAGAACAGTTCGCTCTGACCTGTGTGACTTATCTGATACCAGCCAGGCGCCTCAGGATGACCCAGCCGGGCACTGGGGTTGTTTACGTGCTCAATAAACTGAAAAAAGCTCATTAGGTTTGCTGAAGTGTCTAATCCTGTGTGAGGAACAGACAATCTCTTTGTTTGTATTTCATGATGTGCTGTGACGTGATCATTCTGCTTAAAAGATGCTGCATGTGTGTTTCTTATCAGATTCTGTTCAGATCTCTGTGCTGTCAGACCTCTGAACAGTCTCTCAGGAATTGCAATTCTATTCTTTCTATTTTTCCTATTCATTCTATTCTTTGTATTTTAATCCTGTGTTCAATAAACTTGTAATCATTTTTCACTTCAGAACCAGACTCTTAATTCCTTGACAGAGTAACTTTTTGCCTCAACAACCTGGTGTCAGAAGTGCTCCTGCGTGGTCAGTTTCGGGTTTTACGACGGGTGTCTGATCAACCTGAGTACGTCTCAGCTTTTGTTTTCTGGGGGACTCCTCGTGGATCTCCTTACTGGCCCGCCAGGATCTCGAACATCTTCCATCCTGTCAAGGAAGTCTGGTGAGTGAGAAATTACTCTAGGATTTTAATTTGCTCTCACGCACACACACATCTCTCCCTTTTTAGAAAAGTAGGAAGATGGGCAGCCGGGGGGTTTTGGGAGCTCCGCTTACTAGGAGCAGGCCTGGAAGTCTCATTAGGAGATCTGGGCAGGTTAAAATCCCTTCACAAGGGATTTTGGGAGCTCCGTAGGCTAGAAGCGGGCCTGAAGGTCTCATTAGGAGATCTGGGCAGGTAAAAATCCCTTCACAAGGGTGTGAGTGGGTCTCTCGCTGGAAAGCAGTGAGATAGGGCGGACGGATTAGCCGTTATTCCGTATTCTACAGAGACGTCTGTAGTCTAAGGTGTGGGAATATTCCTCCCCGTGCTTAAGTGTAAACATGGGTAATGTAAGCTCCAAAACACCGGCGACGCCCCGCGGTGAACTCTTTGAGTTCATGGAACGTAAGTATGGGAAGGTGTGTGTGGAAATGTGTGCGGAGTAGATCCAAAATGGTATTTTTCCAGCTGAAGGCTCTTTGAGCCCGGCAGCATTAAAAATAACTAAAGAAGGTTTAGATAGGATGAGGAACAAATTAAAGTCACAGAAACGGGTGAAGGTCTCAGATTGGGACCGCTTAGAAAACATCAGGCGGCTTTAACAAACTGGCTCGCAGAATGTGAGCGTCGACAGAGAAAACAGAACGCCAGAGTTCTTCCAAAACTTACTGACCTTCCACAGACTGACCTGCACTGACCTGACAACAGCCATGATAAGCGGATGACAACCTCTGTTGCTGTGTCTCACTTTTCTCAGCTGAAAACTAACTCATTGTATCCTCTCTACCTGCATGTCCACCATCGGGCCCGAGCGGCCAGAACACCTCATTCCTGTGCCCAGACCTGACGATGCTGGGAGCGTCTCCGGATCCGGACTTGGATTGCCTACCCCCAGTCCCGCCACCTGCCCAAGGCCGAACCACAGCCCGATCCGCAGACCACAGAGGAAAAGAAAAAGTCCAAAGCCCCTCACAAAAGCAGCAGAACCTCCATTGTGACTCTGAGGAAAGATGGCCTGAACTCTGATTCCACCACTCACTCATGCCCCATGGTCAAGTGGCTGGTCCGACTGGGACCCATTCTGGTCTTCCAAACATGGACGGAGACCGAGGTCGCTGAAGATCGCGACCCAATGGCCCCTTTGACCTCTGGGCCAAAGTTTGCTGATGAGTTTCCTCTTTTCTGCTGCTGGAGCTGCTGAGGGGGGACAAAGAGCTGCACCTGGCTGCTATGACAATGTATTCAGCTCTGTCTGGTCCAAACCCAAACGGGGCCAGACGGCGTGACTTCCCACGTGGACGTGGGCGTGGTTCTCGAGGACGTGGCTGCCATCACGACGCATGTCATATCTGCGGACAGCTGGGACACTGGAAGGCTGAGTGTCCGCGTCGCCTGCAAAACGGGGGCCGGCAACGTGCCCCTTCAGATTGAAAGGGGGGGGTATGGCAGCCAAGGATGGATCACGGGGGACGCTCCACATCTCTGGGTGACGTAACTTACACACACAAAGTTTTGACCCAGTAAATGAAAGCTCTCCTCTCCTTTTCCTCCTGCTCTGCTGCAAGCACACAGACACCCAATGTAAAACAAACTACAGATAACACAACACACACACCCAGCTCACACACACACACACACACACCCGCTGAAGGTCACAACACTGATGAACACTTGCAGTTTTCCCTCGCTCTGTTGCAATGAAGAGACGCTTGCTGTTTCCTCTGACTTTGACTAAATTAACCATGCCTATCTCTGTGCTCGAAAGCAGATGCATACCGACGAAGACTGGGACGTATAGCAGCGAAAATACGCATTTAACGGCTGAGGCCTACAAGATTTTCCCAAACCTACAAGTCGAGGTGTCGGGTAAGACCGTTGAATTCATGGTAGACTCTGGTGCAACTAGATCAATTGAGGGTTTCTGGGTTTCCTGTGCCGCTTAAGATGTCTGGTAATTTTGTGCATTCAATCTCTGCGTCTGGGACCACCGTGAAAGAAATGGTTGACCGCACCCCTTGGGTGTAATTTACTCTTGGGGTGTAAATTTAAACATTTATTTCTGCTGTCTGAAGTGGGTCCGGTTAACGTTTTTGGATCAAGATTTGATGTGTCGGTTAAACATTTGTCTCACATCTTCTCCTGATGGAGTGAAAGTTATGGCCAACCCTGACTCCGTCATCACAGCATGGACACACCCCCTGGGAAATCCTGGGTGCTATTGTTGGGAGTTCCCGAGCCAAATTTTTTCTGCAGCAGCTGACTGAGGTAAAAATCTTTCCCCCTCTGTCTCCAGCCCTGCTCAGAACTGTGTGTGCATTGCTAACATCTCACGGGAACCTGATGAGAGATTTGAAACACAATGGTTTAATCATTCTCCAGAAACTTTAAAGGTGTCATCTGTAAAGTGGAATGAGCACGTGGCTGCAGCTGTGCTCAGTCTGACAGAAGAACAGAAGAGATGCTTCCTGCTTCCTCATTCCATCCCGCATGCTCCTCCCTACAGCTATGTGAGTGAAACAGGGGTAATGCATGTATGTGAGCCGGCTGGTGTAAATGTGTGTGACTCTGAGTCTGTGTGGCTGCAGGGTGATGGATGTGGACTGATGACGTCAGCGTGTTGTTGAGTGTGTGTGAGAAGGCCGAAGACTGGAGTTCTCTCCCTCTTGAACCTGCAGTGATGTTTTTCTTCTGCTGCGAATCCAGCTTGAAGGACACCCCCCCTTTTACCCCGTCTTACCGCTGACCCAGGATCTGATAAGATGGTTTCTCTCTCATTCCTACAGCTGAAGCAGTGAGAGTGAGTAAAACCTTTTTCTGCCAGAGGGGTAAAGGCCCCCAAATACCGAACAGCAGTTTTCCTGCTTGGTTCTGTGTGGTGATGCGAACTGCAACTTCCCTGATTTCCTGTCAACTTTAAGTGTGTGCGTAATTCGCACCAAAACTGCTTGTGTGTCTCTGGGTCCCGATTATTTTATTTTTGCTCACAGTTGGGTTAAGTTAAGGTTTTGAACATCTTGGTACCTATAATTTATAATAAACCAGAAACAGCTTCCATTTTGCTCTTAAAAAGGCTGCATAAGAACTTTGAGCCGTGGTCTCATGTGTGAACCATAACATGCTGCATTTAGGGGTTATTTGCAGCCACATCCACATATACTGGAATCATTTTCTTTGGTATTGCTCTATCACTCATTGCTAAGTTAAAATGGATAACATGGCTCTTTGAGATCAAGGTCTCAAACAGCTATAAAAAAAGGGAAAATACGTGCTATTTTACTTTAAAGAATAAACACTGAAGGCCTGATCTATGTTTCAACCAAGCAAACTAAAGATCTGAAATCTGTCTAAAAACAAATAAATGAATCCCGGGCACTTTGAGAAAATGTTGATTAATAAATGGGAATAAAAAAAAAAATTAAAGTAAAGTTAAGGAGCTCCTCTTTTAACGGTCACCAAATAACCAGATGGAAATTAGTTAAAGTAAAAGAAGGGAAAGTTTAAAACTAGCTCCACAAACCTACGTTAATATAGATAAAATAGTTTTTTTGGGTTGTTGTTGCTATTTGAAATAACATGGGAAGGTGCACTGTAAGAATTCATACAAAGATGTACCTGGAGAAAAATACAAACTATTTCATAATAATCTGATATCCATGGATGTTTTAAACTGATTCTCTTGGAAAATAAAATAAAGGATTTGCAAAAGAACAAAAGCAAAAAGCTGCTCGAGCAAAAACTTGGCTGATGATGGACACATAATTAAAAGCAATTTAACTTGATTTAATGTCCTTATCATCTCGGAGTTTAATAACTAGATTAAGAAAACTCCAGCAGATTTCATGTCTTTCCAAAACTATGTGATATTGGCCTTTATGGATCCTCCTACATGCAGGGAAAATCTACCTGCTCTGATTTGGCTTTTCTGCAGAACGAGTGACGTAACTGACAAAGTTCTGACTGACCTGAACGAACTGACGGACTTTACTCGACCTTTTCCTTCCAGCAGGATTTTCTCCAGGACGCTGCTCTGCTTCCACACAGGGATGGTTGCAGTGTTTCATAATGCTGCTACTCTGATGTTATTAACCAGAAACACCTTTATTTTCCTGATAAGCAGGACTGATGATGTGGATCTATCTACAGGAAAAGACGTCTATACTAAATCTCTTTTGAATATGTGTGTGTACATTTTGAAAAATCAAACATGATTTTGACACTTATGACATTCTGGGATAAACTTTTACAGGAAGGATATTATCACCATGGATACGGGTGCATGTGCTGTTTTAGTTCATCTTATCATACTGCTGATGATGCTGCTTTCACAGGGGTGATACCGGAGCAGTGGCCTTCAGGATCCAGTCGTATAGTCTGGTCATTTCAGAATAACTTGTTTCTAGATTACAGGAACAAGCAGATGTTGTAATGAAAAATATCTGATGTGTTTATGTTGGTTATGTGCATGTATGACACTGTCCTGTGGTTTGAGGTAATGTTGATGTGGTTTAGAAAGTTTGTTTTGTCCACATCTTTCTCTCCTAATGCTGGTTGCTATGGCGACGCAGTTACCGTTCTAAAAACCGGACGGTAAGCTGGTTTTGGACGTGTCTCGGGCACCGTTACTCCTGTCTGTCTCACTCCGCCGTCTCTCGCTTGATGTCTCCCTTCTTCTCCTCCTCGCTCCCTCTCTCCTCTGCTCTCTGTTCCCCTCCCTTCACATCCTCTGCTTTGCATGCTGACGGCTCTCTACCTCCTCCTGACCTGCAGGAGGTTGTGTAACCGGACAAGGTTGAACCTCAGTCCATTTCAGGTTCTCTCTAGCAGGCCTCCTGGTCTTGGAACTGAGCCGGCCCAACCTGGAATCGTCATTGGTGAGGATTTAGTGTTGTTTCATTGTGAAACCATTTCCTTGTGCTTTCTGAGGCTTTACAGGATCAGCAGCTCTCCCACAACCAGCTGAAATGGGTTTCACACACTGATGCAGAATGGCTGGATTGTAGTTTGTTCGTGACGTGTTTCCACGTCCTGCTGAAACCGTGCGCCATTCGATCCGTCCCGGAGACTGGGTCCTGACTAAGAACCTCAAAAGGATGCACTGTGGGTCCCAGCGGTTCTGTGGACCCCTTCCAGGCTCGTGCCCATTCCATCGGAGTCCAGGGACACGTCCGGTGCCCCCCCCGAGGGTGCAGCTGTATCGCCTGGCCCTTAGCCTGAGAAGGAGCCTAGCAACTGGACGTTGTGGCCCCGGACAGAGCGGGTGAGCCTAGCAACGGGACGTCGTGGCCCCGGACAGAGCGGGTGAGCCTAGCGACGGGACGTCGTGGCCCCGGACAGAGCGGGTGAGCCTAGCAACACAACTGGATTTTCCTGGCTCCTTCTGACCTGAGCCCACCAGTGATCTGCCTGTTTGCTGCTTGCACACCTTTTTCCTGCCTAAAGGTGTGCAGTTCATTTCCCCTGTGGGAAAAAGGAATGGAACCCTGGATGCGTCAACACCGTCTCCCACCTGCACATTTGGTGGTGTTTCAGTGCAGATGTTGGTGTCTGCCTCTGTTTGTTTTACCAGCACTGTTTTCGCTGCTGTACGTGCTGTCTGCTCTGACAGCAGGAGTTTCACCTGTTCCTCCTTCACCTTCACCTGGTACGTTTTCAGTTCCTGAGTTACACAGACTGCCACGCCATGTCATCAATCATCATGACGAACATGACAACTTGTGGTATGCACTTGCTAAGCAGACCGCAACCAAAGTGTTTAATAGCACATGTTACGTGTGTTCTCTGATCCCTCATGCCACACCGACTGGAGACTGGAGAGCAGCTGGTGCTGTCCTTCCTGGCTGCCAGATCAGTGGGTAAATCTAACAGTACACATTTTCTCAATGCTTCTTTGCTTCTGAAGTTTTGTCCATGGATGCATGATTTTTTATTTCAGTCTATTAGGTTTCACAGAGACTTCTCCAGCAAGACTGATCACCTGATTTCTAAGTCTGTGATGCCTTCTCGTTCTGTACATGCAGTGGCCGCCCCGTTGTGTTTTGAGATGCCTTGTTTTGATGTGTCTATGCTTTTAGGTGTAAGCAGTACCTGTAATCACACCATCCTTGCTTCATGTGGGTTTTTTTTTTTTTTTACTGCTGGATAGACCTCCCTGTAAGGATCCTAATTATACATTGTGTGCAGGAGAGAGTAATGTTAAGTTGTCCTGGTTTGTCCCTATTTAACTCTTCTATCTCCATCTTTTATCTCTTCTATCTCCATCTTCTATCTCTTCTATCTCCATCTCCTGAGGGTTATAGTTGTCCAACTAATGTGGGTTGGGTTTGCAGTTCAAAGTCCTTTTTGTATCTGCCTAGAAATTGGTGTGGTAGACGCTATCTATCTTATCTCATCCCTCACCTCCGTGTGTTGTCAGATCTTTCAGGGGTTCTCGCTCCTCCTCGTATGACTACAAGGGCTCGTATCCCCATCACTAACTCAGTGCTTGGGGGGTGTTTTTTCCACACTATGGTACAGTTAACAATGCTTTTCAAATGGACGCATTAGCTGTAGAGTTAGAAAGTCTCACTTTTCTAAAACTAAGGGGTTCGACGTGTTAGATTACATTAGATTAGATAAACTTTATTGATCCCACGGACGGGAAATTCACTTATTACGGCAGCATTTAAAAAGTGAAAGAAAAAAAGAAAGAATAAATAGATAAACTTAAGAGTTCAAATATAACACAATAAACATAAAAAAATCAATAACAGAATAAGGTGACGGTATAAATGACTGTGTAAACAGTGTAAACAGACTACAACATGAAGCCTGGTTCAGGGGTTACAGATTGTTGTAGAGTCTGACAGCAGTTGGGATGAAGGATCGGCGGAGCCTCTTTCTTACACCGTGGGGGTAACAGTCTGCTGCTGAAGGACCTGAGTTAAAGGCCCTCCGGGTCATGACACTGCAGAATAGGATGGCTCTGGATTTTCTCTTAGCTGAAAGGGGGGGACCTGCAAGGTTATAGGGGATGAGTGTTGTACATTCATTCCGGATATGTCTACTAATCTGTCTTCTGTTCATGTCACCTTAGAGATCTGTTATCTGGGATGGAGGCTCGTGATAGCTCTGGATTTTCTTCTGAATTATGGTCTTGGTTTCAGTCAGGTGGCTGGTGGCATATCTTGCTCGCAGTCTTAGGCCCTACTTTTGCTGTTCTGATTACCTGCTGGCTTGTGGTGACTGTCGTCCCCCGGTGCCTCAAGGTTATGATAACATCTGCATTTCCTGGTCATTCCCTCCAGATGTTTGTTAGTGCTCAGGGCGATTTTTCTAACACCCCCTTAGATTTCCTGGTTTCTCCTCCCGCTTACCCTCCCCGGATCTGTTATGATGATACTGGTCTTCTGCTTGATTTTTCTAGTGATGATGAAGTTTAGATTGTGTGGATAGTTCTCTGTTTAGTCATCTTAGTTTGCTCTTCATCTCATTCATATGTATTCTGATGTGTTTTTTTGTTTCTTGCTGGAAATCACATGTGTTGAATTGAGGTTGGTTTTTATTTCCCCATTCAGAGTTATGATGGAGTTTCTCGAATCCTTGTGACTTTCAACTTCTGATGTTTTGTCTGAATGTATATTGGGAAATGGGGAGTTGATTTGATTGTTGAATATAATCATTAAGGGTTTTTTTTTACTACAAATACATTACTTTTATTACTTTTATCTTTTATGGGTTTTCTGTTTTTTTATTTTTTTTGTTTGTTTCTTCTGTCTTCCCATTGTTTTTTTGTTTCAATTGTTTTTTTCTTTGTTTTTATGTGTTCATTAGCGGGTTGGTGTCACCGTGAGAGTTTTTGGGTTCACTAGCTGATTGTGGGGTTCTCATTTTTATCCATTGTGCATCTCTGCCTCAGTGGTTATCCTTGTTTGATGCATTTTTGGTGTTTTTTCTTTTATGCTTTAATCTTATGAAATTTTCTTTTCTGGTGTGATCAATATGAAATGGGTTTCATTATGATCAAAAGAGGGGAATTGTTGTGGAAATTTCATATTATTCCCTTTACTATATTATGTCTACTGATCCCTCTCAGGGTAAACAGCTTGTTTAAGTTCTTGGTAATTGAGTTTAATACTGAGTAGCCTGTTGCTATCGTAAATGTGGATGCATTCTTTAGAACAGTTCGCTCTGACCTGTGTGACTTATCTGATACCAGCCAGGCGCCTCAGGATGACCCAGCCGGGCACTGGGGTTGTTTACGTGCTCAATAAACTGAAAAAAGCTCATTAGGTTTGCTGAAGTGTCTAATCCTGTGTGAGGAACAGACA
The DNA here is from genome assembly GCF_017639745.1 of Melanotaenia boesemani. Taxonomy (NCBI): domain Eukaryota; kingdom Metazoa; phylum Chordata; class Actinopteri; order Atheriniformes; family Melanotaeniidae; genus Melanotaenia; species Melanotaenia boesemani. The sequence goes on along the minus strand of NC_055683.1, from coordinate 28,064,841 downwards.
ATCTCTTTGTTTGTATTTCATGATGTGCTGTGACGTGATCATTCTGCTTAAAAGATGCTGCATGTGTGTTTCTTATCAGATTCTGTTCAGATCTCTGTGCTGTCAGACCTCTGAACAGTCTCTCAGGAATTGCAATTCTATTCTTTCTATTTTTCCTATTCATTCTATTCTTTGTATTTTAATCCTGTGTTCAATAAACTTGTAATCATTTTTCACTTCAGAACCAGACTCTTAATTCCTTGACAGAGTAACTTTTTGCCTCAACAAGACCCATTTATCAAATTCAACAATAGATCTTCTCTCAACAACCCAGTTTCCACACGTGTATTCAGCTTGTTATAATTCTAGGCAGAGAGGAGTAGCAACTCTCATTAATAGAAGGTTAAATTTTGACATAGCTAATACAATCATAGATCCAGAAGGCAGATTTATAATAGTTAAATTATCTATTAAAAATGTTAAGTTATGTATTGCAAATATATATGGTCCAAATGTAGATGATCCCTCCTTCTTTCACTCCCTCTTCGCCTCACTCTATGGTCACTCAGATAACACACTAATTTTGGGAGGTGATTTTAACATTATACTGGACAAACAAAGTACCACAGGAGCTCATCGAGTCTGGAAATCCTCAGAAACTGTAAAACAGTACATGAAGGATTTTGGTCTCTGTGATGCTTGGCGCTCTCACCATCCCACACTGCTTAACTAGCAGCTCGCTGATGAATGACATGTCAGAAATCAGATTCCATCCTACTAGCATTAGTGATCACGCACCAGTATCATTCACTCTGAGAAGTAAGAGCAATAAACCAGCACCTAGAAACTGGAGATTTAATACGTCATTACTTAAAGGTCCTGAGTTTATCAGCTACTTCAAAAGAGAATGGTCCTTATATCTAGAAAATAACGACTTGCCAGAAACTTCAGCGTGTGTTCTTTGGGAAGCAGGAAAAACAGTAATGAGAGGGAAAATAATTTCCTTTTCTCATAATTTCCTTTTTTCTCATAAGAAAAAGAAGGAAACTTTGAGAATTTCAGAGTTAGAACTCAGAATTGAATCCCTAGAGGACGTTTACCATGTCTCCCCAGAAGAACACACACTAAGGGCTATAAGGAAAGCTAAACTTGAACTTAATGAAATAATAGATAAAAAGACGCAATTCTTGGTGCAAAGACTTTGCTTGGAGAATTTTGAGCATGGCAACAAATCTGGAAGGTTCCTGGCTAATCAGTTAAAAACAAACAAGGAGAAATCAACCATCTTCTCTGTCAGACATCCAGAAGGAAACATCAGCCACGACCCTGACAAGATAAATAACACTTTCAAAGAATTCTATAAAACATTATATACATCACAGCTAACTACAACAGATGACAATATTGATAAATTTCTTAGTAACATCAATCTTCCAAAATCAAAACATGAAAATAAAATGGTCTTGGATTCCCCCCTTTCAGTCGGCGAACTCCAAGACGCTCTCCAGCATATGCCCAACAATAAAGCTCCAGGTCCAGATGGTTACCCAGCAGAATTCTACAAAGAATTCTGGACAATGCTGGCACCCACTTTCTACAATATGATATTAGAAATAAGGGAAAAACAAAAAATACCCTCAAATATGAACCTAACCAATATTACTCTACTATTAAAACCAGGTAAAGACCTGACACTTCCATCCAGTTACGGTCCAATTTCATTAATAAATGTAGATTTTAAAAAAATTAGCAAAGCTTTGGCCCGAAGAATAGAAAAAATAACCCCTCTAATAATACATCCTGACCAAACAGGCTTTATTAAAGGCAGACATTCCTCTACTAATATGCGTAGATTAATTAACATCATAGATTATTCTACTCTACATAACCTGGAATCCACAGTCATTTCTTTAGACGCAGAAAAAGCATTCGACCGAGTAAACTGGAAATTTTTATTTGCAACGTTAAACAAATTTGGGTTTGGGTCATCTTTCATAGATTGGATAAAAATATTATATAACAACCCAAATGCATGTGTGAAGACCAATGATCAAACCTCTCCAAGATTCTGTTTGCAGAGAGGTACTAGACAGGGCTGCCAGCTTTCTCCATCACTCTTTGCTATTTTTATTGAACCCCTAGCTGCTGCCATAAGACAAAATAAAGAGATTAAAGGAATCCATGCCAAAAATATATGTGGCAGTATGAGGTGAGTGGTTGCAGTATCAACCAATCAGCAGAGGGGGGCGACATATTTAAGCAGGCGTAGAGCCAGCTTTGGGAAGAGTCGTCTGGTCCAGAGGTCCCCAACCCTGGTCCTCAAGGCCCACTATCCTGCAGGTCTTAGATGTCTCCCTGCTGCAACACACCTGATTTAAATGAATGGCTCAGTTGCAGACTTGTGCAGAGCCTGTCAGAGAGCCGTTTAATTTGAATCAGGTGTGTTGCAGCAGGGAGACATCTAAGACCTGCAGGATAGTGGGCCTTGAGGACCAGGGTTGGGGACCTCTGGTCGACAGGTCACCTGACTTCCTGCTGTCGCAGAGATTATCACTGCTGCGTGTGAAACTAGCTCTCACACCAAGGCTGCTGTGGTATGTTAACTTTGATTTCCCCTGTATCGGGTTCTCTGGTTTTATAGACGTTAACAGGCTGTGCTCCTGTAGGGAAACTCCCGTGCTGTGCTGCCTCTCGCACCGAGCCGACGTCCGTGTGTGGCTTCCGTGTGTGGCAAACCCCCGTCATCCGGGTAGGTGAATCCACGGCTTGTGGGCATGTTCCTGTCTATGTCGGACGTTTATGGTTGTTTCGTTTTTTTGTTGCTTTTAGGGGGAATTATCGGACGGCCTTTTTAACAATTTAGCCGCCTTCCAGGCGGCTGATAGTGGCTGTGGCGGCGTGTGGTGCTGGAGGATCTACAGCCATTCCCACACCTACAGATTGGCGTCCTAATTGCTGCTGCTTTGCTTTACGTTGTTTTATTTGCTTTGCTTTGTTTTATTTGTTTTAATTGTTTTAACATTGACTCTTTTAATTGTTTTGGGACACTTTTATGCCCTGCCGCTCCACTAGAGGCCCGGGACGCGGTCTGTATCGAGGACTTGGTTGATGGCTGGCCTCTAGTGCATATGTTTTATGTTATGGCAGTTTTATTTTGTTTATCTGTTGTCCCTTTTTATTGTGTTTAACTTCACTGCTTCTAACACTTGTATTTCTTTTTTATTTTAGTGGTCTGAGAGCGCGGAGTGGTGGTGCCTCTGCGGTGCGGGTCCCCGGTTTAGTCTAATCCTCCCCTCATCTTCATGCTGATCACGTTTGCCTGTGCTGTGGGACTGAAGTGCGGTGTGAAGTGTTTTTGTCTTGCACGTGTGCCTGGGGTGGCCTTTGTTTGGATCCCCTCACCTCATTTAGCCCACCTATCTCCTGGTAAGCCTCAGCCATCTTTTATTTTTGAATCGTGGGTTTTGTTTTGTTGATTGTAAATAAAGATTGTTTAATTGATTGGACGCTTGTCTCCCGCCTCGTTAGTATAACGGACCTGGTTGCCTTGTTGGAGTTCTGTTATTATTCCCCGGGTGAAAGTCCCAGGGTGGCGTTGTCGCAATTTTAAAAATATTATTTACGTACTCCCCCAAGCTTGCCACATATAGAACACAAGATAAGTCTATATGCTGATGACGTATTACTTTTCCTCCAGAACTCACTGACATCCCTCCCCCAGACAATCACACTTATTAACACATTCGCATCAATATCTGACTACTCTATTAACTGGTCTAAGACTGTTATTATGCCCATCAACTGTGACCTACAAAACATATCCAATACCACAATACAGTCTGGAAACATTAGATATCTAGGCATAAACATTTCCCCCAGGTTATCAGAACTAACAAAGCTAAATTATGTCCAGCTACTTAAAGCAATAGAGGATGATCTCTCACGGTGGAGGCACTTACCCATATCACTCATGGGGAGGGTTGCCACAGTTAAAATGATGGTTCTATCTAAAGTAAACTACCTGTTTTCAATGATACCCACTAAACCATCCTCCAGCTGGTTTAAGTCACTGGACTCACATATATCAAAATTTTTATGGAAAAATAAGCCATCACGTATCAATCTAAAAACTTTACAACAGACTAAAGATAGAGGCGGATTGGAGCAACTTTAATCATGTTTTCTTAGCTAACAAGCTGCAGTATTTCTCCAAATGGCTTAAACCTAGCAGTTTGCATGAATCATGGTTAGATGTAGAGCAAGCATTGTGTGAGGATCTGTTTATCTCTGACCTGCCATTCATCAGCTCAACCATCAAAACACATCAGTGTTTTAAAAGCATCAATATCAGTTCCTCTTTAGTGGCTTGGTGGGATTTTCTAAAAATAACCAAATCCTCACTTTTTCCATGTAAGTTTACACCCCTCTGGAACAACCCTGACATCCTGCAAAATAAAAAGCTGATTAAGTTCACTCAATGGAAAAATAAAGGAATAAAACAGTTAGAACATATAATAGAAAATGGAAACTTTTTCTCATTTAATATTCTCACTTCACAATATTGAATCAGTAGCAAAACATTTTTAGAATATCACCAGCTTAAATCTATTATATGTAAAAAAATATACCATTAATCAATTAAACTTACAGCTACCTATTAGGGTGGCAGAATTCATGAATCTCAATGCCCCAAAGCTATTATCAAAAACATATAGACTATTATCCAAACTAAAAGACTCAATCTGTCTTCCAACTTCAAAATGGGAGGGGGACTTATCCAGTAACTTTAATAAAGATAAATGGTCACAAATATGTTTAAACACCTTTAAAATGACTAAGAATTCAAATATGCAACTAATACAATTCAAAATTCTGCATAGAACTCATTATACAGGACAAAGGATGTTCAGGATGGGTCTGTCACAATCAAACATCTGCACACACTGCAATGAAAACACACCTGACAACTAGCTCCATGCCTTGTGGTCCTGCACACCTGTCCACAGGTTCTGGCTTCAGGTATGTGTGGACATGTCAACATGATTTAAATGTAATATTCCTACAATCCCCGCACTATGTCTACTAGGTGACTTGGGTGACATTAATATGGCAATTAACTCTGCACACATGATACGCACAGCATTATGCATTGCAAAGAAAACTATCCTTGTGAACTGGAAAAACAAAAATAATCTGTGTATTCAGCAGTTTAGGAATCTCTTAGTTGACCACATCAGTAGTGAGACAATGTCTACCTCCTCAAAGAACTATTTAGCTGAAGGGGGAGATGTCGGGGTGTGAGACAGAGATGCCTGTATGTTGTATGTGTGTGTATGTACTTTGGATGATGTTTGTGTGGATGTGGGGGTATGTTTGTGTGCGTGTGTATGCATGCGTTAGGATTAGTGGGGGTGTGTCTGGGGAGTGAGAGTGGGAGGGTTGGATGCTGTGTGAGTGTTTATATTGTGTGGGTGGGGCTGAGAGGGCATATATGAGTTAGGATGAGTGGGAGTGTGCAAGGAAACAGGTGTGTGCATGTGTTTCTGTGTGTGGTTGGGGCGGGGTTAAGTGCACTTGTGGGGGTTGGGGGTGGGGGTGGGGGTGGGGCGTGGGTCTGCCGCTGTCCCCATCCTCTCATTCCCCGTTAGGGGTGTGGGAGTGTGGGTACTTTCTAGGGTTGGTGACGGCTCACTGGCTGTGGTCCCTGAGTGGCCCGGTCATAGGGGGCGGCCTCTCCTGGCCTGTCTTGCCCTGGGGGACCTCCTGGGGAGTGGGAGTGCCTAATGCCACTAGAGGCTCATCATCCAGAGGGAAGTTTGCTTCCCTCTGGACTTACATCCCCGGACCCCTCTTACTTCCCGCTCTCTCTGTCTCTCACACACACACACGTAGGGAGTTGGGAGGCATGGAGCCATGCGGGGTGGAACGGAGGAGACTATTCAGTGGTCTCCTTGGATGCACCCCGTGGCGACTTGGGGGGCATGGCATGCGGTGCATGTCGGGCGGGGCCACTTAGGTGGTCCGGCTCTTGGCTCATTGCGGTCACTGCCCCTCAATTTTAAATGCACACAACACACACTACCTAAACAGTCCCTGGCGGGGCCAGCGGCTGCTGATCTTGGCCCACTGGGACCTGTGCCCCGGGACCGTGGGGGGCTCTTGCTGGGGCTCTCCTCTGCCGCCCTTCGGGTGGGGCTGGAGTCATCTTCGTGGTGGGGTGGCTTGGGTTGGTGCTCCGGGTCTGCTGCTGGGGGCCTGGGCCTCTGGCCCTGGTCTGCCTCTGGCCCTGGTCTGCCTCTGGCCTCCGTGGAGGCATGGTCGCATTTGCATGATCTCACTCACCACTCTTCATCACTGATCACTCCTTGTTTCTCATGCTCTGCATGCTGACACAGTCACTGAGTTGTCCAGTGGGTTTTAATACTAAGTGATAATTATTTTTTTTTTTTTATTTTTCCTGTGAGTCAGTATCTGGTCGCTGTTATGTCTTTTTGATTTGGTTATTGTTTAAAAACTCTTAATGACTAGTTTTTTTCTGCGTGTATCTTTCTGCTTTTGTAAAAGTTGTAGGAAATTTTCTGGTGTGTTCATGTACAGGTGTAACAGTTTGTTGTCTGGTGATGGGGTGGATTGAAGGGTCATTGCCTTCTGTCTGTGATCTTCTTGTCTCCTTTCTTCTTTCCCTTTTGCTCTTTAGATTTAGATTTAGAAAACTTTATTATCCCCTTGAGGGGCAATTTGTTGTGCAGCCAGCAATGACAATGAAAATGACGCCACATTCAATTTAAAAATAAAACAAGCAAACAAAACAAAACAACAACATCACACAGGTTAATTTAAACACCCACTATTCATTAAGCCAATGGAAGCCAGAATAAATGAATTTTTTAGTCTATTTGTCCGGCACCGTGGCATAGCATACCGGCGACCTGAGGGTAACAGCCTGTATTCATGGAACAGGGGATGGGTCGGGTCAGCAGCGACAGCTCTAACTTTCCTAATGACTCTGTTTCTATACAGGACAGGGAGCTCAGTGAAGCTGACCCCTGCTAACTTGCTGCATCTTTTAATGATGCTATTTAATCTATTTTTATCTTTCAAAGTCAGAGACCCAAACCAGCAGATAAAAGAGAAAGTTAAAACAGATTCAATAAAACAAGAATAAAACATCTTCATGAAAGTGGTGTCCACATTAAAATTTCTCAATTTCCGATAAAAATACATGCGCTGGTGGACCTTTGCACAGACAGCATCAGTGTTTGCCTCAAATGTTAGTTTATCGTCAATGATGGTGCCCAGGTATTTGTACTGCTGTACCATTTCTACTGTCTGGCCGTGAATTAAAACAGGCTGGATTGGTGGAGGGTTCTTCCTGAAATCAACCAACATTTCTTTTGTTTTAAAAGTATTAATACTTAAAAATGAGCTTTCACACCAATCAATAAAATCCTTCACCACCGGGCCGTGATCTGTGTCCAGGGAATTAAGTAATGACACGATCACTGTGTCATCAGCAAACTTGACAATATGATTGTTTGGATCTTTTTGCTATTTTCCATTTTTTTCTGTCCCCTCCGGTCAGGTCCAGCAAGATTACATAGATTCCGTGATTCAAAGTAAATAAATAAATAAATTAATCACATTATCAAGAGGAGCCTTACCCATAGGCCTCCCCTTGGCAGAGCAAATTTGTTCAGCACGATACAGCAACCAGATTATCATTTTGCTTGCTATGATGCTGGACAGGACAAGTTAAAATAAATAAATAAATAAATAAATAAATAAATAATTTGACTTCTGATAACTGGCTGAGGCTGGTTCTAAGCACATCTAATAATAAATATACTTATAAATATACTTGCTACAACTACAAATTTTTGCTCCTTTATTTTCCTGCTCATACTAAGGGCATAGGTGATGTAACGTACCGAAATTAGTTCCTAACATCAACGTCAACTATTTTCACTGAAGGTCAATGCTTTTTATTTTTCTTTACACACGCACGCACGCACACACACACACACACACACAGAACACTCCACAGCTAATGAAATTGCACACACTTCCTACCTGTGCTACACACTGGTACAATCTAGCACATATAGCTGTGAACAAAATGCTCATGCATGCAAATAGAGGAAATGGCCTCATGACAAATGTAGCAACTGAAAGAAGATGCAGCAGCAAGTTAATTCCTTTCTTGTGATCACTCATGTAAAACATATGCTTCAGACATTTATTAGTAAATATGTCACACCAAACACAAAAGATCTTACCAACTGGCACCAGTTAGCCTAGCCTAAATTTAACCATCTTATTTCCAAACACCATGTATAACATCACAATCAAATGATGACCACACAAAATAATGTTTTCGTTTTTAAAACTACATGAATTTTAAAAACAGATTTTTAATTCACTCTATTTTAGCATCAAGGTAGCAACATATTTAGCTCAAGTAAGTATCTCTATCAAGCAGACCTGCGTTGTCCATCTTCCTTGCTGGATAGTTAACTTCTAGTGATTAATCACTTATGTTGACACTTTAGAGCAAAATAGATCTCAGTTGTCATTTTTCAGATTTGCAGTATTGGTCCATTGAAGGTTAAATGGTTAAATAGGCATATTCAAAGTAATTTCTTACATTTTTGTTTATTAAATTTGCAATCGTTTTCATTCTCACAAGCCAAAAAGACAATTATGGCTCATGAAGGTAAGACAAGTATCCTTGTCAGAAAAATAAAATCAACAATCATTAGAGTAATTCAAAAGAACCCAGTCTTGAATAATAAGGTTAATAAAAATGAGGCTTTACTGGCATGTTCTGAACATTATCATTATCACCTTCACAGTGATGTGATGACTAACACTGTAACTTTTACAGCATGATGTTTCCTGGTTTGAACCTTGGCTGGTGCTTTTCTGTATGGAATTAGCGTGTTTGCCATGTGCAAGGGTACGTTATCTTTTCCTACAGTCCAAAACCATGTATGTTTGTTTAACTGGTGATTCTAAGTTGACCCTAGGAGTGAGGTTCAGTGTGCATGGATGTCTGTCTCTGCGTAGGCCCTGTGATGCAGCAGGAACCTAACCATGACTTTGCCAAAAATGTAAGAAGATCCTTTTTGGTCAATTATTCCTTCCCTTTAATAATACTAATTATATTTGTGCTGTATTATACATTGTAGAACAGTCTACACCGAAGTTTAATATCATGCATTTATGGATAAGCAACACAAAAATGTGTGGGTAGCAGACATATGTCCCAGTAAGGACCAGATAATTAAAGTATGATATGTTTAATATTTACTTAATAGTAAAAAGAAATTACATTTTAAAAATGCACTTAAGTAAAGACATGAAAACTTAATTGGAAATACACATCAATTTAAAATCCAAGTGTGTTACAAACCAGGTTTAACAGGATAACAGGTTTAAAATTCCACATGGCAATACTTTTTAAACTCCCCTTTTGAAACAATAACGTGAACTCGGTTCATTGAAAAAAACTCTTTAAAAAAATATATTTAGAAATCCTACAATACTCAGGATTTTCAGAAAAATAGTAATATCTGCAAAAATGCCCAGCAATATATACAACAACATACATTCAAAACATAAATTAGAAGTGCTTTATAATTGTATTTATATTTCTTTTATTCTATAGGCAAGGCAAAATTATTTATATAGCACATTTCATGTACAAGACAATTCAAAGTGCTTTACATAAAACATTACAGCAGGGTGCAGAAAGTAATACAAGTGCATAAAAAAACAAAGATTAAAAGAAATGAAATTATTAAAATAAAAACAGGTAAGATGCTAAAATAAAATAGATAAAATGCTAGAAATAACGTTCCAGTGTGAGGAAAGACAATATTAAAACATGATTTCAGCCTAAAAGAACCAGATGTAGATCTGGACTTCTAAATAAAAACTATTGAAATGCATCAGAGAACTGGTGGATCTTTAACTTGGATTTAAATAAACTGAGGGTTTCAGCTGATCTGAGGCTTTCTGGGAGTTTGTTCCAGACATGTGGAGCATAGAAGCTGAATGCAGCTTCTCCATGTCTGGTTCTGACTTTGGGAACTGAGAAGAAACTGGAACCAGATGACCTGAGGGTTCTGGCGGGATTATAATGGGTCAAGAGGTCACTGATGTATTTTGGTCCTAAACCATTCAGAGCTTTATAAACCAGCATCAGAACTTTAAAATCTATTTTCTGATGAACAGGCAGCCAGTGTAAAGACCTCAGAGCTGGACTGATGTGGCCCGCTTTCTTGGTTTTACTGAGGACTCGAGCAGCAGAGTTCTGAATCAGCTGCAAGTATTTAATTGATCTCCTCAATGCATTTACCGAGAGCCTGTAAGGGGCCTCAGTCTCCTTGTGACATTGTAATACATATCTATGCATTTCTGCGTAGCTATGGTAACTAATTTTGTTCTTCTTTATGACCTGTGCCAGTGGGAGCATGTAGATGTTAAACAGAAGAAGCCCCAGGATGGAACCTTGAGGAACTCCACATGTAATTCTTGTCTACTCAGATGTAAAGTTACCTATTGACACAAAGTACTTTCTATTCTCTAAATAAGATTTAAACCAGTGTAGCGCAGTGCCAGAGAGGCCCACCCAGTTCTCCAGTCTTTTAAGCAACATATTGTGGTCGACTGTATCAACTGAGGTCCAGTAAGACTAAGACTGACATTTTTCCATCATTTGCATTCAAACATATGTCATTAATGACTTTGGTCAGAGCAGTCTCAGTGCTGTGGTGCTGTCTAAAACCTGACTGGAAGACATCACAGCAGTGGTTTTGTGTTAAGTCGTTTAGTTGATGAATAACTGCTTTTTTGATTATCTTACTTAGAAAAGGAAGATTTGTGATCAGTCTGTAGTTGCTCATTTGTAACTCATCTAGATTGTCCTTTTTAGCAGAGGCTTGATTACAGCTGCTTTTAGAAATTCTGGAAAGACGCCTGAAATTAAAGACAAGTTCACCATCTGTAACAGATCTACATCAGCAAAGAACTATTATTAAAGGTACCTGACACAACAGGCCCTCACAATATCTTCATCATTTCCATTAAAAATAAGTACGAATATTTTTCCAGATTTTTTTTGTTCTAAAATAAATATATGTTTTTTTTAAAAAAAGTAAAGCACATCTTTACATTTTAATTATGCGTCAAGTTAATGGCTTTTTTCAAATATAAAAATATGCAGGTTTCCTATAAATATTATGAATACACAAAATAAACATAATAATATGTTAGCATAATAAAACAGTGGAATGTTTCTTTTATTTTTTTTTTAGATCCAATAGTTAATCCTACATCTAAAATACAAATACTTGCTCATTATTTACAAAATGTTGTAGTACAACAAGTTGGTGCAGTGGCTATGAGAGGACAGAAGATGACACCACGTCTGAAATATCAGTCTTTAGTCAATCAGAGTTTTGTCTCCAGTTCTGGTTCATCTCCTCAAACATGAGACTCTCTTGTGTTCTGGGTGCTTTTGGATCCCTGAAGATGGTAAAATGGATAAATTTTAGTTTGTGACTTTGGACTAATGTGAATTATATTTCATGAATAAGACAAGATATGAAAATGGCAATGCACATCTTTACACAGCTATTATTTCTTATTCGCTTCAAACTTTCAAAAGCCACGTGTGTGTCTTTGGGGACATTTTGAATTTAACAGGTAACAAATCAATTCGATTAAATCTATTTCATGTGAAATCTTTAATTACCATGTTTGATTTAATCTTTCTCTTGTCTAATTGGTGAGTAAAAATGCATCCCTGGTTTAGCAAAGAACCTCTACATTAGAAAAGAAACAGCTGCTTACATTTGCTTTACTAAAGTGGGAGTAACTGACCTCAGAATAAGTCTTTTTGTGCGGCTCACAGATTTGAGAAAGGATTCTTTCATACTCCTCTCTCACCTAAAATAAAGGAGGAAAAAAAATCAAAGTAAAAAATAAAATAAATTAAAATAAAATAATCATCAAAATCTAAACTTAATTAAGATGTAGCAAAGCTTCTTTCTTTTTTTAACTTCCTTTAACTTCCTTTTTAGATGTAAGAACCATGACAAACCTGTTTAGAAAATAGACAGTGCATGACAAACAACGTAACCCCCTGAAGGCTGCCAAAGATGGTGAACAGGTAAGACATGACGATAGTGCCCTTCTCAAACTGGAAACAACCGAAGATCCACATAGTGCCGAGTATACAGAGCTGAGCCACTGCAGTAATGGTGTACTCCCTGCAGGAGGTAATAAAGATACATGCAGGTCACTTAGGCAGTTGTGACACCATAACTAGTAACACCCATTTTTGACTTTGTAGGTGAGGCAGTAAAAGAAAGTCTATATTTTTTTTACATGGGAAAGTGTGACTCATGGTGCATTATAATATGTTTCAGATTGTTGCAGACAGCTCATGGCTCAGGGGTAACTTACTTTATTTTCTGCAAGCTGTCCAGGTCTGGATTCAAACTTGAAAACTTCTGTGCCAACTTCCACACAGTGATGAGAAAGAAAAAAATGTTCACCTGAAAGACAAGAGCAAAGAGTCTTAAAGGAGAACTGCAGTAAATTTTCAGGACATAATTTGTCTAAATTTTCTTTAATTCTTACAAAGATGATGACACAGGCAGGGCCAAAGAAACTCCAAATGGATTCCAGGTTTAGCCAACAACTGTAATGCATTGGAGCATTTTTTAAGCAGAATACATAACAGTATAACTTCAGATTAGAGTATAAATTATATAAGAAAATGAAGATATTAATCTGGATGAATATGAGATCAAGGTATCTGGGAAACTTACTATTTCTCAGTGCCATATCCTTTAGCATTAACTAATGCAGAGATAGCAACAATTACAGCTGGGACTCCATAGCCACCGGCCATCATGTAGAGGGTTTTAAAGTTGGTGTTAAAGACCAGGACTACCATCCTAAAGAGCTGTATGCCTTCCAGACACATCCAGCAAAATGCTGCCAGGTAAAAAAAATGCAGCATCCCTGCTACCACTGCACAGCCAACCTAAGAGGGAGAGAGAGATAAAGATTAGCATGGCAGAAGTGAAAAGGGAAGAAGGGAAGTTGAAAAGACAAGCACAAGAAATGAGAAGGGATGAGTTGCTGACTTAATCTCTAACAATGGATGTATCATTTAGTGGCTTACTTTAATTCAATCTATCTCTCTGCTATATTTTGTAGGTGGTAGACACTTAATGGACTCATTTAGTCATCAAGCTGTTACAGTATTTACCCTGTTCTCCGTCTGAGAAATGCCTGCAAGAAATATAAGGATAGCAATGAAGAGGCTGATGCAAAGGTGCAGGTGGATGGTGGTTCTTGGACCTTGAATGGAGCGGATCAATGAGAACGTCAGAATGCAGATGAACAGACAAATTAATGAAAGGGATAGGCCCACCCAGGTAATCAGCTGCAACTCAAACTTGTTCTGTTAGGAGACAGAACAGTTTCATTAGCATATACCAAAATGGATTTAAATTTTAGAATTTGCTAAAGAAAAAAAAAAAAATCATATACATGAGAGACGTTTTACCTCAACCTCATAGAGGGCCATGAGCACAGCAAAGCTGCTCAGGTAGTTACAGGAACAAACAGTGTATTTCAAGTTAGACTCCACAACACTGCAGCCATGAGATGACCATGTCCCGTCATTCTCCGAAGAATCCCAGAACACACAGGTGTGAGAAGTTTCATTTGACTGTAAAACAAAAAACATACCAAAAACCAAAACCATAATTGTGATATTCGTCTTGCAAAGGAGAATCATATGAAACAGAAGGTTAATAGTCTTTCCTTTTTACCTGTTCAAGGTGGTGCAAAGTTAAAATGATTGGCTCTTTTAGGTGCCTGGTGTTTCTGTTACTGACTGTGACAGTAACCACTTTGGAGTTTATCTTATAACTTTGCTTCTCATCTGGTTTCATCGCACTAAAGAAGCCATCTGCATATTCTTCCAGGTTTGAATAACTTAGTAATAATACTGTTGTGAAGCCTGTTGCACAGCAGGAACAAGAGAATTAACGAGTTAAATTCAGATGTTTACAAATGTGTTATTCAAAGGCATGATCATTACCAGGGTAATGGGAGGGATCTCCTGCAGCCACTTCCAACTCAATGTCTAGTTGAGCATGCGTAGATGATAAAGTCCTTGTTCCTTTTGGCAGGACTGACCCTTTTTCTACCAACAACTCCATTTCTGGACACAAGTATAAATGTAAACTGGAATGAACATATACTACTTGTACAAAATGCATAGATTAGTGGGAAAATAATCTATAATCTAATTGAATGTTTAAAGATAATACTTAAAAAACTGTTTCAAGTTGGAATTGTTAGGTTGAAATCTTAAGTTTTAATTTGTTGAAATTCAAGTTATTTCAGTTAATTTAAACCTGTGTAATTGGAGGATCTTTTTGTTACTGGGGTTGATAAAAAAGATCCTATAAGCCTCAGGGCATGCTCCATTAAGTCCAGAAAAGTGGAGATTTTCTTTTTTCCATTAAGAGCTCTACTGAACAAGAGTTCATCGACCATGGACATCAGACCCTGCAACCACAAGAGAGGAGGAGAAGAGGAGCAGCATAAGTGTGTGAAAACAAAAGAAGATACATAGACTGACACCAGACTTTCAGGCTGCATAGCATTGTATAAATAATCTAGTTTTGTGCAGCACATACAAGTACATCTGAACACCATCTAACAGAACTTGTGGGGGTAGCACTTCCTGTTTCTATTCTGGTTGGGGAAACTTGAATTTTTTTTTGTTCTTTTCACAGTGAGATATTTCTGTCAGTCATTTGTACCTTTAGTAAGTCCTCTCCATCCATCTCTTTTGGATTCTTGATTTCTGTGAGATTGTGACAGGTTTTATTCAGCTGCATGAAATAATCCTGTGCAATGGCAAGTGTCTGTGAGAGGAATTCAGAGAAGATGAAATAACTGTGTGAGACATCAGACATTTAAATAAATGTTCATTTTAGATGAAAGAGTTTCTGGTGTAGAGTTACCTCTCTCAGACTGTTCACATCTTTGAACATATCACAGTTCAGTTCTGGATATAAAAGAAATTTTAATGCAATATTTGTATTTGATGACCCATAATACAGTCTACATTACTCTGTTAATTACAAAGTGGATACAAGTTTTATAATGGCTGCTGGGAAAACAAGGACAGGTCAGTGATCACATTTTGTGTGTTTCAGTCAGAACAATTACAATAAATGTCCTGGTGGACACATGATACATTTAAAATTAAGAAACAAGTTAAAACTATGATTTAAATTGTTGTTTGACCAAATACATTATAGATATGATTGTATGTTAACATGTTTTGTAGTTTTATGTCCCACCTTGGCATTGCTCTGAATCATCAGTGAAGTTAGATTTGCCAGATTTCAGTCTGAAGCCAGAATTACAGACACAGTAAAAACTGCCTTGTGTGTTTAAACATGATGCATTCAGACCACAAATGTTGTCTTGCTGACATTCATCAATATCTACATGAAAAGAAAAAGGAGAAAATTTGGGAGAAAGGAAACTAATCCTCACTCACAATCTTATATGCATTGATAATCACACTGAAACTGCTGAACAGTAGATCATCATCATCATCATCATCATGTTACCTCTGCATGTTACATTGTCACTATGATTAAATTCTTTCACTCCAGTAGAGGTGCTGAAGCCGTTTTCACAGAAGCACAAATAATGCGAAATTGTGTTGTTACATTTTGCATTAGGTCCACAGATGTTGTTGTTGGTCATACATTCATTTATGTCTTAAAGGAAGAGAGAAGGACACATTATGTTTGAGTTTTAACTGTAGGAAATAAACTTTATGAAAGATCATAATCATTGCACCCACAGATTCAAGATAACTTACCTTCACATGTTATAGATGATCCAGGTGATATGGGTGATTTAGATTCAAAACCATCAGTACACTGGCAGGAGAAGCTGCCATTCGTGTTAGTACAAGTTGCATGTTTTCCACAGATATCAGGCATCATGTCACATTCATCAACATCTTATTAGAAGAAAGAGAAATTGATAATAAAAGAATGTTAAATGAATGGCTGCTTGAATAATTGTATATTTTTCTATTGATCTTTGAAGAAAAATAAAGTGAACAAATTTGACTAAAGTATTTAGCAAACACAGCCCAGTCTCACAAGAAAATGTGTAATAGCTTAAAATGGTGTAGTTGTGCAATTTTGTATTTGTAACATTTTAATGTGAAGTTAAACGGGGAGATCGTTCAACTCTAAGACACGGGTGTAGATATGAAACAGATTCGGAGCCCAGAAAATATAGTGAGTTCATGATCTTTGATTTTTTTTGTTTTTTGTGTTTTATAGACATATATGCACATTACACACAATTAATTCTTTTCTTTTTTAAAACCTGTATTAGGCTCCTTTTAATAAGCTGATTAATTAATTTATTTACTGTTATTTATTTACATTGAATTATGGAATCTATGTAATCTTGCTGGACCTGACCGGAGGGGACAGAAAAAGAAGGAAGACAGCAAAAAGAAGCAAAAGGGAGAACAGAAGAAGAAAGAGGAGACAAAAAAATATAGATAGAAAGCAACGACCCTTCAATCCAAACTATCACCAGACAATAAACTGCTACATTTGTACATAAACACACCAGCAAATTTCCTACGGCTTTGACAGGAAAACAGCTGCCAGTGGAGGAGAAAGCAGGCAGCCCTGTCTGGTGCCTCTCTGTAAACAGAAGCTTGGAGAAGTTTGATCATTGGTTTTCACATATGCATTTGGGTTGTTATATAATATTTTTATCCAGTCTATAAAAGATGGCCCAAACCCAAATTTGTTCAATGTTGTTAATAAAAATTTCCAGTTTACTCAGTGAAATGTTTTTTTTTGCATCTAAAGAAATGACTGTGAATTCCAGATTATGTAGAGTAGAATAATCTATAATGTTAATTAATCTGTGCATGTTAATAGAGGAATGTCTACGTTTAAAAAAGCCCATTTGGTCATGATGTATTATTAGAGGGGTCATTTTTTTTATCCTTCTGGCCAGAGCTTTGCTGATCATTTTAAAATCTATATTTATTAATTAAATTGGACAGTACTGGATGGAAGTGTGGGGTCTTTTCCTGGTTTTAATAGTAGAGTAATATTAGCTAGGTTAATATTTTAAGGTCCTCCCGTGGGCTCACCACCTACGGGAGGGGCCATAGGGGTCGGGTGCATTGTGAGCTGGGCGGCTGCCAGAGGCGGGGACCCTGGCGGTCTGATCCTCGGCTGCAAAAGCTAGCTCTAGGGACGTGGAATGTCACCTCTCTGGCGGGTAAGGAGCCTGAGCTGGTGCGCGAGGTTGAGCGGTTCCGGCTAGATATAGTTGGACTCACCTCGACGCATAGCTTGGGCTCTGGAACAACTGCCCTCGAGAGGGGCTGGACCCTCTTCCATTCTGGAGTTGCTCCCGGTGAGAGGCGCCGAGCAGGTGTAGGCCTGCTCATTGCCCCCCAACTTGGCGCCTGTACGTTGGGGTTTACCCCGGTGGACGAAAGGGTAGCCTCCCTCCGCCTTCGGGTGGGGGGACGGGTCCTGACTGTTGTTTGTGCCTATGCACCAAATAGCAGTTCAGAGTACCCACCCTTTTTGGAGTCCTTGGGGGGGGTGTTGGAGAGCACTCCTTCTGGGGACTCCCTCGTTCTGCTGGGGGACTTCAATGCTCACGTGGGCAATGACAGCGAGACCTGGAGGGGCGTGATTGGGAGGAACGGCCCCCCTGATCTGAATCCGAGTGGTGTTTTGTTGTTGGACTTCTGTGCTCGTCATGGATTGTCCATAACGAACACCTTGTTCAGACATAAGAGTGTCCACATGTGCACTTGGCACCAGGACACTCTAGGCCGCAGTTCGATGATCGACTTTGTAGTCGTGTCGTCGGACTTGCGGCCGCATGTCCTGGACACTCGGGTGAAGAGAGGGGCGGAGCTGTCAACTGATCACCACCTGGTGGTGAGTTGGCTCAGATGGTGGGGGAGGATGCCGGTCAGGCCTGGCAGGCCCAAGCGTGTTGTGAGGGTCTGCTGGGAACGTCTGGCAGAGTCCCCTGTCAGAAGGAGTTTCAACTCCCATCTCCGGCAGAGCTTCAACCAAGTCCCGGGTGAGGCGGGGGACATTGAGTCTGAATGGACTGTGTTCCGTGCCTCTATTGTCGAGGCGGCCAGCCGCAGCTGTGGCCGTAAGGTCGTCGGTGCCTGTCGTGGCGGTAACCCCCGAACTCGTTGGTGGACACCGACAGTAAGGGATGCCGTCAAGCTGAAGAAGGAGTCCTATCGGGCCTTTTTGGCCTGTGGGACTCCAGAGGCAGCTGATGAGTATCGGCGGGCTAAGCGGAGCGCGGCTTCGGCGGTAGCTAAGGCAAAAGCTCGGGCGTGGGAGGAGTTTGGAGAGGCCATGGAGAATGACTTCCGGATGGCTTCGAGGAGATTCTGGTCCACCATCCGGCGGCTCAGGAGGGGAAAGCAGTGCTCCGTCAACACTGTGTACAGTGGGGATGGGGGGCTGCTGACCTCGACTCGAGACGTTGTGAGGCGGTGGAGGGAATACTTCGAAGACCTCCTCAATCCCACCAACACGTCTTCTGATGAGGAAGCAGAGTCTGGGGTAGCTGGTGCTGGCTCGCCTATCTCTGGGGCTGAGGTCGCTGAGGTGGTTAAAAATCTCCTTGGTGGCAAGGCCCCGGGGGTGGATGAGGTCCGCCCAGAGTTCCTTAAGGCTCTGGATTCCGTAGGGCTGTCTTGGTTGACACGCCTCTGCGGCATCGCGTGGACATCGGGGGCAGTCCCCCTGGACTGGCAGACTGGGGTGGTGGTACCCCTCTTCAAAAAGGGGGACCGGAGGGTGTGCTCCAACTACAGGGGGATCACACTCCTCAGCCTCCCCGGTAAGGTCTATTCAGGGGTGCTGCAGAGGAGGGTCCGTCGGATAGTCGAACCTCGAATTGAGGAGGAGCAGTGTGGTTTTCGTCCCGGTCGTGGAACAGTGGACCAGCTCTACACCCTCTTTGGGGTCCTCGAGGGGGCATGGGAGTTTGCCCAACCAATCTACATGTGTTTTGTGGATTTGGAGAAGGCATTTGACCGTGTTCCCCGGGGACTCCTGTGGGGGGTACTCCGGGAGTATGGAGTGCCGGACTCGCTTGTAAGAGCTGTCCGGTCCCTGTACGACCGGTGTCAGAGCTTGGTCCGCATTGCCGGCAGTAAATCAGAATCGTTTCCAGTGCGGGTTGGACTCCGCCAAGGCTGTCCTTTGTCACCGATTCTGTTCATAACTTTTATGGATAGAATTTCTAGGCGCAGCCGAGGTGTCGAGGGGATCCGGTTCGGTGGCCTCAGGATTGGGTCTCTGCTCTTTGCAGATGACGTGGTTCTGTTGGCTTCATCGGGACGTGATCTTCAGCTCGCACTGGAGCGATTCGCAGCCGAGTGTGAAGCGGCTGGGATGAGAATCAGCACCTCCAAATCCGAGACCATGGTCCTCAGCCGGAAAAGGGTGGAGTGCTCTCTCCGGGTCTGCGATGGGGTCCTGCCCCAAGTGGAGGAGTTTACATATCTCGGGGTCTTGTTCACGAGTGAGGGAAGGATGGAGCGAGAGATCGACAGGCGGATCGGTGCGGCGTCCGCAGTGATGCGGGCTCTGCATCGGTCTGTCGTGGTGAAGAGAGAGCTGAGCCGAAAGGCAAAGCTCTCGATTTACCGGTCGATCTACGTTCCTACCCTCACCTATGGTCATGAGCTGTGGGTAATGACCGAAAGAACGAGATCTCGAATACAAGCGGCCGAAATGAGTTTCCTCCGCAGGGTGGCCGGGCTCTCCCTTAGAGATAGGGTGAGAAGCTCGGTGATCCGGGAGGGGCTCAGAGTAGAGCCGCTTCTCCTCCACATTGAGAGGAGCCAGATGAGGTGGCTCGGGCATCTGGTTAGGATGCCTCCTGGACGCCTCCCTGGTGAGGTGTTCCGGGCACGTCCCACCGGAAGGAGGCCCCGGGGCAGACCCAGGACACGCTGGACAGACTACATCTCTCGGCTGGCCTGGGAACGCCTCGGGATCCCTTCGGATGAGCTGGTGAATGTGGCCGGGGAGAGGGAAGTCTGGGTTTCCCTGCTTAGGCAGCTGCCCCCGCGACCCGACTCCGGATAAGCGGAAGAGAATGGATGGATGGATGGATGGATATTTTAAGGTATTTTTTGTTTTTTTTGTTTTTTTATTTTTTCTTATTTCTAATAACATATTGTAGAACATGGGAGCCAGCATTGTCCAGAATTCTTTATAGAATTCAGCTGGATGACCATCTGGACCTGGAGCGTTATTGTTGGCCATATGCTGGAGAGCTTCATGGAGTTTGCCGACTGAAAGAGGTGAATCCAAGGTTATTTTATTTTCATGTTTTAATTTTGGAAGATTGATGTTACAAAGATATTGATCAATATTCTCATATGTTGTGTTTAGTTGTGATTTATATAATGTTTTATAGAATTCTTTGACAATGTTATTTATCTTGTCAGGGTCGTGGCTGATGTTTCCTTCTGGATCTTTTGCAGAGAAGATCGTTCTTTTCTCCTTGTTTGTTTTTAACTGATTAGCCAGGAACTTTCCAGATTTATTTCAATGTTCAAAGTTCTCCAAGCAAAGTGTTTGCACCCAGAATTGTGTCTTTTTATCTATTATTTTAAGTTCATGTTTAGCTTTTTTTATGGCGTTCAGTATGTGTTCTTCTGGGGAGACATGGTAAACGTCCTCTAGGGATTCAATTCTAACCCTGAGATTCTAAAAGTTTCCGTCTTTTTCTTATGAGAAGAGAAGGAAATTATTTTCCCTCTCATTACTGTTCTTCCTGCTTCCCAAAGAACACACGCTAAGGTTTCTGGTAAGTTGTTGTTTTCTAGATATAAAGACCATTCTCTTTTAAAGTAGCTGATAAACTCAGGATCTTTAAGTAATGATGTATTAAATCTCCAGTTTCTAGATGCTGGTTTATTTCTCAGAGTGAATGATACTAGTGCGTAATCACTATTACATACAATTAAAAGTGAGACTGTGCTGGTTATTCTTAGACTCTAATGTATTTTTATATTATTTTTATATATTTATTGCCCATACCAATGCAGACGTTAGAATCCAATGTAAACCCATGAGGACAGTTTGTGTGCACATTGCCCATGACAAGGGAAAAGAACAAAGCTGTAAACAAACAAGAAAACATTATTCTGTGATACAGTCCATTACTTCTTGATATACGTATATGCATATAATCAGAAAGAAATAGAAGTATGTTTTGTTAGGAAGTCAAAGTGTTTATTAGGCTACACCA
The DNA here is from genome assembly GCF_017639745.1 of Melanotaenia boesemani. NCBI lineage: Eukaryota > Metazoa > Chordata > Actinopteri > Atheriniformes > Melanotaeniidae > Melanotaenia > Melanotaenia boesemani. The sequence goes on along the minus strand of NC_055683.1, from coordinate 28,043,451 downwards.
ATTAAACCAGAAATATTAAGTGTTTTGAAACAATGAAACAGAGAATTTCGACCCAAATGCATTTTAACCGACCTGCCTATTACCAGACATAACATCACATTTTATTAACTAATTTCCACAAACATTTAAACTTATCCTATTCTGGACATATACACTTAATTACATCATTAATTGACAAATTAGTTAATAATTAAATACATATTGTTCAAAGCTTTGAGTAAAAAGTAAAAGTTTTAAGTATTTGGTTTCCTGTCTACAACCGCAGAACAGTTTTTATAACTTTCTCAAAAATACCAAAAAAAAAAAAAAAAAAAAAAAGATGATTCAGCTGTTGTATATATTGCAAATAGATGACATGACTCACTGAAGATCAGGAGGGTCCACTTGCTTGTCATTGTGATAAAGAAGTCCACATGAATATGAGAAAAGTTAAAACAGCCTGAAAATCCACATTTAAATGGTCCAGATCTATTGACTTCTTGTCTTCTCCACCTTTCCAAATGTTCCCCAAGTTATTCAGTAAAAGGGAGGCGGAAAGAAAACGAGTCTGAATACACTCAGCAAGTTAATGGATATTAAAAACATAGCTACATTTTATGCCATGGTTATTGTAAATCTCCCATCAATTTTTCTATGTACCTCTGCTCCAGTCTCCCTTTCTGCTTTGACTCTTAATCTGCTCGTCTTGCTGAGTTTACATGCTGAGATAAGTGAAACTTTGAGGGAGGGGATTTCTCTCTCTCTCTAGTGTTCATGGTAAGGCATGGAGCAAAGATGCCTTACCATGAACACTAGCTCTTCCATTGCCCACATGGCAATAGAAGAGCAGCACCAAGCCAGATGTTTTCGTTTTATTATTATTTTTGTACTTACATTCAGTTCAGAGACAGTAAATAGTGATCTGTGTAACGACGATCTGGTCCTATCATTTTAGTCGCTCTGGGTGGGGGGATCCTGCTCATAATGTGCTTCATTAAACCTATGTCCAGACTAAAAGGTAAATTTGGGGTGTGTTCCCATTTACTGAATGAATGAAAACATGGATGAATGATGCTTTTTGTTTGTATGTGTGTGAGTTTGTGTGCGATTGTGTGTGTGTACTACTATGAGGAGTGCCTTTTAATTTTTTGTTATATTCTTTGATGTGTGAAGGCTTTTAAATTTGTTTTTATTTATTTTTTTATTATGTACAGCACTTTGTGTTGCTTTGTGCATGAAAAGTGCTCTATAAATAAAACTTGATTTGATTTGATATGAGAACTAAAGTCCCCCTGGAGAACAATGTAGTCCCTTAGTGACAAGACATTGTGGACAGTACCAAGAGCCTCTCAGACTGCAATGTATACTTGGAATTGCTGTTTAGGACACACAAAGCTTCAGAGACTTTGCTCCTGTAACTTGTAGTCTTAGAAAGGCAACCTTCTCATTCACTGGTGAGAACTCCTACACCAAAACACTTAGCCAGGGCCTTGGGAGTATTCCCACACCTGCTTGATTCCTCTGCCTTTAGGCAACTCCAGAGTATGAAACAGTCCAGTCTTTCAACAACAGTTTGGTCCCAGAGTCTATATTGTGTGACCACATTTATCTATAGCCACCTAAACCTAGTTGGTTCTGCTTCACACAGCAGCTGAGGTTCCTGCCTGTCAGTAATACTCTATGTCCCAAGAGCCAGTTTGCATACCTGGGAATTGGCATGCCCTTTTACCTGCTGCCAGCTCACGCTGCATCCTACTTGAAAATTCCCCACTGTTGACAGAGGAGGTACTTTTAAGGAGCACAGGAATGAATCTTACAATGGTTTTGGTCACTTCTGTCAGAACAGATCTAAATTATTTGACTTCTGATAACTGGCTGAGGCTGGTTCTTAGCACATCTAATTATAAATATACTTATAAATATACTTGCTACAACCACAACTTTTTGCACCTTTATTTTCATGCTCATACTAAGGGCATAGTTGATGACTGAAATTAGTTCCTAACACACACACACACACACACACACACACACACACACACACGCACACACACACAGAACCCTCCACAGCTAATGAAATTGCACACACTTCCTGCCTGTGCTGCACACTGGTACAATCTAGCACACATAGCTGTGAACAAAATGCTCATGCATGCAAAGAGAGGAAATGGCCTCATAACAAATGTTGCTACTGAAAGAAGATGCAGCAGCAAGTTAATTCCTTTCTTGTGATCACTCATGTAAAACATATGCTTCAGACATTTATTAGTAAATATGTCACACCAAACACAAAAGATCTTACCACCTGGCACCAGTTAGCCTAGCCTAAATTTAACCATCTTATTTCCAAACACCATGTATAACATCACAATCAAATGATGATCACACAAAATAATGATGGTGTTTTTGAAACTACATGAATTTTAAAAACAGATTTTTAATTCACTCTATTTCAGCATCAAGACAGCAACAGATTTAGCTGAAGTAAGTATCTCTATCAAGCAGACCTGCGTTTTCCATCTTCCTTGCTGGATAGTTAACTTCCAGTGATTAATCACTTATGTTGACACTTTAGAGCAAAATAGATCTCAGTTGTCATTTTTCAGATTTGTCGTATTGGTCCATTGAAGGTTAAATGGTTAAATAGTCATATTCAAAGTAATTTCTTACATTTTTGTTTATTAAATTTGCAATCGTTTTCATTCTCACAAGCCAAAAAGACATTTATGGCTCATTAAGGTGAGACAAGTATCCATGTCAGAAAAATAAAATCAACAATCATTAGAGTAATTCAAAAGAACCCAGTCTTGGATAATAAGGTTAATAAAAATGAGGCTTTACTGGCATGTACTGAACATTATCATTATCACCTTCACAGTGATGTGATGACTAACACTGTAACTTTACAGCATGAAGTTTCCTGGTGTGAACCTTGGCTGGTGTATTTCTGTATGGAATTAGTGTGTTTGCCATGTGCAAGGGTACTTTATCTTTTCCCACAGTCCAAAACCATGTATGTTTGGTTAACTGGTGATTCTAAGTTGACCCTAGGAGGGAGGTTCAGTGTGCATGGATGTCTGTCTCTGTGTAGGCCCTGTGATGCAGCAGGAACCTAACCATGACTTTGCAAAAAATGTCAGAAGATTCTTTTTTGGTCAATTATTTCTTCCCTTTAATAATACTAATTATATTTGTGCTGTATTATACATTGTAGGAGAGTCTACACTGAAGTTTAATATCATGCATTTATGGAATGAGCAACACAAAAATGTGTGGGTAGCAGACATATGTCCCAGTAAGGACCAGATAATTAAAGTATGATATGTTTAATATTTACTTAATAGTAAAAAGAAATTACATTTTAAATTGTACTTAAGACATGAAAACTTAATTGGAAATACAAATCAATTTAAAATCCAAGTGTGTTACAAACCAGGTTTAACCGGATAGCAGGTTTAAAATTCCATTTGACAATATTTTTAAAGTCCCACTTTCAAACAATAACAACATGAATTTGGTTAATTAAAAAAAAACAAACCTCTTTTTGAAAAAATATTTAGAAATCCTACAAGATGCAGAATTATCAGGGAAATAGTAATATCTGCAAAAATGCCCAGCAATATATACAACAACATACATTCAAAACATAAATAAGAAGTGCTTTATAGTTGTATTCATATTTCTTTCGTTTTATACATCAGCATTTTAAAGACTGCAGAGAAAAGAAAGTGCTTGCAGAGGTATCCATAGGATTGTTCTTGCTGGCTAAATCAAGTACCAGGACAAAATAACTATTATTAAAGGTACCCGACATAACAGGTCCTCACAATATCTTCATCATTTCCATTAAAAATATGTATGAATATTTTTACAGATTTTTTTGTTGTAAAATAACTGTATAAATTTCTTAAGTCTTGGCAGAAAGTAAAGCACATCTTTACATTTTAAATATGAGTCAAGGTAATAGCTTTCTTAAAATATGAAAATTTATATATAGTATGAATACACAAAATAAACATAACATGTTAGCATAATAAAACAGTGGAATGTTTTTTTTTTTTTTTTTTTTTAAATCCAATAGTTAATCCAATATCTTAAAATACACAGACTTGCTCATTATTTACAAAATGTTGTAGTACAAAAAGTTGGTGCAGTGGCTATGAGAGGACAGAAGATGACACCACGTCTGAAATATCAGTCTTTAATCAATCAGAGTTTTGTCTCCAGTTCTGGTTCATCTCCTCAAATGTGAGACTCTTTTGTGTCCTGGGTGCTTTTGGATCCCTGAAGATGGTAAAATGGATAAATTTTAGTTTGTGACTTTGGACTAGTGTGAATTATATTTCATGAATAAGACAAGATCTGAAAATGACAATGCACATCTTTACACAGCTATTATTTCTTATGTGCTTCAAACCTTGAAAAACAACCACGTGTGTCTTTGGGGGCATTTTGAATTTAACAGTTAACGCGTCGGTCGGTTGCGTCGGACTGTTCACGCCTCTGTGTCGTCCATTAATTTATGATAATGGACACCTCGAAGGGCATTATCCTGCTTATACCATGGTCATTTACGAAAGATATAAATATTAAATCAATTATTAATACGGTAATGTTGTCCTTTAACTGTTTAAATAATAAGTTTTTTACAAGAAGTGGCTCAGTGGACTATTTCGTATCGCTCGTTGTGACGCTTTGCCAAGGTAATCGGCTCTGACAGAGAACCTGCAGCTCGATCGGCCACAGTTAACATCAATTCATAGGGCGGGTGCAGCTCTTACAGCTTGTGTGTGTGCAGAGGATGATGCGACATTTTGTTTGACAGGTCCACAGGCAGTTTCTTACATTGTTTTTATTGCAAGAAATATTATCCACCATTCACTCTGATCACCTTTGAGAAATTCATTTGAAATGGCCCTGAGCTATCTGACACCGCTGACGGCCCTGACACACACGGAATAGTCTCACTGGCCCCCTTAGGTGCTACAATGGTAACTGCAAGAAATATTATCCACCATTCACTCTGATCATTAAATGTGTATCAAGCAAGTAAGTCTATCCTAAATCCTTTTTATAATATTATCTACCAATCACTCTGTATCAAATAAGTACGTTAGTAAGGTAATTAAGAAAGAAAGACAGGTGACGAACTATTAAAAATTAAATGTAACATTGCCGTTGATCGCGACATCTCATAAAGATACTGGCGTGTCCATAGTGGTGTTTGAAGGATGGAGATTTAACGTTTGTGGACCCTGACCACTGCTGGTTGGGACATTGCGGGACGACAAAATGTTGCTCCATTCTCATCTCTCCTGGACTGACAGAGCCCAGTGAGTCTGCAAGCTGCTGTCACAGCGATGTGCCATCGTAGAGAAGATCTGGCACGTCTGCAGCCTGGCATCTGAGTTTCTGTTGCCACGGATACCAACTAGCATTTAGTCAGTGCAATAATTTACAACAATAAGTCTATTTGGCCGGAACTTCTTTTGTTGGTGTCTATTATCACTTTTTAATGGACACCCTATAGGAGTGGATGAATAATGGATTCACAATGTAAAGCGCTTTGGGTGCCTTGAAAAGCGCTATATAAATCTAATCCATTATTATTATTATTATTATTACAGCCAATCAGAATCGAGTATTCACCCAAACCATGGTATAAATTCTATTAAATCTATTTCAGGTGAAATGTTTAACTATCATGTTTGATTTAGTATTTCTCTTGCTTAATTGGTAAATGAAAATGCATCCCTGGTTTAGCAAAGAACCACTACATTAGAAAAGAAACAACTGCTTACATTTGCTTTGCTGGAGTGGGAACTGAACTCTGAATATTTCTTCTTCTGAGGAGCACTGATTCGAGACAGGATTCTTTCATACTCCTCTCTCACCTATAATTAAAAATAATAATAAAAAAAAATAAAATAAAACAAAATAATCATCATCAAAATGCAAACTTAATTAAGATGTAGCGAAGCTTCTTTCTTTTTTTTTTAACTTCCTTTTTAGATGTAAGAACCATGACAAACCTGTTTAGAAAATAGACAGTGCATGACAAACAACGTAACCCCCTGAAGGCTGCCAAAGATGGTGAACAGGTAAGACATGACGATAGTGCCCTTCTCAAACTGGAAACAACCGAAGATCCACATAGTGCCGAGTATGAAGAGCTGAGCCACTGCAGTAATGGTGAACGCCCTGCAGGAGGTAATAAAGATGCATGCAGGTCACTTAGGCAGTTGTGACACCATAACTAGTAACACCCATTTTTGACTTTGTAGGTGAGGCAGTAAAAGAAAGTCTATATTTTTTTTACATGGGAAAGTGGGACTCATGGTGCATTATAATATGTTTCAGATTGTTGCAGACAGCTCATGGCTCAGGGGTAACTTACTTTATTTTCTGCAAGCTGTCCAGGTCTGGATTCAAACTTGAAAACTTCTGTGCCAACTTCCACACAGTGATGAGAAAGAAAAAAATGTTCACCTGAAAGACAAGAGCAAAGAGTCTTAAAGGAGAACTGCAGTAAATTTTCAGGACATAATTTGTCTAAAAATTTTCTTTAATTCTTACAAAGATGATGACACAGGCAGGACCAAAGAAACTCCAAATGGATTCCAGGTTTAGCCAACAACTGTAATGCATTGGAGCATTTTTTTAGTAGAATATATAACAGTATAACTTGAGATTAGAGTATAAATTATATAAGAAAATGAAGAGATTAATCTGGATAAATATGAGATCAAGGTATCTGGGAAACTTACTATTTCTCAGTGCCATATCCTTTAGCATTAACTAATGCAGAGATAGCAACAATTACAGCTGGGACTCCATAGCCACCGGCCATCATGTAGAGGGTTTTAAAGTTGGTGTTAAAGACCAGGACTACCATCCTAAAGAGCTGTATGCCTTCCAGACACATCCAGCAAAATGCTGCCAGGTAAAAAAAATGCAGCATCCCTGCTACCACTGCACAGCCAACCTAAGAGGGAGAGAGAGATAAAGATTAGCATGGCACAAGTGAAAAGGGAAGAAGGGAAGTTGAAAAGACAAGCACAAGAAATGAAGGGATGAGTTGCTGACTCAATCTCTAACAATGGATGTATCATTTAGTGGCTTACTTTAATTCGATCTGTCTCTCTGCTATATTTTGTAGGTGGTAGACACTTAATGAACTCATTTAGTCATCAAGCTGTTACAGTATTTACCCTGTTCTCCGTCTGAGAAATGCCTGCAAGAAATATAAGGATAGCAATGAAGAGGCTGATGCAAAGGTGCAGGTGGATGGTGGTTCTTGGACCTTGAATGGAGCGGATCAATGAGAACGTCAGAATGCAGATGAACAGACAAATTAATGAAAGGGATAGGCCCACCCAGGTAATCAGCTGCAACTCAAACTTGTTCTGTTAGGAGACAGAACATTGTCATTAACATATGATCCAAAATGGATTTAAATTTTAGAATTTGCTTAAGAAAAAAAAAAAAACATATATGTGAGAGTCGTTTTACCTCAACCTCATAGAGGGCCATGAGCACAGCAAAGCTGCTCAGGTGGTTACAGGAACAAACAGTGTGATTCAAGTTAGACTCCACAACACTGCAGCCATGAGATGACCATGTCCCGTCATTCTCCGAAGAATCCCAGAACACACAGGTGTGAGAAATTTCATTTGACTGTAAAATAAAAAACATACCAAAAACCAAAACCATAATTGTGATATTCATCTTGCAAAGAAGAATCATATGAAACAGAAGGTTAATAGTCTTTCCTTTTTACCTGTTCAAGGTGGTGCAAAGTTAAAATGATTGGCTCTTTTAGGTGCCTGGTGTTTCTGTTACTGACTGTGACAGTAACCACTTTGGAGTTTATCTTATAACTTTGCTTCTCATCTGGTTTCATCGCACTAAAGAAGCCATCTGCATATTCTTCCAGGTTTGAATAACTTAGTAATGATACTGTTGTGAAGCCTGTTGCACAGCAGGAAAAAAGAGAATTAACGGGTTAAATTCAGATGTTTACAAATGTGTTATTTAAAGGCATGATCATTACCAGGGTAATGGGAGGGATCTCCTGCAGCCACTTCCAACTCAATATCTAGTTGAGCATGCGTAGATGATAAAGTCCTTGTTCCTTTTGGCAGGACTGACCCTTTTTCTACCAACAACTCCATTTCTGGACACAAGTATAAATGTAAGCTTGAATGAACATATACTACTTGTACAAAATGCATAGATTAGTGAGAAAATAATCTATAAGCTAATTGAATGTTTAAAGATAATACTTAAAAAACTGTTTCAAGTTTGAATTGTTAGGTTTAAATCTTAAGTTTTTATTTGTTGAAATTCAAGTTATTTCAGTTAATTTAAACCTGTGTAAATGTAGGATCTTTTTGTTACTGGGGTTGAAAGAAAAGGTCCTATAAGCCTCAAGGCATGCTCCATTAAGTCCAGAAAAGTGGAGATTTTCTTTTTTCCATTAAGAGCTCTACTGAACAAGAGTTCATCGACTGTGGACATCAGACCCTGCAACCACAAGAGAGGAGGAGAAGAGGAGCAGCATAAGTGTGTGAAAAGAAAACAAGATACATAGACTGACACCAGACTTTCAGGCTGCATAGCATTGTATAAATAATCTAGTTTTGTGCAGCACATACAAGTACATCTGAACACCATCTAACAGAGCTTGTGGGGGTAGCACTTCCTGTTTCTATTCTGGTTGGGGAAACTTTCTGTTCTTTTCACAGTGAGAGATTTCTGTCAGTCATTTGTACCTTTAGTAAGTCCTCTCCATCCATCTCTTTTGGATTCTTGATTTCTGTGAGATTGTGACAGGTTTTATTCAGCTGCATGAAATAATCCTGTGCAATGGCAAGTGTCTGTGAGAGGAATTCAGAGAAGATGAAATAACTGTGTGAGACATCAGACATTTAAATAAATGTTCATTTTAGATGAATGAGTTTCTGGTGTAGAGTTACCTCTCTCAGATTGTTCACATCTTTGAACATATCACAGTTCCGTTCTGGATTAAAAAGAAATTTTGATGCAATATTTGTATTTGATGACCCATAATACAGTCTACATTACTCTGTTAATTACAAAGTGAATACAAGTTTTATAATGGCTGCTGGGAAAAATGAATACAGTTGTGTTTTTACCAGTGCAGGATGACTTTACGTTGCCATAGTTAGTGAACCCTGCATGGCATGCACAGTAATGTCCACTGGCTCCACGGTAGCAGGTTCCATTTCCACAGATTGTCTTATCAATCATACATATGTCTGAGGAGGAAAGAAAACAAGGACAGGTCAGTGATCACATTTTGTGTGTTTCAGTCAGAACAATTACAATAAATGTCCTGGTGGACACATGATATGTTTAAAATTAAGAAGCAAGTTAAAACTATGATTTAAATTGTTGATTGACCAAATACATTATAGATATGATTGTATGTTAACATGTTTTGTAGTTTTATGTCCCACCTTGGCATTGCTCTGAATCATCAGTGAAGTTAGATTTGCCAGATTTCAGTCTGAAGCCAGAATTACAGACACAGTAAAAACTGCCTTGTGTGTTTAAACATGATGCATTCAGACCACAAATGTTGTCTTGATGACATTCATCAATATCTACATGAAAAGAAAAAGGAGAAAATTTGGGAGAAAGGAAACTAACCTTCACTCACAACCTTATATACATTGATAATCACACTGAAACTGCTGAACAGTAGATCATCATCATCATGTTACCTCTGCATATCACATTATCACTATGATGAAATGTTGTCACTCCAGTAGAGGTGCTGAAGCCGTTTTCACAGAAGCACAAATAATGCGAAATTGTGTTGTTACATTTTGCATTAGGTCCACAGATGTTGTTGTTGGTCATACATTCATTTATGTCTTCAAGGAAGAGAGAAGGACACATTATGTTTGAATTTTAACTGTAGGAAATAAACTTTATGAAAGATCATAATCATTGCACCCAGTAATTCAAGATAACTTACCTTCACATGTTATAGGATATCCAGGTGATATAGGTGATTTAGATTCAAAACCATCAGTACACTGGCAGGAGAAGCTGCCATTCGTGTTAGTACAAGTTGCATTTTTTCCACAGATATCAGGTATCATGTCACATTCATCAACATCTTATTAGAAGAAAGAGAAATTGATAATAAAAGAATATTAAATGAATGGCTGCTTGAATAATTGTATATTTTTCTATTGATCTTTGAAGAAAAATAAAGTGAACAAATTTATTTGACTAAAGTATTTAGCAAACACAGCCCAGTCTCACAAGAAAATGTGTAATAGCTTAAAATGGTATAGTTGTACAATTTTGTATTTGTAACATTTTAATGTGAAGTTAAACGGGGAGATCGTTCAACTCTAAGACACGGGTGCAGATATGAAACAGATTCGGAGCCCAGATAATATAGTGAGTTCATGATCTTTGAATTTTTTTGTTTTCTGTGTTTTATAGACATATATGCACTCACCATTACACACACTTAATTTTTTTCTGTTTTTTCAAAAACCTGTATTAGGCTCCTTTTAATAAGCTGATTAATTAATTTATTTACTGTTATTTATTTACATTGAATTATGGAATCTATGTAATGCCTCTCTGTAAACAGAAGCTTGGAGAAGTTTTATCATTGGTTTTCACACATGCATTTGGGTTGTTATATAATATTTTTATCCAGTCTATAAAAGATAGCCCAAACCCAAATTTGTTCAATGTTGTTAATAAAAATTTCCAGTTTACTCAGTGAAATGTTTTTTTTTGCGTCTAAAGAAATGACTGTGAATTCCAGATTATGTAGAGTAGAATAATCTATAATGTTAATTAATCTGTGCATGTTAATAGAGGAATGTCTACGTTTAATAAAGCCCATTTGATCATGATGTATTATTAGAGGGGTCATTTTTTTTATCCTTCTGGCCAGAGCTTTGCTGATCATTTTGAAATCTACATTTATTAATTAAATTGGACAGTACTGGATGGAAGTGTGGGGTCTTTTCCTGGTTTTAATAGTAGAGTATTATTAGCTAGGTTAATATTTTAAGGTATTTTTTGTTTTTTTATTTTTTCTTATTTCTAATAACATATTGTAGAACATGGGAGCCAGCATTGTCCAGAATTCTTTATAGAATTCAGCTGGATGACCATCTGGACCTGGAGCGTTATTGTTGGGCATATGCTGGAGAGCTTCATGGAGTTCGCCGACTGAAAGAGGTGAATCCAAGGTTATTTTATTTTCATGTCTTAATTTTGGAAGATTGATGTTACAAAGATATTGATCAATATTCTCATATGTTGTGTTTAGTTGTGATGTATATAATGTTTTATAGAATTCTTTGACAATGTTATTTATCTTGTCAGGGTCGTGGCTGATGTTTCCTTCTGGATCTTTTGCAGAGAAGATCGTTCTTTTCTCCTTGTTTGTTTTTAACTGATTAGCCAGGAACTTTCCAGATTTATTTCAATGTTCAAAGTTCTCCAAGCAAAGTGTTTGCACCCAGAATTGTGTCTTTTTATCTATTATTTTAAGTTCATGTTTAGCTTTTTTTATGGCGTTCAGTATGTGTTCTTCTGGGGAGACATGGTAAACGTCCTCTAGGGATTCAATTCTGAGTTCTAACCCTGAAATTCTAAAAGTTTCCGTCTTTTTCTTATGAGAAGAGAAGGAAATTATTTTCCCTCTCATTACTGTTTTTCCTGCTTCCCAAAGAACACACGCTAAGGTTTCTGGTAAGTTGTTGTTTTCTAGATATAAAGACCATTCTCTTTTAAAGTAGCTGATAAACTCAGGATCTTTAAGTAAAGATGTATTAAATCTCCAGTTTCTAGATGCTGGTTTATTTCTCAGAGTGAATGATACTAGTGCGTAATCACTATTACATACAATTAAAAGTGAGACTGTGCTGGTTATTCTTAGACTCTAATGTATTTTTATATTATTTTTATTTATTTATTTTCCATACCAACGCAGCCTTCAGAAGCCTCTGAATACCCATGAGAACATTTTGTCTCCACTTCGCCCATGACAAGGGAAAAGAACAAAGCTGTAAACGAACAAGAAACCATTATTCTGTGATACAGTCCATTACTTCTTGATATACGTATATGCATATAATCAGAAAGAAATAGAAGTATGTTTTGTTAGGAAGTCAAAGTGTTTATTAGGCTACACCAATTAAACCAGAAATATTAAGTGTTTTGAAACAATGAAACAGAGAATTTCGACCCAAATGCATTTTAACCGACCTGCCTATTACCAGACATAACATCACATTTTATTAACTAATTTCCACAAACATTTAAACTTATCCTATTCTGGACATATACACTTAATTACATCATTAGTTGACCAATTAGTTAATAATTAAATACATATTGTTAAAGGTCTTGAGTGAGCTTAAGTATTTGGTTTCCTGTCTACAACCGCAGAACAGTTTTTATAACTTTCTCAAAAATACCAAAAAAAAAAAAAAAGAAAAAAAAAGAGATGATTCAGCTGTTGTATATATTGCAAATAGATGACATGACTCACTGAAGATCAGGAGGGTCCACTTGCTTGTCATTGTGATAAAGAAGTCCACATGAATATGAGAAAAGTTAAAACAGCCTGAAAATCCACATTTAAATGGTCCAGATCTATTGACTTCTTGTCTTCTCCACCTTTCCAAATGTTCCCCAAGTTATTCAGTAAAAGGGAGGCGGAAAGAAAACGAGTCTGAATACACTCAGCAAGTTAATGGATATTAAAAACATAGCTACATTTTATGCCGTGGTTATTGTAAATCTCCCATCAATTTTTCTATGTACCTCTGCTCCAGTCTCCCTTTCTGCTTTGACTCTTAATCTGCTCGTCTTGCTGAGTTTACATGCTGAGATAAGTGAAACTTTGAGGGAGGGGATTTCTCTCTCTCTCTAGTGTTCATGGTAAGGCATGGAGCAAAGATGCCTTACCATGAACACTAGCTCTTCCATTGCCCACATGGCAATAGAAGAGCAGCACCAAGCCAGATGTTTTCGTTTTATTATTATTTTTGTACTTACATTCAGTTCAGAGACAGTAAATAGTGATCTGTGTAACGACGATCTGGTCCTATCATTTTAGTCGCTCTGGGTGGGGGGATCCTGCTCATAATGCGCTTCATTAAACCTATGTCCAGACTGAAAGGTAAATTTGGGGTGTGTTCCCATTTATTGAATGAATGAAAAAATGGATGAATGATGCTTTTGTTTGTATGTGTGTGAGTTTGTGTGCGATTGTGTGTGTGAACTACTATGAGGCGTGCCTTTTAATTTTTTGTTATGTTCTTTGATGTGTGAAGGCTTTTAAATTTTGTTTTTATTTATTTTTTTATTATATACAGCACTTTGTGTTGCTTTGTGCATGAAAAGTGCTCTATAAATAAAACTTGATTTGATTTGATATGAGAACTAAAGTCCCCCTGGAGAACAATGTAGTCCCTTAGTGACAAGACATTCTGGACAGTACCAAGAGCCTCTCAGACTGCAATGTATACTTGGAATTGCTGTTTAGGACACACAAAGCTTCAGAGACTTTGCTCCTGTAACTTGTAGTCTTAGAAAGGCAACCTTCTCATTCACTGGTGAGAACTCCTACACCAAAGCACTTAGCCAGGGCCTTGGGAGTATTCCCACACCTGCTTGATTCCTCTGCCTTTAGGCAACTCCAGAGTATGAAACAGTCCAGTCTTTCAACAACAGTTTGGTTCCAGAGTCTATATTGTGTGACCACATTTAGCTATAGCCACCTAAACCTAGTTGGTTCTGCTTCACACAGCAGTTGAGGTTCCTGCCTGTCAGTAACACTCTATGTCCCAAGAGCCAGTTTGCATACCTGGGAATTGGCATGCCCTTTTACCTGCTGCCAGCTCACGCTGCATCCTACTTGAAAGTTCCCCACTGTTGACAGAGGAGGTACTTTTAAGGAGCACAGGAATTAATCTTACAATGGTTTTGGTCACTTCTGTTAGAACAGATCTAAATTATTTGACTTCTGATAACTGGCTGAGACTGGTTCTAAGCACATCTAATTATAAATATACTTATAAATATACTTGCTACAACTGCAACTTTTTGCACCTTTATTTTCCTTCTCATACTAAGGGCATAGATGATGACCGAAATTAGTTCCTAACATACACACACACACACACACACACACACATACACACTTACCAAGGGAAGAGGGGACTGTCGGGGGAACCTGGTAACAGTGGACTTATGTTTCTGGTCGTTTTGAAAAAAAATTAACCCAATACAAAATTCACTTTTAAGCTGTATTACCATAATATAACTGAAAATGTGACTTTTAATTATTTTTAAAGAAATTGCCAAGAGGGGACCTGAATCTCTGGGCGTTGTCTACATATCAAAGAGGGGACCTCCAATCCAATACAACTTTATTTAGACAGCTTTTCAAACAACTACACAGGACTAAAGTACTGCTCTGTACTTTAGTCATGTGTAGAATCAAGGTAGAAAATACATAAATAAATATAGGAATAAATTAAGATTTGAAAGATCTATAGAGTTCAAATCAATGGAAGTAAAATAAATACGAAAGTGATCAAATAAAGAAGATACAAAGTACTATATATGAATAAATAAAAAGAATGAAAACTCAAAAAGAAGAAAAAAAGTACAAAATTATGAAACTGAAAAATCAGTAGGTAATATTGTTCTGTCAGACAAAGTCCCCACTTGGTTGATATGGAATGACAGGGGTCCACTGTTGGATGGTACAGAATGACACAAGTCCCCACTAAGATGGCATAGAGTGACATATACACTCCAGATTGAGTGAATGAAGAAGAAACTGACTTACAGTTAAAATTTATTAATTGGATCTAATTTAAAAAATATGTGTAGAGAGTATTTATTTATTAAATTAAACAAAGTGAAAAATACTTTATTGATCCACAGGAAGATAAAAAAATGTTTTTTTTTTTCCTCTTTCACCCCTTTTTTGAAACAACAATAAAATAATAATAATAATAATAATAATGACTAGGAGGTCTTGTTCTGGAGGCCGATGGGTGCTGGCAGGAATGATCTTCTGTACCTTTCAGTCTTACAGCAGACCTGAACAAGCCTCTCACTGAACACACTCTGTTGTTTGATTACCGTGTTGTGTAGAGGGTGTAAATAATCCTACATAAGCTTCTATATATGTTCTGTGGCTCATCGGGCCATGTCAGAAGGTACAGAATGACACAGGTCCCCACTAAGATGTCATAGAGTGACATACACACTCCAGATTGAGTTAATATACTGTAGAGGAAATTAACCTAAGACACCAGTTTATTGGAGGGTATGGCACAACCATTGTATACATATTCTAATAAGTATATACTCCTACCCACTCCTTTTAAGGGTCTTAGAAAAGGTGTGAATGTGGCTGTTGGGGATTTTTTATTCAAAGCTATGTATATATATATATATATATATATATATATATATATATATATATATATATATATATATATATATGTAATGACAAATACTTTATTAATCCCACAGGGAAATTCAACAATGTAGTAATAATAAGTAATAATTATGAGGAGGTCAATTTCTGTAGGCTGATGGCTGCTGTTGCTGTTGCTGATGGCAGGGATGATTTTCAGTACCTTTCATTCTTACAGTGGACTTGAAGAAACTTCTCACTGAACAGACTCTGTTGTTTGATCAATGTGCCAGGAGAGGGTGTAAATAATCCTCAAAAATCTTCTCTAAATGTGTAATATATGTTTTTTGGCCCATCGGGTCATGTCAGAAGGTCCCCACTTGGTTGATATGGAATGACAGGGGTCCACTGTTGGATGGTACAGAATGACACAAGTCCCCACTAAGATGGCATAGAGTGACATACACACTCCAGATTGAGTGAATGAAGAAGAAACTGACTTACAGTTAAAATTTATTAATTGGATCTAATTTAAGAAATATGTGTAGAGAGTATTTATTTATTAAATTAAACAAAGTGAAAAATACTTTATTGATCCACAGGAAGATAAAAAAATGTTTTTTTTTTTCCTCTCTCACCCCTTTTTTGAAACAACAATAAAATAATAATAATAATAATAATAATGACTAGGAGGTCTTGTTCTGGAGGCCGATGGGTGCTGGCAGGAATGATCTTCTGTACCTTTCAGTCTTACAGCAGACCTGAACAAGCCTCTCACTGAACACACTCTGTTGTTTGATTACCGTGTTGTGTAGAGGGTGTAAATAATCCTACATAAGCTTCTATATATGTTCTGTGGCTCATCGGGCCATGTCAGAAGGTCCCCACTTGGTTGATATAGAATGACAGGGGTCCACTGTTGGATGGTACAGAATGACACAAGTCTAAGATGGCATAGAGTGACATACACACTCCAGATTGAGTGAATGAAGAAGAAATTGACCTAAGTAAAATTTATTAATTGGATCTAATTAAAAATATGTGTATAGTGTATAGTGTGTATAGTGTATATATATATATATATATATATATATATATATATATATATATATATATATATATATATATATATATATATATATAATTTCATCTTGTTGAATACAATCTATTTGTGTACAATTATCGGTCCAGAGAGGGAGAGATGGAAAAAGAAGGAGAGGAGAGAGAGCGAGGTCGGGAAGAACCAGGTAAGAATATAATTTAGGGGAGCCCAAGTCCAGTCCTGCAGAGCTTCTATCCTGCAGCTTCTAGATGCATCCCTTCCCCATCACACCTGAATCTAATGGCTAAATGTGCTCATGCACATGTCATTCAGCTCTGCAGAGGCCTGCTAACCAGCTATGCGTCTGATCCAGTTCCTGATGGAAATTATCCAGAGTTGATGCTTTAGTCACAGATTTTCCCAAAAAGTTTGTGCTTTTTTCCCACAAATGTGGGAATGAAACTTAAATGTACTAAACAGTCAGATTGACTGAGTACTGACACTTGTTTTTCTACTTAAGCAATGATTTAAAAAGGTTGTAAATCTTGTTCTAGTAAACTTAAGTGCACCATAGTTAGTTTGATAATTATTGAAGGTAATTTTTCAACAGCGAAGTTGTGGCTAGTGAAATCCACTAGCCACAGTGACTGGTGAGCAAAAAAGTTGATGTCAAGCCCTGTATATACATATTCACACACACACACATATATGTATATATATATATATATATATATATATGAAGTGAAAAATACTTTATTGATCCCACAGGGAGATTCAACAATGTAGTCATTTTTTCTCTCTCACTCCTTTTTTTTTTAACGACAATAAAACAACAACAATGATAATTATAATGATAAAGAAGTCTTGTTCCGTAGGGTGATGGCTGCTGGCAGGAATGATCTTCTGTACTTTTCAGTCTTACAGCGGATCCGAAGAAGCCTCTCTCTGAGCACACTCTGTTGTTTGATCACTGTTGTGGAGTAGTAAATAATCCTCCATGATCTTCTACATAAATATGTTCTGTGGCCCATCGGGCCATGTCAGAAGGTCCCCACTTGGTTGATATGGAATGACAGGGGTCCACTGTTGGATGGTACAGAATGACACAAGTCCCCACTAAGATGGCATAGAACGACATACACACTCCAGATTGAGTTAATATACTGTAGAGGAAATTAACCTAAGACACCAGTTTATTGGAGGGTATGGCACAACCATTGTATACATATTCTAATAAGTACATACTCCTACCCACTCCTTTTAAGGGTCTATCACTAATAGTATTACTGCCATATTCATTTGCACTTAATGCACAATAAACAATGAATGATTATGTACACAGTAATCTTTATAATGGCGGTTAAATATGTCATATAAGAATTGAATGGAAAATTATAATCTGGAAATCAGAGCTGTCAAAAGTTCTCACATTCTCTGCTTAAGTAGAAGGGCAGACACTTGTATGAACAAAAATGCTGGTAAAAGTAAAAGTACAGGTTGAAAGTACTGTTGAACTGGAAAATAATCAAAGGTATTTACAGGTAAATTTATATAATATAAGACCATGCAAAGATTTTATAGGACACCAGTTAGATTGAAAAGATTTGGTCTCAAGTTTGTTCTTCTATGTTGGAAGTGTTAAGATAAGATACTTTGATGCATTGTCTTGATTGGGAAGAAGTGTGCCGCTTTGTCAGAGATTGTGTTTAGTTTGGGATAACGAATCAGTCCCAATTTCCCCTCCTAGTTCTTTTTGCTTATTGATTTTCACACTTGAGATTTACTGTAAGTCAAAATTCCTTTTTCTAACATGTGCTTTAATACTATCTGTCTTTATTAGTCTTTACAGTGTAAACACCATTTTTGCATTTGTTGTTTTTAACATTGTAAAGTGATGTTTAGGGAGATTATTACATGATTTTGTAATGCGCTGAGAAAAAAACACATCAAATAACATGATTATATTACGTTAAAATAAAAATCTGTTTTTTG
Organism: Melanotaenia boesemani; assembly: GCF_017639745.1. Taxonomy (NCBI): domain Eukaryota; kingdom Metazoa; phylum Chordata; class Actinopteri; order Atheriniformes; family Melanotaeniidae; genus Melanotaenia; species Melanotaenia boesemani. The sequence continues at coordinate 28,024,990 of NC_055683.1, read as the reverse complement.
TGTGTATTTGAAAGAATAGATATTGAGCTTGATCATCTTTTTAACATTACACTGCTAATTTTCTTTGGAGGAAAAATAGACTGCATATGTCACTTGCAGACTTACTAATAACTAATTTACCATTCATTCTTTTGTCAAAGTGAGCAAAACTCAAGGAAGAAGTGGCCATGTGTAGAACAGTCTGAATTATAGGTCAATATTTATTTGAAGTACTTTGAATTACATGCAATAACACACTACTAAACTGAGAGTTTCTCACTTGCTTTTGCCGCACTCCTGATGACGGAAATGGCTTTTCACGTAATAAACCATCAAGACAGCTTATTACATGAAAAATATCATAAGCTCACTATAAGAGCCCCCCCCCCCCCCCATGGTAGTACAGACTTTCCACTCTCAGTGATAGTGCTTTTAACTGATAAATAAATTAAAAACAGCTTTTTCTTATGTCTTTTCAATAGTGCAATGTATACATAAATTACAAAGAACAAAAAATCTGTCCGTTGACATTGACTACCAACATTGTTACCCTTACACTGGTGCTCCGTTTACATGAACTACCCACAGCGTTACCCTTACACTGATGCTCCGTTTACATGAACTACCCACATTGTTACCCTTACACTGGTGCTCCGTTTATATGAACTGAGTATATGAGTGACTCATTAAAGTTGCATGATGCAATTGATAGTTCTATCAAAACAATGATTATGAATGGGTATGGAAGTACTTCAACAGCGTATGAGCAGGACTGGTCTGCTGTACTTGTGCTGTTTCAGCATTGCAATTTCCCTGCTGTGAGACAAATAAAGGTTTTCTTATTCTTATTATTCTGAAACTTAATTTATTAAATTTTAAACAGCATTTAAAACTGGATTAAAGTGAATCATATAAAACATGAAAGATTTTATATTTCTAGTACTTTTTGTCCATTAATGAACAGGAACAAAGGTCTGTGTCTCCATGCAACGTGTCAGCTGCAGGCTGTTTCAGTTGCCTCTCTGACCCAACGATCCAGTATTACTGGACATATGAAGCCTTAAATCTAGTTTGATGTTTTCCAAAATAACTACATATCTACTTACTTGAGTCTTGACAGATCCAGTTAAACAATATAAACTGATTATCCCAGTGATAAGTTTACAGGTAGGGTATAGTCATTGGCAAATTACTGAGCCAAAAAAAACATTTTATGACTTTTAGCAATGTAAAGACAAATGAAAGGACCCATGAAATATTTAAATCTGGTCTTGAGTTTAAAAAAAAATCAGCATTTTTTTGGATTAAAGAAATGTTGTAATATCACAACCTGGGGTCTAACAGAGATGAATGGTTTTAGAAGCGCTATTTCTATTAAAATTAAAATGTGCCTTTACCTCTGTCTATATTTAAAGAAATACATTTATTTTGTTGGTTTGCATTACATAAAAACAGTTACTCTGTGGCCACCTATTATGCCACATGCATGATTCCCTGTGGGGGACACAGAGCAAACAGATGTCTACATTGAACACCTATTTTTACAGTCAATTTAAATATACTTGTGATAATCCACATCGTGATGCATTTTTTTCTTGACATGCATAACAGAAAAGGTAAAAAGAAGTGTGCCGCTTTGTCAGAGATTGTGTTTAGTTTGAGATAACAAATCAATCCCAATGTATCTGGAAGGAACTTCTCAGTTATCACAGTCCACAGGTAAAATAATGGATCAATGTGATGGTCAACATGTCCTCCTGTGAAAGTATGCTTTATAAACCTAACAGAAGGCATAGGACTACTGCACCAGTTTCATAACCTTTTGGTCCTCTGTTACTTCAACAGTCAGTCAGCAAGATGTTACCTGACTTTTCCCATCCTAGTTCTTTTCGCTTATGGATTTTCACACTTGAGATTTACTGTAAGTCATAATTCCTTTTTCCAACATGTGCTTTAATAACTTTCTATCTTTATTAGTCTTTCTGTCAGTAAACACACTTTTTGTGTGTTTTAATCTTGTTTTTTAACATTGTTAAGTGATGCTTGCCATGATAATTTGATTTGTGGAAAGAGAAAAGTGCAAAACAAGAAAACATTAAGTATGGCCTGACTCTCTCTCCATTGTTTACTGTCTTTTAGCAAAACATTAACATTAACTTAAAAAGGCTAAACAAGACACAAAAATGGCAACAATTAATAAGACAGTCTCCATTGTTGACTCTCCTTGATTTCTGATGCACGGATTACATCATCAATGCGAACCCAGTGTGATTGCATCACCAGACACGCAGCTGTAGGGACAGAGGCCACATAGCTTGCCAGCAGGGGATCAGACATGGCCTTTTTGGCAATGGTAATGCCAAATGCCAATTGTTAGCGGGTCGACCCGGCTTTTAAAAAAAACAGTTAGACCCGCTAATTTCAGAGAAAAAGCAGCATAAGAGAGGAGTTAAGGTAGAAACTTGAGTATTATCTCTAATAAATCAATGAAGCAAATGAATCCCTGATCCACTTTCACACAAAGCTTTGTTGCTGGTCAGGAATGCTGAATACAAAAACAACCATGCCCATCCCCCTGGAGCACTTACAGGCTCTAATCTATCACCTTGACCTAAACAATGCAACCCCCCCCTCATTTACATCAGGCCCACCGTCAGGTACATAGCTTTGAATAGAAAATCCCCAACAGCCACCTTCACACCTTTTCTTAAGACAAGGCAGGCGATTTAGTCTCCTGCTGCAAGCAGTAACTTGGGGAAAACACTCAGAAACAGTCAAATATTATTCAAAAACATATATTTGTTTTGTTCTGTTTTGTATAAAAATAGAAAAAACTGATAAAAGTTAGTATACCTGGCTACAGCTGCTGCTAAATGTAATGTAATTTGTGGTGTTATGTTTTTCACAATATGGCAATGATGTCACTACTTCCTGAAATAGAAAAAACCAAGAAAAAGAATTATCATAAGGCTGATTGAAACTCTGCGCTAAAAAAATTAAGAAACAACAGCACATGTTTGATTTGTTTAATCAAGTCTTGCTTCATGTAATCCCAAATTCCACAAGATATATTTGCCAACAACATGAAACAATAGATAACGTTCGCATTACCAATCAAAAGTAGTACAACATTAAGTCCAACATTCACTTGGGGAAAACACTCAGAAACAGTCAAATATTATTCAAAAACATATATTTGTTTTGTTCTGTTTTGTATAAAAATAGAAAAAAACTGATAAAAGTTAGTATACCTGGCTACAGCTGCTGCAGCAAAATTGGTTGGATCCACTTTGCTTTTCATCCACCGACGTCCTGCCCAGATAATCCGCTGTAGCAGCCTGTTTAACTATAGAGAAGCGTGATGTGACGGAGCTTCTGGGCTTCAGTAACACTGCACCACTCGCCGGCTGGATGTCCGGTATAAATAATCAGGTTTGAGGTGTTTACACTGGCAGGAATATATCCAATCTTTGTCACTTGAGGGCAACAATAGTGGCTATAAGCCACATTTGGAAACATAATCAAGGACCATTTAAAAATATATATTTGTTTTTGTTGTGGATGAAAATGGAGAAAAATAACTACTAAAATTTAGTATAATGCTATAAATACCAGAAACAATGCTTTCATGTCTTTAAAATATAGTTATGTTTATGTCAGTAAAGCTCTCTATTTATTTGCCTTTGGCCAGACTGTGAAGATGGCCAGTTGCTTTATTCTATAACATGGTTGACATGGCAGCCCTGAACAACCAAATTCACACTAGATGAACTCAAAAAACTTAAAAAAAAGGAAGAAGTGCCAAGTCCAGCACCAGTGCAGAAAGAACCCTGCTACTGTTCGCTGTGTTCACTGCTATAAGTTTACAAGTGCAAAGAAGTGCGACGGGTGTGCCAGGTCTACTCAGACCTGAAAGAAAAAGCTTTGTGATGTCAAACACGCACACACAAACACTGCAGATACGTGTAAATATTGTTTGTTTTCTACAATGTTGTTTAAAAAACATCAATAAACCATCCAAAATAAGCACAGTTTCTATTTAGTATATTTTTCATTCTCTTATTTTCATGTCATTTACTAAATTTAACTCAACAAAAAAGATAAAGATGTGGTTATAAGCAATTCAAAATATTTACAGGAAAACACGAACATTCAAGCTTTCAAGAGGAAGATCAGAACTCAGAAGCAATGACATTACAGTTAGGGATTTCTACATAGACTTATTCTTTTTCTTGTTTTTTGGGAATACTGACCTGCTCTTCTATTGTAGAGATATATGCAATAAATAAAAAAAACATAAAAAATAATTGCTTATTGACTGTAATAAAGGGAACATATTAAATTAAATGTAATATTGATTATAGGGGATATCACCCAGTCATAATCATGGACCGTAGGAGTTGTGGTAGGCGCCCGTTTTTTATTTCTGATTTTCTGAAAGGTGGCAACCCTAAGTGGGAGTTTAATTTATGAAGAAAAAAAGAGTTAAAGAAAAGGTGCCATACAGAGAAAATTTACTACCTAGTGCTAAAAAAGATATCTGGAAAAATTAAGGGACATAGCGGGACTGGACTCTTATGAGCTCGAAAAATCAGAATGGGACAACAATCTAGACTGTCTATGTCCTGTCCTCCATGGAGATATTGTAAATTATTTAGTATTCAGAATAACTTATTAAACGTTGACAGAATTCCAAAACTACAAATCACTGGAAAGCTACAAGCAATTTTTCTAGGGGTTGGTATATGATATCCACATCTGCCAGCTGTGCTTCTGTGACATTATCATCCACGCGAAGATGAGATGAATGAATGAAACCTGCCTTAGCTAGCTACTAGTGCTAACAAGAAATATTCATAGGTTTATTTTCTTCTAAAGTTATTTGTTTTGTGCTGGTAGGGAGGCCATTCTGCGCCTCTTTGTAACTTCAGCACCTTTCGCTCCTTCATTTTTTCTCACATTAGGGATCTTGAAAAACCGTAATTTGTTCTTGTATTCACCCTCATGGGAGAGTGAATACCTGGAACACTCCTTTACACAACAATTTAATCCTGTCATATTGACTAAAGATCACTCAACTCAGCCCATCTCGACTCACAACCGCTATAACTCGACTCAGCCTGGGAGAGAGTGTATCGCAAACATGGCGGAAAGCCGGCCAGGGGGGCGGGGCAATGCGCTGTGACGACAACTCCTCAAGCTTTATACTGGTCAGACCACATTCCAGGCCAGGAGGATAAAATGAACCCTCTGTAGTCCCGCCAGTGTTATTTTGGACTGTCCAGACTTGCAGAGTTTCCCCACTCAGAGTTCACTTGTCCTTGGTGGAATTTGGAAGTCATTTAAGAGACAGAAAATCTTCTATACAAGATGAGGTAAGATGTTCATTGTAAATGTTTTTATCCTCACAAAAAGTGATTTACAAGTGTTGACCATTTAGAGTATAAAAATGTTGATAGCTAGTCACCCCATTTACTTAAAGTGCTGCAATGAAAATGTCTATTGTGGTAACAAACTTCCCTACTTCATAATTCTTTTTTCTTTTCATTTCTTTCCAGGAAAGTCAAATCAGTTGTTCAAGTTGTTCCTCCTAAACAAAGAGATGCACAGTCAAGCAGAACATTCACACAGCAGAAGAAAGGTACATTTGTGGACATTAATTTTGAATGTGTTTCATCCTGAAAGTAAAAAACAAAGTTTCAGTAGCTGAAGAGCTGTCGCTAGTTTATATCATGACCATTTGTTGAAATTTGTCATTAATCTTTTAGGTGTAAATTATGTTTTTGTAAATTATGATGCTACTCCTGAATGAGAAATGAAACACTATAACTATCATGAGCATCACACACTACCTTTCAAGTATATTCCAGTAAAACTTCTGTAACTTTTTATCCATTAACAGAAAACACAGTCTGGATTGTGGGTGACAGTTACATTCAACGCAGCAAAGACCGTGCAAGAGAGACCATCGGGACCAACCTTGGTGTATGTGCCCATATCAAGTGGTTTGGCAGGGGTGGCATGTGTTGGAACTCCCTACTTCACGTTTTCCACCAGTGTCTTGAAGGAAGAACTGCTCCAGATGTGCTGCTAATTCACTGTGGTGGCAATGACTTGGGTCATGTGAAAAGTGTGCTGCTTGTCAAAGCAATGAAGAAGGACCTGCATTACCTTCACAAAAACTTTCCCCAGATGAAGATTATGTTTTCTATTATCAACCAGAGATGTCATTGGAGGTATGGCCCCCATGGGAAGATGGAAAAAGCACGAAAGTTTGTCAATAGTGTTATGGATACTTTTGTTTTGGCTTGTAATGGGATAACTGTACATCATTCAGACATACTGTTTGACAAGCCAGGGCTATTTCTGAGAGACAAAGTTCATTTAACTGACAAGGGGCATGACATATTTTTAAGGGATATTGCCAAGGGTCTGAATGACATTTCCTTTTAAATGAATGTTGGACTTAATGTTGTACTACTTTTGATTGGTAATGCGAACGTTATCTATTGTTTCATGTTGTTGGCAAATATATCTTGTGGAATTTGGGATTACATGAAGCAAGACTTGATTAAACAAATCAAACATGTGCTGTTGTTTCTTAATTTTTTTAGCGCAGAGTTTCAATCAGCCTTATGATAATTCTTTTTCTTGGTTTTTTCTATTTCAGGAAGTAGTGACATCATTGCCATATTGTGAAAAACATAATACCACAAATTACATTACATTTAGCAGCAGCTGTAGCCAGGTATACTAACTTTTATCAGTTTTTTCTATTTTTATACAAAACAGAACAAAACAAATATATGTTTTTGAATAATATTTGACTGTTTCTGAGTGTTTTCCCCAAGTTACTGCTTGCAGCAGGAGACTAAATCGCCTGCCTTGTCTTAAGAAAAGGTGTGAAGGTGGCTGTTGGGGATTTTCTATTCAAAGCTATGTACCTGACGGTGGGCCTGATGTAAATGAGGGGGGGGTTGCATTGTTTAGGTCAAGGTGATAGATTAGAGCCTGTAAGTGCTCCAGGGGGATGGGCATGGTTGTTTTTGTATTCAGCATTCCTGACCAGCAACAAAGCTTTGTGTGAAAGTGGATCAGGGATTCATTTGCTTCATTGATTTATTAGAGATAATACTCAAGTTTCTACCTTAACTCCTCTCTTATGCTGCTTTTTCTCTGAAATTAGCGGGTCTAACTGTTTTTTTTAAAAGCCGGGTCGACCCGCTAACAATTGGCATTTGGCATTACCATTGCCAAAAAGGCCATGTCTGATCCCCTGCTGGCAAGCTATGTGGCCTCTGTCCCTACAGCTGCGTGTCTGGTGATGCAATCACACTGGGTTCGCATTGATGATGTAATCCGTGCATCAGAAATCAAGGAGAGTCAACAATGGAGACTGTCTTATTAATTGTTGCCATTTTTGTGTCTTGTTTAGCCTTTTTAAGTTAATGTTAATGTTTTGCTAAAAGACAGTAAACAATGGAGAGAGAGTCAGGCCATACTTAATGTTTTCTTGTTTTGCACTTTTCTCTTTCCACAAATCAAATTATCATGGCAAGCATCACTTAACAATGTTAAAAAACAAGATTAAAACACACAAAAAGTGTGTTTACTGACAGAAAGACTAATAAAGATAGAAAGTTATTAAAGCACATGTTGGAAAAAGGAATTATGACTTACAGTAAATCTCAAGTGTGAAAATCCATAAGCGAAAAGAACTAGGATGGGAAAAGTCAGGTAACATCTTGCTGACTGACTGTTGAAGTAACAGAGGACCAAAAGGTTATGAAACTGGTGCAGTAGTCCTATGCCTTCTGTTAGGTTTATAAAGCATACTTTCACAGGAGGACATGTTGACCATCACATTGATCCATTATTTTACCTGTGGACTGTGATAACTGAGAAGTTCCTTCCAGATACATTGGGATTGATTTGTTATCTCAAACTAAACACAATCTCTGACAAAGCGGCACACTTCTTTTTACCTTTTCTGTTATGCATGTCAAGAAAAAAATGCATCACGATGTGGATTATCACAAGTATATTTAAATTGACTGTAAAAATAGGTGTTCAATGTAGACATCTGTTTGCTCTGTGTCCCCCACAGGGAATCATGCATGTGGCATAATAGGTGGCCACAGAGTAACTGTTTTTATGTAATGCAAACCAACAAAATAAATGTATTTCTTTAAATATAGACAGAGGTAAAGGCACATTTTAATTTTAATAGAAATAGCGCTTCTAAAACCATTCATCTCTGTTAGACCCCAGGTTGTGATATTACAACATTTCTTTAATCCAAAAAAATGCTGATTTTTTTTTAAACTCAAGACCAGATTTAAATATTTCATGGGTCCTTTCATTTGTCTTTACATTGCTAAAAGTCATAAAATGTTTTTTTTGGCTCAGTAATTTGCCAATGACTATACCCTACCTGTAAACTTATCACTGGGATAATCAGTTTATATTGTTTAACTGGATCTGTCAAGACTCAAGTAAGTAGATATGTAGTTATTTTGGAAAACATCAAACTAGATTTAAGGCTTCATATGTCCAGTAATACTGGATCGTTGGGTCAGAGAGGCAACTGAAACAGCCTGCAGCTGACACGTTGCATGGAGACACAGACCTTTGTTCCTGTTCATTAATGGACAAAAAGTACTAGAAATATAAAATCTTTCATGTTTTATATGATTCACTTTAATCCAGTTTTAAATGCTGTTTAAAATTTAATAAATTAAGTTTCAGAATAATAAGAATAAGAAAACCTTTATTTGTCTCACAGCAGGGAAATTGCAATGCTGAAACAGCACAAGTACAGCAGACCAGTCCTGCTCATACGCTGTTGAAGTACTTCCATACCCATTCATAATCATTGTTTTGATAGAACTATCAATTGCATCATGCAACTTTAATGAGTCACTCATATACTCAGTTCATATAAACGGAGCACCAGTGTAAGGGTAACAATGTGGGTAGTTCATGTAAACGGAGCATCAGTGTAAGGGTAACGCTGTGGGTAGTTCATGTAAACGGAGCACCAGTGTAAGGGTAACGCTGTGGGTAGTTCATGTAAACGGAGCACCAGTGTAAGGGTAACAATGTTGGTAGTCAATGTCAACGGACAGATTTTTTGTTCTTTGTAATTTATGTATACATTGCACTATTGAAAAGACATAAGAAAAAGCTGTTTTTAATTTATTTATCAGTTAAAAGCACTATCACTGAGAGTGGAAAGTCTGTACTACCATGGGGGGGGGGGGCTCTTATAGTGAGCTTATGATATTTTTCATGTAATAAGCTGTCTTGATGGTTTATTACGTGAAAAGCCATTTCCGTCGTCAGGAGTGCGGCAAAAGCAAGTGAGAAACTCTCAGTTTAGTAGTGTGTTATAGGCGAATCTTTTGTGACGTCAGTGTTTACCTTTTGCCGCATTGCATCACGGTATTGGGTGGCAAGAAGCTGCATCTGTTAGCTGGATTTCTTTGCGTTTGGAGTTTGAGGGCGATCTACTACATGGTTCACTCGTGTTGTGTGATTGGCTGTACGGCTCGTTGGGGGCCCAAGAAAAAGTTTTTCCGCATTCCCACCGAAAAAGACCCCGAAAAAAGAAGGAAATGGTTACGTGCTATGATACGTGCTTTGATACCTGCAAGCCTCACTGGTACACGCAGCTGTTGTGAGTCCTATCCTGACCGCTGTTTCTATTTTAAACATTAAAGCTGCTACATGACTGCATGTTTCTCCTAGACTGGATTTGAAAGAAAAATTTTGTAAGATGTTATTATCGTTTTTCACGATAGACCAAACGCCATTTAAATTATAGTTAACAGGACCAATAAAATTGAAAAACAGTCATTAGATTTAAAATGAAAAATTCAAAGGCACTGATAAATAAAGCCTTACCCGGCTTTGCAGTCGCAGTGACATGTGATTATTTCACCGTTTTCTTGGGCGATCACCCACGGAAGATGCGAATCACGCTGTGACACTGCTTGGCCAAGTCTGACCTCCGCTTTGAGCACGACCACTGATTTTTGTTTCACCGAAAAGATTGGCCCAACCTTTCTTGAAACAAAATAGTTATAAGCTTCGAGGCTTTTAAAAGCTTTTAACCTCTCGTGGGTGAAGGGTCCAGGGCTTTCAACTAAATAAGAATAAATATCTCCCTAGCACATCTGTGGCCAAGATGCAGGTGAGTCAGACCAGTATTTTTCGTCATCCCAGACTTCATATGGGCTTTGTATTTGTTCGATTTTGTCTGCAACACAAATTTTTAGTTTCTCTCTAAACCTCCTCTGGTCTTCGGAGCTTAGCGTACTTATATAATTTGGATTTCGCCCGCTTACTTTCTTGTTTATGCTAGCAGGTTCCGCCATCTCAACAGGTCTTCTTGCCACCCAACCACACGCGCATGCGCAAAAAGATGTAAACAAAGATTCGCCTATTGCATGTAATTCAAAGTACTTCAAATAAATATTGACCTATAATTCAGACTGTTCTACACATGGCCACTTCTTCCTTGAGTTTTGCTCACTTTGACAAAAGAATGAATGGTAAATTAGTTATTAGTAAGCCTGCAAGTGACATATGCAGTCTATTTTTCCTCCAAAGAAAATTAGCAGTGTAATGTTAAAAAGATGATCAAGCTAAATATCTATTCTTTCAAATACACACAAAAAACAGATTTTTATTTTAACGTAATATAATCATGTTATTTGATGTGTTTTTTTCTCAGCGCATTACAAAATCATGTAATAATCTCCCTAAACATCACTTTACAATGTTAAAAACAACAAATGCAAAAATGGTGTTTACACTGTAAAGACTAATAAAGACAGATAGTATTAAAGCACATGTTAGAAAAAGGAATTTTGACTTACAGTAAATCTCAAGTGTGAAAATCAATAAGCAAAAAGAACTAGGATGGGAAAATGGGATTGATTCGTTATCCCAAACTAAACACAATCTCTGACAAAGCGGCACACTTCTTCCCAATCAAGACAATGCATCAAAGTATCTTATCTTAACACTTCCAACATAGAAGAACAAACTTGAGACCAAATCTTTTCAATCTAACTGGTGTCCTATAAAATCTTTGCATGGTCTTATATTATATAAATTTACCTGTAAATACCTTTGATTATTTTCCAGTTCAACAGTACTTTCAACCTGTACTTTTACTTTTACCAGCATTTTTGTTCATACAAGTGTCTGCCCTTCTACTTAAGCAGAGAATGTGAGAACTTTTGACAGCTCTGATTTCCAGATTATAATTTTCCATTCAATTCTTATATGACATATTTAACCGCCATTATAAAGATTACTGTGTACATAATCATTCATTGTTTATTGTGCATTAAGTGCAAATGAATATGGCAGTAATACTATTAGTGATAGACCCTTAAAAGGAGTGGGTAGGAGTATGTACTTATTAGAATATGTATACAATGGTTGTGCCATACCCTCCAATAAACTGGTGTCTTAGGTTAATTTCCTCTACAGTATATTAACTCAATCTGGAGTGTGTATGTCGTTCTATGCCATCTTAGTGGGGACTTGTGTCATTCTGTACCATCCAACAGTGGACCCCTGTCATTCCATATCAACCAAGTGGGGACCTTCTGACATGGCCCGATGGGCCACAGAACATATTTATGTAGAAGATCATGGAGGATTATTTACTACTCCACAACAGTGATCAAACAACAGAGTGTGCTCAGAGAGAGGCTTCTTCGGATCCGCTGTAAGACTGAAAAGTACAGAAGATCATTCCTGCCAGCAGCCATCACCCTACGGAACAAGACTTCTTTATCATTATAATTATCATTGTTGTTGTTTTATTGTCGTTAAAAAAAAAAGGAGTGAGTGAGAAAAAATGACTACATTGTTGAATCTCCCTGTGGGATCAATAAAGTATTTTTCACTTCATATATATATATATATATATATATATATATACATATATGTGTGTGTGTGTGAATATGTATATACAGGGCTTGACATCAACTTTTTTGCTCACCAGTCACTGTGGCTAGTGGATTTCACTAGCCACAACTTCGCTGTTGAAAAATTACCTTCAATAATTATCAAACTAACTATGGTGCACTTAAGTTTACTAGAACAAGATTTACAACCTTTTTAAATCATTGCTTAAGTAGAAAAACAAGTGTCAGTACTCAGTCAATCTGACTGTTTAGTACATTTAAGTTTCATTCCCACATTTGTGGGAAAAAAGCACAAACTTTTTGGGAAAATCTGTGACTAAAGCATCAACTCTGGATAATTTCCATCAGGAACTGAATCAGACGCATAGCTGGTTAGCAGGCCTCTGCAGAGCTGAATGACATGTGCATGAGCACATTTAGCCATTAGATTCAGGTGTGATGGGGAAGGGATGCATCTAGAAGCTGCAGGATAGAAGCTCTGCAGGACTGGACTTGGGCTCCCCTAAATTATATTCTTACCTGGTTCTTCCCGACCTCGCTCTCTCTCCTCTCCTTCTTTTTCCATCTCTCCCTCTCTGGACCGATAATTGTACACAAATAGATTGTATTCAACAAGATGAAATTATATATATATATATATATATATATATATATATATATATATATATACACTATACACACTATACACTATACACATATTTTTAATTAGATCCAATTAATACATTTTACTTAGGTCAATTTCTTCTTCATTCACTCAATCTGGAGTGTGTATGTCACTCTATGCCATCTTAGACTTGTGTCATTCTGTACCATCCAACAGTGGACCCCTGTCATTCTATATCAAGCAAGTGGGGACCTTCTGACATGGCCCGATGAGCCACAGAACATATATAGAAGCTTATGTAGGATTATTTACACCCTCTACACAACACGGTAATCAAACAACAGAGTGTGTTCAGTGAGAGGCTTGTTCAGGTCTGCTGTACGACTGAAAGGTACAGAAGATCATTCCTGCCAGCACCCATCGGCCTCCAGAACAAGACCTCCTAGTCATTATTATTATTATTATTATTATTTTATTGTTGTTTCAAAAAAGGGGTGAGAGAGGAAAAAAAAAAACATTTTTTTTATCTTCCTGTGGATCAATAAAGTATTTTTCACTTTGTTTAATTTAATAAATAAATACTCTCTACACATATTTCTTAAATTAGATCCAATTAATAAATTTTAACTGTAAGTCAGTTTCTTCTTCATTCACTCAATCTGGAGTGTGTATGTCACTCTATGCCATCTTAGTGGGGACTTGTGTCATTCTGTACCATCCAACAGTGGACCCCTGTCATTCCATATCAACCAAGTGGGGACCTTCTGACATGGCCCGATGGGCCAAAAAACATATATTACACATTTAGAGAAGATTTTTGAGGATTATTTACACCCTCTCCTGGCACATTGATCAAACAACAGAGTCTGTTCAGTGAGAAGTTTCTTCAAGTCCACTGTAAGAATGAAAGGTACTGAAAATCATCCCTGCCATCAGCAACAGCAACAGCAGCCATCAGCCTACAGAAATTGACCTCCTCATAATTATTACTTATTATTACTACATTGTTGAATTTCCCTGTGGGATTAATAAAGTATTTGTCATTACATATATATATATATATATATATATATATATATATATATATACATACATATGTGTATGAAAAATTGAATTCAAACTTCCTTAAACTTAGCCTGCTTAGTGTCAGGAGGTTTGCTACCTAAATTGCCTGTTCATCAGTCACTCTGTAGTCTGAAAGGCCTCCGGTCATATGCTAAGTGGGGAGTGTAAAAAGCGACGTGTGTGAATGGGTCGTTAAAATTACCCCTCAGCCAGCAGGGGGACTGCTGAATATTAACTTTAACACACACACACATCCAGGTCCCCTCTTGGCTAAAGTTGTAAAAATTCTCCAGATGGTTTTTTACATGTTTTTAACATGATTTAAAGCATGTCCAAGAGGGGACCTAAAAAATGTCCCCTGTTAGCTTCATGGTCCCCTGTTAGTGAGTGTGTAATGACGGATTAGTCCACTCTTAGATAGGTGCGTTAGTGCACACACACACACACACACACACACACACACACACACACACACACACACACACACACTCACATGCACACACACACAGAACCCTCCACAGCTAATGAAATTGCACACACTTCCTACCTGTGCTACACACTGGTACAATCTAGCACACATAGCTGTGAACAAAATGCTCATGCATGCAAAGAGAGGAAATGGCCTCATAACAAATGTTGCTACTGAAAGAAGATGCAGCAGCAAGTTAATTCCTTTCTTGTGATCACTCATGTAAAACATATGCTTCAGACATTTATTAGTAAATATGTCACACCAAACACAAAAGATCTTACCACCTGGCACCAGTTAGCCTAGCCTAAATTTAACCATCTTATTTCCAAACACCATGTATAACATCACAATCAAATGATGATCACACAAAATAATGTTTTTGTTTTTAAAACTACATGAATTTTAAAAACAGATTTTTAATTCACTCTATTTCAGCATCAAGGTAGCAACAAATTTAGCTCAAGTAAGTATCTCGATCAAGCAGACCTGCGTTTTCCATCTTCCTTGCCAGATAGTTAACTTCCAGTGATTAATCACTTATGTTGACACTTTAGAGCAAAATAGATCTCAGTTGTCATTTTTATTTAGATTTGTAGTATTGATCCATTGAAGGTTAAATGGTTAAATAGGCATATTCAAAGTCATTTCTTACATTTTTGTTTATTAAATTTGCAATTGTTTTCATTCTCACAAACCAAAAAGACATTTATGGCTCATTAAGGTGAGACAAGTATCCATGTCAGAAAATAAAATCAACAATCATGAGAGTAATTCAAAAGAACCCAGTCTTGAATAATAAGGCTAATAAAAATTAGGCTTTACTGGCATGTACTGAACATGTACTGAACATTATCATTATCACCTTCACAGTGGTGTGATGACTAACACTGCAACTTTACAGCATGAAGTTTTCTGGTTTGAACCTTGGCTGGTGCTTTTCTGTATGGAATTAGCATGTTTGCCATGTGCAAGGGTACTTCATCTTTTCCCACAGTCCAAAACCATGTATGTTTGGTTAACTGGTGATTCTAAGTTGACCCTAGGAGTGAGGTTAAGTGTGCATGGATGTCTGTCTCTCTGTAGGTCCTGTGATGCAGCAGGAACCTAACCATGACTTTGCAAAAAATGTCAGAAGATTCTTTATGGTCAATTATTTCTTCCCTTTAATAATACTAATTGTAGTTGTGATGTATTATACATTGTAGGACAGTCTACACTGAAGTTTAATATCATGTATTTATGGAATGAGCAACACAAAAATGTGTGGGTAGCAGACATATGTCCCAGTAAGGACCAGATAATTAAAGTATGATATGTTTAATATTTACTTAATAGTAAAAAGAAATTACATTTTAAATTGTACTTAAGAAAAACATGAAAACTTAATTGGAAATACAAATCAATTTAAAATCCAAGTGTGTTACAAACCAGGTTTAACAGGATAGCAGGTTTAAAATTCCACATGATAATATTTTTAAAGTCCCATTTTGAAACAATAACAACATGAATTTGGTTAATCAAAAAAAATAAACAAACCTCTTTTTTCAAAATATTTAGAAATCCTACAAGATGCAGAATTTTCAGGGAAATAGTAATATCTGCAAAAATGCCCAGCAATATATACAACAGCATACATTCAAAACATAAATAAGAAGTGCTTTATAGTTGTATTCATATTTCTTCCGTTTTATACATCAGCATTTTAAAGACTGCAGAGAAAAGAAAGTGCTTGCAGAAGTATCCATAGGATTGTTCTTGCTGGCTAAATCAAGTACCAGGACAAAATAACTATTATTAAAGGTACCTGACACAACAGGTCCTCACAATATCTTCATCATTTCCATTAAAAATAAGTATGACTATTTTTACAGATTTTTTTGTTGTAAAATAACTGTATAAGTTTTTTTTTTCAAGTCTTGGCAGAAAGTAAAGCACATCTTCTCATTTTAAATATGAGTCAAGGTAATAGCTTTCTTAAAATATGAAAATATGCTGGACTTTTATATATAGTATGAATATACCAAATAAACATAATATGTTAGCATAATAAAACAGTGGAATGTTTTTTTTTTAGATCCAATAGTTAATCCAATATCCTAAAATACACAGACTTGCTCATTATTTACAAAATGTTGTAGTACAACAAGTTGGTGCAGTGGCTATGAGAGGACAGAAGATGACACCACGTCTGAAATATCAGTCTTTAGTCAATCAGAGTTTTGTCTCCAGTTCTGGTTCATCTCCTCAAATGTGAGACTCTTTTGTGTCCTGGGTGCTTTTGGATCCCTGAAGATGGTAAAATGGATAAATTTTAGTTTGTGACTTTGGACTAATGTGAATTATATTTGATGAGTAAGACAAAATCTGAAAATGACAATGCACATCTTTACACAGCTATTATTTCTTATGTGCTTCAAACCTTGAAAAACAACCACATATGTCTTTGGGGGCATTTTGAATTTAACAGTTAACGCGTCGGTCGGTTGCGTCGGACGGTTCACGCCTCTGTGTCGTCCATTAATTTATGATAATGGACACCTCGAAGGGCATTATCCTGCTTATACCATGGTCATTTACAAAAGATATAAATATTAAATCAATTATTAATACGGTAATGTTGTCTTTTTACTGTTTAAATAATTAGTTTTTCACAAGAAGAGGCTCAGTGGACTATTTCGTATCGCTTGTTGTGACGCTTTGCCAAGGTAATCGGCTCTGACAGAGAACCTGCAGCTCAATCGGCCACAGTTAACATCAATTCATAGGGCGGGTGCAGCTCTTACAGCTTGTGTGTCTGCAGAGGATGATGCAACATTTTGTTTCACAGGTCCACAGATAGTTTCTTACATTGTTTTTATTGCAAGAAATATTATCCACCATTCACTCTGATCACCTTTGAGAAATTCATTTGAAATGGCCCTGAGCTATCTGACACCGCTGACGGCCCTGACACACACGGAATAGTCTCACTGGCCCCCTTAGGTGCTACAATGGTAACTGCAAGAAATATTATCCACCATTCACTCTGATCATTAAATGTGTATCAAGCAAGTAAGTCTATCCTAAATCCTTTTTATAATATTATCCACCAATCACTCTGTATCAAATAAGTACGTTAGTAAGGTAATCAAGAAAGAAAGACAGGTGACGAACTATTAAAAATTAAATGTAACATTGCCGTTGGTCGCGACATCTCATAAAGATACTGGTGTGTCCATAGTGGTGTTTGAAGGACAGAGATTTAACGTTTGTGGACCCTGACCACTGCTGGTTGGGACATTGCGGGACGACAAAATGTTGCTCCATTCTCGTCTCTCCTGGACTGACAGAGCCCAGTAAGCCTGCAAGCTGCTTTCACAGCGATGTGTCATCACAGACAAGATCTGGCGTGTCTGCAGCCTGGCATCTGAGTTTCTGTTGCCACGGATACCAACTAGCATTTAGTCAGTGCAATAATTTACAACAAAAGTCTATTTGGCCGGAACTTCTTTTATAGGTGTCCATTATCACTTTTTAATGGACACCCTATAGCCAATCAGAATCAACTATTCACCCAAACCATGGTATAATTTCTATTAAATCCATTTCAGGTGAAATGTTTAACTATCATGTTTGATAGATTAACGAGCTGCTGTAACAAGTGAATTTCTCCACTGTGAGATTAATAAAGTCTAATCTAATCTGATTTAATATTTCTCTTGCTTAATTGGTAAGTAAAAATGCATCCCTGGTTTAGCAAAGAACCACTACATTAGAAAAGAAACAACTGCTTACATTTGCTTTGCTGGAGTGGGAACTGAACTCTGAATATTTCTTCTTCTGAGGAGCACAGATTCGAGACAGGATTCTTTCATACTCCTCTCTCACCTATAATTAAAAATAATAATAATAAAAAATAAAATAAAACAAAATAATCATCATCAAAACGCAAACTTAATTAAGATGTAGCGAAGCTTCTTTCTTTTATAACTTTCTTTTTTCTTCCTTTTTAGATGTAAGAACCATGACAAACCTGTTTAGAAAATAGACAGTGCATGACAAACAACGTAACCCCCTGAAGGCTGCCAAAGATGGTGAACAGGTAAGACATGACGATAGTGCCCTTCTCAAACTGGAAACAACCGAAGATCCACATAGTGCCGAGTATGCAGAGCTGAGCCACTGCAGTAATGGTGAACGCCCTGCAGGAGGCAATAAAGATGCATGCAGGTCACTTAGGCAGTTGTGACACCATAACTAGTAACACCCATTTTTGACTTTGTAGGTGAGGCAGTAAAAGAAAGTCTATATTTTTTTTACATGGGAAAGTGTGACTCATGGTGCATTATAATATGTTTCAGATTGTTGCAGACAGCTCATGGCTCAGGGGTAACTTACTTTATTTTCTGCAAGCTGTCCAGGTCTGGATTCAAACTTGAAAACTTCTGTGCCAACTTCCACACAGTGATGAGAAAGAAAAAAATGTTCACCTGAAAGACAAGAGCAAAGAGTCTTAAAAGAGAACTGCAGTAAATTTTCAGGACATAATTTGTCTAAATTTTCTTTAATTCTTACAAAGATGATGACACAGGCAGGGCCAAAGAAACTCCAAATGGATTCCAGGTTTAGCCAACAACTGTAATGCATTGGAGCATTTTTTAAGCAGAATATATAACAGTATAACTTGAGATTAGAGTATAAATTATATAAGAAAATGAAGAGATTAATCTGGATGAATATGAGATCAAGGTATCTGGGAAACTTACTATTTCTCAGTGCCATATCCTTTAGCATTAACTAATGCAGAGATAGCAACAATTACAGCTGGGACTCCGTAGCCACCGGCCATCATGTAGAGGGTTTTAAAGTTGGTGTCAAAGACCAGGACTACCATCCTAAAGAGCTGTATGCCTTCCAGACACATCCAGCAAAATGCTGCCAGGTAAAAAAAATGCAGCATCCCTGCTACCACTGCACAGCCAACCTAAGAGGGAGAGAGAGATAAAGATTAGCATGGCACAAGTGAAAAGGGAAGAAGGGAAGTTGAAAAGACAAGCACAAGAAATGAGAAGGGATGAGTTGCTGACTTAATCTCTAACAATGGATGTATCATTTAGTGGCATACTTTAATTCGATCTGTCTCTCTGCTATATTTTGTAGGTGGTAGACACTTAATGAACTCATTTAGTCATCAAGCTGTTACAGTATTTACCCTGTTCTCCGTCTGAGAAATGCCTGCAAGAAATATAAGGATAGCAGTGAAGAGGCTGATGCAAAGGTGCAGGTGGATGGTGGTTCTTGGGCCTTGAATGGAGCGGATCAATGAGAACGTCAGAATGCAGATGAACAGACAAATTAATGAAAGGGATAGGCCCACCCAGGTAATCAGCTGCAACTCAAACTTGTTCTGTTAGGAGACAGAACATTGTCATTAGCATATACCAAAATGGATTTAAATTTTAGAATTTGCTAAAGAAAAAAAAAAAAAATCATATATGTGAGAGACGTTTTACCTCAACCTCATAGAGGGCCATGAGCACAGCAAAGCTGCTCAGGTGGTTACAGGAACAAACAGTGTATTTCAAGTTAGACTCCACAACACTGCAGCCATGAGATGACCATGTCCCGTCATTCTCCGAAGAATCCCAGAACACACAGGTGTGAGAAGTTTCATTTAACTGTAAAACAAAAAACATACCAAAAACCAAAACCATAATTGTGATATTCGTCTTGCAAAGAAGAATCATATGAAACAGAAGGTTAATAGTCTTTCCCTTTTACCTGTTCAAGGTGGTGCAAAGTTAAAATGATTGGCTCTTTTAGGTGCCTGGTGTTTCTGTTACTGACTGTGACAGTAACCACTTTGGAGTTTATCTTATAACTTTGCTTCTCATCTGGTTTCATCGCACTAAAGAAGCCATCTGCATATTCTTCCAGGTTTGAATAACTTAGTAATGATACTGTTGTGAAGCCTGTTGCACAGCAGGAAAAAGAGAATTAACAGGTTAAATTCAGATGTTTACAAATGTGTTATTCAAAGGCATGATCATTACCAGGGTAATGGGAGGGATCTCCTGCAGCCACTTCCAACTCAATATCTAGTTGAGCATGCGTAGATGATAAAGTCCTTGTTCCTTTTGGCAGGACTGACCCTTTTTCTACCAACAACTCCATTTCTGGACACAAGTATAAATGTAAGCTTGAATGAACATATACTACTTGTACAAAATGCATAGATTAGTGAGAAAATAATCTATAAGCTAATTGAATGTTTAAAGATAATACTTAAAAAACTGTTTCAAGTTTGAATTGTTAGGTTTAAATCTTAAGTTTTTATTTGTTGAAATTCAAGTTATTTCAGTTAATTTAAACCTGTGTAAATGGAGGATCTTTTTGTTACTGGGGTTGAAAGAAAAGGTCCTATAAGCCTCAGGGCATGCTCCATGAAGTCCAGAAAAGCGGAGATTTTTTTTTTTCCATTAAGAGCTCTACTGAACAAGAGTTCATCGACCATGGACATCAGACCCTGCAACCACAAGAGAGGAGGAGAAAAGGAGCAGCATAAGTGTGTGAAAAGAAAACAAGATACATAGACTGACACCAGACTTTCAGGCTGCATAGCATTGTATATATAATCTAGTTTTGTGCAGCACATACAAGTACATCTGACACCATCTAACAGAACTTGTGGGGGTAGCACTTCCTGTTTCTATTCTGGTTGGGGAAACTTTCTGTTCTTTTCACAGTGAGAGATTTCTGTCAGTCATTTGTACCTTTAGTAAGTCCTCTCCATCCACCTCTTTTGGATTCTTGATTTCTGTGAGATTGTGACAGGTTTTATTCAGCTGCATGAAATAATCCTGTGCAATGGCAAGTGTCTGTGAGAGGAATTCAGAGAAGATGAAATAACTGTGTGAGACATCAGACATTTAAATAAATGTTCATTTTAGATGAATGAGTTTCTGGTGTAGAGTTACCTCTCTCAGATTGTTCACATCTTTGAACATATCACAGTTCAGTTCTGGATAAAAAAGAAATTTTAATGCAATATTTGTATTTGATGACCCATAATACAGTCTACATTACTCTGTTAATTACAAAGTGGATACAAGTTTTATAATGGCTGCTGGGAAAACAAGGACAGGTCAGTGATCACATTTTGTGTGTTTCAGTCAGAACAATTACAATAAATGTCCTGGTGGACACATGATATGTTTAAAATTAAGAAACAAGTTAAAACTATGATTTAAATTGTTGTTTGACCAAATACATTATAGATATGATTGTATGTTAACATGTTTTGTAGTTTTATGTCCCACCTTGGCATTGCTCTGAATCATCAGTGAAGTTAGATTTGCCAGATTTCAGTCTGAAGCCAGAATTACAGACACAGTAAAAACTGCCTTGTGTGTTTAAACATGATGCATTCAGACCACAAATGTTGTCTTGCTGACATTCATCAATATCTACATGAAAAGAAAAAGGAGAAAATTTGGAAGAAAGGAAACTAATCCTCACTCACAACCTTATGTACATTGATAATCACACTGAAACTGCTGAACAGTAGATCATCATCATCATCATCATCATGTTACCTCTGCATGTCACATTGTCACTATGATTAAATTCTTTCACTCCAGTAGAGGTGCTGAAGCCGTTTTCACAGAAGCACAAATAATGCGAAATTGTGTTGTTACATTTTGCATTAGGTCCACAGATGTTGTTGTTGGTCATACATTCATTTATGTCTTAAAGGAAGAGAGAAGGACACATTATGTTTGAGTTTTAACTGTAGGAAATAAACTTTATGAAAGATCATAATCATTGCACCCACTGATTCAAGATAACTTACCTTCACATGTTATAGATGATCCAGGTGATATAGGTGATTTAGATTCAAAACCATCAGTACACTGGCAGGAGTAGTTGCCTGCTGTGTTAGTACAAGTTGCATGTTTTCCACAGATATCAGGCATCATGTCACATTCATCAACATCTTATTAGAAGAAACAGAAATTGATAATAAAAGAATATTAAATGAATGGCTGCTTGAATAATTGTATATTTTTCATTGATCTTTGATGAAAAATAAAGCAAACAAATTTATTTGACTAAAGTATTTAGCAAACACAGCCCAGTCTCACAAGAAAATCTGTAATAGCTTAAAATGGTTTTGTTGTGAATTTTGTATTTTTAATATTTTAATGTGAAGTTAAACGGGGAGATCGTTCAACTCTAAGACAAGGGTGTAGATATGAAACAGATTTGGAGCCCAGAAAATATAGTGAGTTCATGATCTTTGAATTTTTTTGTTTTTTGTGTTTTATAGACATATATGCACTCACCATTACACACAATTATTATTTTCTTTTTTAAAACCTGTATTAGGCATTAGGGGTTCAGTAAATAAGAAAAAGTGGAGGAGAAAGCAGGCAGCCCTGTCTGGTGCTTCTCTGTAAACAGAAGCTTGGAGAAGTTTGATCATTGGTTTTCACAGATGCATTTGGGTTGTTATATAATATTTTTATCAAGTCTATAAAAAATAGCCCAAACCCAAATTTGTTCAATGTTGTTAATAAAAATTTCCAGTTTACTCAGTAAAATGTTTTTTTTTTTGCGTCTAAAGAAATGACTGTGAATTCCAGATTATGTAGAGTAGAATAATCTATAATGTTAATTAATTTGTGCATGTGAGTAGAGAAATGTCTACGTTTAATAAAGGCCGTTTGGTCATGATGTATTATTAGAGGGGTCATTTTTTATCCTTCTGGCCAGAGCTTCGCTGATCATTTTAAAATCTACATTTATTAATTAAATTGGACAGTACTGGATGGAAGTGTGGGGTCTTTTCCTGGTTTTAATAGTAGAGTAATATTAGCTAGGTTAATATTTTAAGGTATTTTTTGTTTTTTTGTTTTTTCTTATTTCTAATAACATATAGTAGAACATGGGTGCCAGCATTGTCCAGAATTCTTTATAGAATTCAGCTGGATGACCATCTGGACCTGGAGCGTTATTGTTGGGCATATGCTGGAGAGCTTCATGGAGTTCGCCGACTGAAAGAGGTGAATCCAAGGTTATTTTATTTTCATGTTTTAATTTTGGAAGATTGATGTTACAAAGATATTGATCAATATTCTCATATGTTGTGTTTAGTTGTGTCTTTTTATCTATTATTTTAAGTTCATGTTTAGCTTTTTTTATGGCGTTCAGTATGTGTTCTTCTGGGGAGACATGGTAAACGTCCTCTAGGGATTCAATTCTGAGTTCTAACTCTGAAATTCTAAAAGTTTCCTTCTTTTTCTTATGAGAAGAGAAGGAAATTATTTTCCCTCTCATTAGATATAAAGATCATTCTCTTTTAAAGTAGCTGATAAACTCAGGATCTTTAAGTAATGATGTATTAAATCTCCAGTTTCTAGATGCTGGTTTATTTCTCAGAGTGAATGATACTAGTGCGTAATCACTATTACACACAATTAAAAGTGAGACTGTGCTGGTTATTCTTAGACTCTAATGTATTTTTATATTATTTTTATTTATTTATTTTCCATACCAACGCAGCCTTCAGAAGCCTCTGAATACCCATGAGAACATTTTGTCTCCACTTCGCCCATGACAAGGGAAGAAAACAAAGCTGTAAACAAACAAGAAACCATTATTCTGTGATACAGTCCATTACTTCTTGATGTATATATATATATATATATATATATATATTCAGAAAGAAATAGAAGTATGTTTTGTTAGGAATTCAAAGTGTTCATTAGGGTACACCAATTAAACCAGAAATGTTAAGTGTTTTGAAAAGACCCTCCAGAAAAAGCAAAAGACCACATTGTAGTCCTTTTTTCATCAGCTTCTTTCAACAGTAACTACATTGTAATTCAAAATGATTCACATATCTGTCTAGAAAACTTAACTTCCTGTGTGAGGAAACATCAAATGGCACAGTAAAACACGTAGCATTAAACATGTAAAGACTGTGACAAAGTCAGTTCTCTTGAGTTTCCTGAATTACACCAGATGGGTTTGATTCCTAGCATAAAAACAGGAACAAAGTACCTTTGTATGATTTTACAAGATCAAATGTTAAATTATGTTCAACCTTTAAAATCAATAAAGCATTTGTTGTTTTCAAGTAACTTAACTCAGAAATATGCTTTTTTCTTTTCAAGACACAGTCTTATTTGCAATTAGCTTTTCTTTGTAGGAAACCTGTTGTTTACACAGAAACAGGCAAAGTTGGAACATGCGAGCTTTGTTTTGAAGATAATAAACAGTTTCACCATTTCATCAAACTTACTGACTCAAACAGACTTACTTAACTTATGCATTACTAACCTGATAAGAAGCAAGAACATATCTTAAGGCTGTCAGATTAATCAACAAAAGAAAAGCTGGAGTCGTTGTGTGGATAAACATATCTATTATATCAGGGGAAAGAAATTATTTGACCAATTTAGATTGCAATGATATCACTTATGAAAATGCTCAGTGGTTTTCAGAAGCCAGAACCTCTCAGTGTTGTTACTTAGCAATGATGGAAACCTGGTTTTTCCTCTGTGGGTGTGTGAGTGGTGACTGTGGTCACTGTCAGAGTAGAAGTAATGTGGTAGCTGAGTGATGAGCTCATAGTATATAAATATCACCATTTAAAGTAGAGGAACAGAGATTCTTTGTAGACTTGTACCCTGATCTCAGGCTGTTAAAGAAGCTGCAGGATATGCTCCTCTGTCCTTTTCCTCTTGGAGTCTATTTAATATGTTTCCCAAATGTAGGATTAGACTGTAGGTAGCAGTGAGACCCATATTCATAGTTGTGACTTTTGCTTTTTCTCTGAGGTCTTTGGCCAACATTTTTACAAAAGGGAGCTGCTTCATAGTAAATGAAACAGAGAATTTCGGACCAAATGCATTTTAATCAACCTGACTATTACCAGACATAACATCACATTTTATTAACTAATTTCCACAAACATTTAAACTTATCCTATTCACTTAATTACATCATTCATTTTCCAATTAGTTAATAATTAATTACATATTGTTCAAAGTTTTGAGAGAGCTGAAGTATTTACCACAAAAAACAAGATGATTCGGCTATTGTATATTGTGCAAATAGATGATGTGACTCACCAAAGATCAGGAGGGTCCACTTGCTTGTCATTGTGATAAAGAAGTCCACATGAGTATGAGAAAAGTTAAAACAGCCCGAAAATCCACATTCAAATGGTCCAGATCTATTGACTTCTTGTTATTTAGTAAAAGGGAGGCGGAAAGAAAACGAGTCTGAATACACTCAGCAAGTTAATGGATATGAAAAACGTAGCTACGTTTTATGTTGATACCACACATGAAAAAAGTTGCTATAGCTATTATAAATCTCCCATCAATTTTTCTGTCTACCTCTGCTCCAGTCTCCCTTTTTCCTTTGATTCCTAATCTGTCCTTTTCGCTGAGTTGACATGCTGAGCTAACTAAGACTTTGAGGGAGGGGATTTGCCTCTCTCTCTCTCTCTCTCTCTCTCTCTCACACACACACACTGTGCCACTCCTCTCCTTTGTACGGCTAGCAATAACTTCTCAGTAATTTATGTTCCTGTTAGGGTGCGGTAATAGTGAGAGGAAACAGTTATGACAGCTTACTCAAGCCTAAATGTAGAAAAAAAATTTACATTACAGGGTTTTTATACAGCTGGTTTATGACTCTCTTTTTGTCATTTTTTCCCACCTCTGTCTCATCTGTCTCTTCTCATTTAAGACTAGGTTAAGGGGGTATTCAGACTTTCCCAGTATCCATTGTTTTACAGTCCTGCTGTATACCTTCCCATGGGCACACAGCCTCCTAACTATGGTGATGACATGTATATGGATTTTGCCTCTGACTGCATATGTTTGAGACAATATGACAATGGCCACAATGTTGAGCTTTATTTGGAAAGAGCACTGAAACAATCCAGTTAAGTTTTTTTTAAAAACAGTGTTACTTCCCTGACAGTGTACCAGCTGTACTTTTAGGGTAAAGAGCCAGATGAACCAAATGAACTTCGGTTCAGTGCTTTTTAAAGGTAACAAAAATGACCAGATAAAAACTTAGTAGTTACTATATAGAGCCTAGCATACAGTTGTATAATAGGCAGTGTCTAGTTAGTCTGAACATTTGATCTCATATCAATACTCTAACAGAGTTTTTGGGTCTTTCTCTAAAAATGTAAGAAATAGCATTTAGTCATCATTACCTTCTTCATCTTTTCCTTCATGGGTCACCACATCAAATCATCTCCAGGAGCACATGGACTTGTGTTCTCTTAGGGCTGCATTAACATATTTATCATTACCTCAAGTGTCCAAAAGTTTTAGTTTTTACAGATTGAGTGTTATAACTTTTGCCTCGTCTTAGTATATTGATTTCATGGTCAGTTGAATTTGCATTTCATTTTAAGGGTGACTGTCATTAAAGCGGCTTAGATGGTTCCCATCTGGGGTGTGTTCAGTAGCCATGGTGAATCATTCAGTGCTTTATGCATGCAGCATGTAGAGGAGCAGGTGATTAGATGTGTTTTTGAGAAGGATGTGTGAAAACATATTTCAGTTTAATACATCTGTGAATATCCTTTAACTTCCCCTAGACATGTCGGTGAATCTTAAACAACTGTGCTATATTGATTAGTTTTGTCTGCTTGTGAGGAGGTTAAAAAAGGATGAAAATAAAACAAGACTACTTTTAACCTTTTCTGAAAACAGCAAGAGTTTGATGAGAGAAATTCAGAGAAACTGTTTCACAGTGGGTCCTGTGTTAGCCTGGCGACCTGTCCAGGGTGTACCCTGCCTCTTGCCTGTTAATTGCTGGGATAGTCTCCAGCTTCCTCGCAACCTGTTTTTGGACGAAGCGATACAGAAAATAAATGAATGGATGTTCCACAGTGGTCACATCTGAAGCATAAGTAAACCCCAAAAATGCAAAATGCAGGAAACTACCCTCTGACCAGATTTTATGTGAATAAAACCAAAGTGGGATGTCATTCTTTCCATAAATGCCTTTTTTCTGTTTATGTACTGTTACTTAGCTACACCATACTGTATACTGCAAATACGTCAAATGACTACAACAACTGGGATAGTTATAGTAAAAGTCATCCCTTACTTTAGAATTGCCAAATATTTAGAAAAAGTTGTAGCAAGTTCTAAATCTCCACTGACAGAGCGACTTCATCAGCCAGTCAGACACAATATCATTGCCATTACAGACTGAGTTGTGTGACCCAGCCAAAAAAATAATTTCTTTGTTTCAAACTCACAGTTGCAAGGTCATTTTAAGGTCTGAACATACTTCACAAAGCGGGTCATTGATAGATGGGCAGATTATTTCACAATTTCACAGTTTGAAAACAGTGAGGTGGTTTTTGGGCTTTTGTAAGTCTGGGAAAATGGAGATGACAGAGTACAAGTCTTCAGGGACTGGCAGTAAAATACACAGCATGCTCACAGATGGAACTAAGAACACATTGACATACGCATTACATATAAATAAAATTTAAAAAAAGCCTCTACATAAGTTTCATTTGAATCTGTCTCCAAATGTTTGACCAGTACCAGTTAACAGCAGATTTCAAGATCAGACTTCAGGAATCAAGAAGATCAAAGTCAAAATTGCAAGGCGTTTAAAGCAAAGTACTATCATGGAAATGAAACTATTTGAATGTCCTGAATTTTTTAGTGTACAACCCAAATTTAATAAATGTTTTGATGATGTTCATCAATCATAACATTTTCTTGCCGCTTATCCAGGGTCGTGTTGTGGGGGCAGCTACCTAAGAAACATTAGCTGACGGGTAATGCCACAGCCAGGTATGTGTTAAGGAGTCAGCCAATCACAGATGACCCATGACCCATGGAGAAACCTAGGCAGTCAGCCAATCACCAGGTTGCAGCCAAACAGAAATTTACATACAAATCCAAGGCTAAGGCCTGGGGCTGTAACACCTCCATCCTTAAGACATAAGCCAAAAACCAGATACAGACAAGCGGATACTCACAGTAGATGAACTTAAGCCCTTGATAAGGCATCTACAAAGAAGTTGGCTGCACCCTTTTTGTGTTTAATTACAAGATTGTATTCCTGTACAATCAAAGCCCAGTGCATAAACCTCTGGTTATGCTAGAAATACAAGGGGGTTATGATTTGTAAACACAACAACAGGTGCAGGGCTTGACCCTCATCTTCAGTTGGAACTGCCTCAGTTGTGCTTTTTTGTTGGGCCTCCAACAGTTGTGCTTTTCCCTGGGCCTCTAGCTGCAGTCGAGCAAGTCAGACTTTCAGCCGAGCATTGGCTCTAGACCCAGTGGAAAGCGAGAAAGCGTGAAAGGAGTCTGGAGCCCACCACCAACCTCATCCTCCACCTTATTCTGTGACACACTCAGTCTTGTGGCTGTCCACACGTTCAGGAGACGGAAAAACAGATAGCAGGTGCTCACCTCACCTCAACCACAGGCAGAGAAGGCAACACCAACAGCTTTTTCCTCACAACCAGATCCTTAAGCTTCTTTTTAATAAGCTGCTTGGGATAGGAGATGGTGAAGTGGGCTGCAATCTGAGCCAAGTCATCTTTGCAGCATTGGTCCAGCTGATCAAGAGAAGGACTTTCTAGAAACAACTCAAGATCAAACTGTGCCATTTTCAGCATCCACAAAATTAGTGACAGCCATAAAATCCAGTGCACAGCACCAATCAATACTTATCTTAGTCAAGTCACAGGATAAGTAACAACTCCTGAAGGGCCTTCATTTAATGTTACAACCCCAGCTCTGTTGGGGAAAGGGGTTGCCAACAATAAGGACAAGAAATAAAATGGTTTATGTAAAAGGTTTATTTAACAATCAAATTAAAAAGTCAAAAGGTAAATGACCACAGTTCTGAAAGCAAAAGGCAAAGAAACTCAAAGGCAAACCATCTCAACCAAGGGATTTCAATATTAACCAAAACAATCCTTAAAGCCATCTGGTGGCCGTACAGGACCTTGACTATTTGACTATTATTTTACACGTGCAAAACAATATTACAAGTCAAGTGAAACACTTTTACATTTTCATGATACACATTAACATAATAGAAACCATGTTTACATTTACAAAACAAAATACAATGCTGAAACATTTTTATCAAGGACTAAACAACTTTACATTTCAGAAAAAAACAACTATACAAAACGTGAAACACTTTTACAATCCTTGATGCAAACTTACACGTGCAGCTGCAGAACACTTAGAAAGTGCTGAATACACTGCTGAACTACTTTTACCAACAACAAAGCAACTTTACATTGATGTAAAACACTTTTACAATCTTTGAGATGGTTTTACATCTTGCAAAACACTTTTACAAGTTTACCAAAACACTTTCACAAGTTCAGGAAACACAATTACAAAGATATGACCCGGTCGGTGTTCCACCAAAATCTGTGACCCATCAGAATCTGTGACCGCAATAGTGTGCATTTCTCTGCATGTTATATTTTAGAAGACAAGCAAAGTTCCTTAAATGGCAGGTTCCGTAAATTCACACATTCTGATAGCTTTCAGAAATGGTGACCTCTGTGATCCTGGCTATATGAGGGTCACATTATGTAAGAGGAGTCCAGACTAAAGGGTTGACATATGTCACCATTTCTGGTAGCAATCAGAATGTGTGACTTTACCGTACTTCTGTTAAATGAACTCAGACTTCAGTACAAGTGTTTTCAAGATTTTGCTTGTCTTCTAAGAGATCACCCCCGGCGGTCACAGAATCTTTTTTTTTACAATATTTTTACAAGAATGTATAAGATTACTTTATGATGTGCATCATGTAAAACTAGATTAAATTAACTATGCTATTGTGTCCTGTGAAAATTTTTTGTCTTCCTTCATATGCCCCCTTTACTCAGACCTAGTGTCTGATAAACCTTTTACTCCTTTTTAATCTTTGGATTTCATAATTTCTTGAATGCATCCAAAGCCTCGAGTACCACAGGCAGCAAAGCAGGTCTAGCAGAAGATGAAACCTTCATCATTATTTTTCTGTTGGTATGTTGGGAGCTCTTTCCATTTTTTTGGTAAAATCCAAATTGATGATCAAAGTGAGGGTCTTTTAGTAAAGATATTTATGAAATAAAATATAACACGCACCCCACAGTCAAATCTATGCCTCACAAGACAGATAATAGGGATAAATAATCTTATCAAAGCTTTAAATGCCATCTATCACCTTGGTGCATATATTTGCAGTGGTGGCCTGAACTTGGCCCCTAACCCCCAACTGCTCTCCAGACACCGAAATCTGGTCTGGCAGCCCACTGCTCCTGGTCTAACTAAAATTAGTTAAAACGCAGAGGCGGAATTTCCCAGCTAGGATTAATAAAGTATAATAAAATAAAATAAATAAATCCATAGATAAAAAATTCAAGTGAGGAATTTGAGGTGGTTGACTGTCTTGCTATATTTGAACTTCTGTTTTTTAAAACCCTTGACTTCCAGTATGATTATGGCAAAGATCCAGGGCCTATCCTGTTATGTCAAGACTCTTCCTGACCATATCAAGATAGTGCACTTATAGAGTTTTAGTATTTTGTGCTAAATCTGTTTGTTTTCTTTTCAGTTTCTCTCTGGATTCTCAAACAATGAGGAGGGACATGAATGTAGTCCAGCTGTCTCAACAACTTCCTGTCAGACTCTGAACTAAGAGGTCAAAAAGGAGTCTGTTCTGTCTGCCATGTCTGTATTTTATAGAAATGACTAAAACTAAATTTCAATATTTCAGTTTCTGAGGTATCTATACACCTATCTAAGGTCTATATCTTTAGAACTGTTAAGTTGAATCTGTAAACACTATGGTCACAGCAATGCAAATATATCCTGCCCCTTACATCTTTTCATGCCAAGTGAAAGTATGAAAATGTGCATTATTATCAGCTGCTATATCTTGTATTTACCCTTTACGCCAATGAATATGTTGACCCCAGTATTTATGGAATTCTCAGCACAAAAATATGGGTTTGAAAAGCTTTTGAAAATGTTTTGAAAATGAATAGTACAAACCAGAAAGTGCTGCCTCACCACATATGGAAAACATTCACGGCCCAGGAATTGACTTGTGGTTCAGCAAACTGCTGGTCTTTTAGTTTACAAACCACTGGGGAGGACTGCAGACAGAGCTGTGAGTGCTCACTGATCACTGTGTAGATCTTGTTCAGGCATAAGGAGAAAAAAATAAAGACAAAGAGTAATGTCGAATGTGCCTGATCTCAAATTTGCCTCTGAGTAACCTAACATATGGAAGCTGTCAATGAACACGAAGCACATAAAATGACATGACATTTCCATTTCTTCTTTTTTCTTCCCCTTCACTGATTTTGCAAGGTGCCAAGACCATGTGACTACCAGACTGTATGACAACCAGGGTGGCCCAAGACAGACTTTTTAGTGTATTTGTGTAAAATGATTTTAAAATCAACATATGGTTAATAAATGTGGACATTCATTGTACAAACTGGAACATCATGGAAAAGTTTAACAACAGAAGAAAACACAACAGAATATCTGAAATAGCCAAGCTTTTAATATGTCATGTATATGTGGTTTGAGACAGGTTGTGTGTGCGTGTGTCTGTGTTTGTTTGTGCATGTTTAATTTACTAAATGTTCAGCATCAGGATAGCAGGTCCTACACTGTGTGACCTGGTTTTCTCTACAAGTGCACATTACACTTGGTGCAGGTGGTAGAAAACCTCAATTTTCCCCCAGGTGTTGGACTAACACTTGTGGTCGAGCTGGGGGCAGCAGTGGAAAACCACATGTTTATCGTTGGCCATGAAAGCAGTCAGGTACAGAAACATGCTAACATGTTTTTTTTTTCTTTTTTTCTGTTTGTGCATATGTTTTAGTAGTCTTTTAAGTCATTGCTTTTTGTTCTTATACAGGTTTTACATGTGTTTTAAAGTATATCCTTTCCTTTGGTTAAAAATATTTAGTTTATCATAAACATTTGGAACATGATGTGATCAAAATGACAATTATACAGACACAGCAACACACACACACTTAAAAAAAATTGAACAGCATTCAGAGCAGTGTTGAGCCTTCTGCCGGCCTGTGTGCAGCACTTATATAGCTGTGGAAAAAATAGTTCTTTTGCAGAGGAAATGTGTTCATGTGATTTCAGTTCCTCCACACTTTCAAGATAGGTTTTTGCGCTGATGTCAAAGTGGGCGTCTTCAGTGAAAAACATTTTGTCCTGCTTATTGATATATGTTTTACATCTCCTTTTGTCTTTGTTGCCCCTTTGATAAGATGGCTCAGAGGCTTTAGGCCAATATTGAAAAGTCTTAAAAAGGGTGATGAGGGGAAATAAATGACACATGAAAGAAAATGTTGCAAGTTACTTTCTGTTTTCTTTGAAAACCAGTGGGGAAAAATGCATTTCAGACTTTTATGTTACAGTCTCAGTATATCAGCCAAGGCACCAAAAAGCATACTTACTGGCATAAAATGACTAGCCTAGCCCAGATTATTCTCTCACAGCCAAACTGCTTGAATTTTTAGGCTTTCACACTTTTAATTCACAGATATTGTGATTTAAAGCAAAAATAAAAAAAATAATAAAATAAACAAACAAACAAATAAATAAACAAATAAAAAGATGTAGCTTAAGTACATGGAAAATTAAAATGATATGATAGTGCACAGTGGACATTTTGTCATGGTAGAATAGCATGATCTAGTGGTCAAAAGGGGGTACACTTGTTAAGTTGTTGCTTTTAAACTTTGCTGTATATTTTTCTTTAACACCTTTTGTACTCTTACACTTTTTGGGTGTAAGTGCAGTGATGTTGCTGTAATACCGAAGGCAGCATATGTGTTTGTTTACCTGAAAACAACAAAACAATTAACTTTGTTGTGGTGCAGATTAGAGGAGTAAGGTTCTATATAGAGACAATAATCGATGTATGAAATTTTTCTGTAATAAGAATTAGTTTTATCAGTACTAATAGGGAACATCTTATCATCTTATCTTATCTTATCAGTATGGGGTTGAAAATCAGGGTAGAACTACCAACTCAGCAAACTAAGCAACTTTTAGGGAAACTCTTAAAGGTGCTTTTAAACATGATGCTGGTTTACATGAAAAGTACAACAGCTGGAGGATGAATGACCAAACATATTTTCTGAAAGAGAAACAGTGGTGTTCCACTGCAACACCACCTGCCAAACTCAAAAGTAAATATGGTATAATAGTAATATAGCATCATAATATGAGCACAGTAATAGTAACAGTAAATTCAGGTATTTCTGATAATATTTAAGGAGTTAATTAGATATTAGGCAACTTGCTCATGTCCTCCCAAGGCTTGTTGCTTTCTCTGCTTTAATGCTAGCTTCTACTTTCTAATACATTTTTCCAATGTAGGTAATTTTCTCGTTAATGTCTGATTAACAGTTGTTATTTTCTTCTAAATGTTCCTGGCACCAACTTAGGAACAAACATAAAATCAGGTCAAACTAGTATAGGGGCTTACTTGCAGAAAAAGAGATAAAGTGAATGAAAATATTTCAAAGTTCTCTAGTGATTTTATTATTATTTTTTTAACAAAAGATTCACTTTTATGATTTTGGTTTATGTCTGAGGAAAAAGTTGTACAGGTTTAAGACCGCTTGTGCTCCTGACAGGATCACCAGCATGCACAGTGTTTGTAATGATCACGATCCCTTCAATAACACCAGCTCAAATTAAATGAGTTGGCTTTTACAAAAAAGGACAAAAAAGTGCAACAATGTTTATTTACTATTAAGTGGGCCACAGTTGTGCTGTGAACCCTGTTATTATTGTTTTGGTCTAACAGCTCTGACTGGCCAAACCAGACTATACAAGGCCTGTGGGAGGTGTTCTGGGCCACCACCAATTCCTGTGTTGCAGCTGTGTCATTTGGTATCTTTTGCTTTATTGTTGGGAGTCTCTGGCAGTCCATTTTCCGGTTTTGGTACTTTGGACTTGGTTTGGACTATTGGTTTTAGGGAGTAGCCCAAATCTCTCAAATGGTTTGCGATCTG
Source organism: Melanotaenia boesemani (assembly GCF_017639745.1). Taxonomy (NCBI): domain Eukaryota; kingdom Metazoa; phylum Chordata; class Actinopteri; order Atheriniformes; family Melanotaeniidae; genus Melanotaenia; species Melanotaenia boesemani. The sequence continues at coordinate 27,990,860 of NC_055683.1, read as the reverse complement.
CTCCCCTCTTTCATTTCTTTTGGACGGGGCTTCCTTCTCCTTCTCCTTCTCCTTTTTTTTGGTCCCATATGTTATGTGGCATGTTTTCATTCAGGGACTGTAGCATTCACAGACATTTTTCACATTTTTTGTGAACTTGGCTGGCTGAGTACAATTAATGGAATGATGTGAGTTTGTGGAACTTTTGTGAACTTGATAAATCCTATTATGCTGCAAGCACATAAGCTTGTGGATGACACTTAATGTAATAATTCCACATAAATTAGAAGAGATATTTCACAAAATCTTATGGATATTTTTAACACATGATGACACGTGATTTCAAGTTTATGTTACTTAAAGTAAATGATGAACTTTGCAGCAGGAGCTTAGTGTGAATGTTGTTTTAGCTAAAATGAATGTCAGACCTAGATGCACCAGCTGCCTGCACTGTCCAGTAACTTGAGAGCAGTCACATATGAGTTAAACCTCAAGTTTTCTCACTGAGTCACTTATCTTTCATCTTATACTTCAAATACATTTTTGGGACCATCAGATTCATGCTTGGCTAATGGATGAAATTAGTGCAGTGATTCTGAGCTACCGTATGAGTCATTTCTTTTTTCATTTTTTTCTTTCCATGGCTATTCTGCTGGCTATTGTGTGAGGCAAACAGACCAATCTAAGTAAGCTCTTACCCTGAGGAGCACAGTGGAACAGGAGAGGTTGGGTAGACTGGTTTCATATTAAATTAAACAGGAGCTGCAGTTAAACAAGGCCCAACTGGGGGATGTTAAGTAGACTCTCAGAAGGTCAGTCAGAGAACAAAAATATATTTAGCTTATTTTTACTTGTTACACATTTGCCAGCATAATTATTCATTACACTGGATAATCCATGCAATCAGTGTTGAATAATTTAGGTGACAACTGTCATTTTGTCTAAGTAGCTAGGTTTAGTCTTTTTGGCAGGAAGGTTAATTATAAGAAGGCTGTGGCAACAGTAACAGTAACATTTAAATTAATTAGACCTGATACACAATACTATATAATAATATGTAATGTGCTATATAATAATATGTAATGTGCACTTGTAGAGTGCTAACTAAACCCTTTTCTTTATTTTTCCTTTCCTTTTTTTCTTTTTTTTTTTTTGCTTTTAGCTGAGACCCAATCTAAACAAATTAGAGCTGGGATATAACATTTTCTCCTGTGCTGCCATTTTGGGGATTTTCTTGCTTTCTTTTGTCACATAGTAAAACAGCCAGTTTTGCTCATAATTTGTAAGTTCAGCACCAAAGAGGGAAAGAAAATGCTAGAATTTGTTGCAAATGAACAAAAACATTCTTTCCTTTTTAAATGTGTGCACAGGGATATATATTTTTGGCTGCACTATTCATCTGGCCTTAAAAACTTCATAAACTAATGTATTCTAGGCCTTAAGAGAGTGGCCTCTTGATTTCAAGGGTCAAACTGTGTTAAAGGAAAACGCGACTAAACAAGTTCCCTAATGCTTCTTTCTTTTTTTTTTTCATTTAAGAAATAGAAGAAATCCTCACCACAACAGATTTGTCCTAAAGACTAAGACAGCATTATACTAGACAGCATTATAACAATAAGTACTGTATGGACTTGTAATGAAGACACGTAAGGAGAGAAACCACAATTCCTATCTAGACAATGCAAGTGAAGTTGTAGTTAAAGACTATTCTTAATAAGTAAGATAACTTCAAAAGGGCTTCTACATGTTATCTGTATTAGTACAGGTGTGGGTTTCAGAAGAGGGCAAAACCACTGACAAATTATTGTTTTAGTTACAAGATTCTGGGCAAAGTAGAAAGTAAATTATCACAAATTATCTTAATATGATATGATTATTGTATTATTATGGACATATTACTGGAGATGTGTGCAAATAAGTATGGTAATCAAAGCCATGAACCACCAGCAGCTTAGTGGTTACACACTGGAGCACTGGAGTGTGTGGCTAATGTGGATGAAAGCATTCACTTTTGTCAGCACCCATCCTAGGACCGCCCATTTGTCTTAGAGCCCCTCTAGACCAATTTAGCATCACTAAGCAAATAATCACAGATGGATGTGCTTCATATTGCATGAAACACATTTGAAGTTGATGTTATCATTTGATTACAAATGTTTACAGTACAAATGTAAATGTGTTTCACTTCTTGAAGAGAATGAAAACAAAGAGCTGCAGGGTGGCTCAAGGGATAACACGGTATTGTAGGTAATAATGTAATAACTCGAGCATTATTGTGTTGCATTTTCCTTACTGGTGTTCATAACTTAATACAATCAAGGCCAAAGTATTTATGTGTAAAGAGAATATTACAGAGCTGTGCCCTTAGGAGATTTTAGAGTCATGAATGCAGAAGTGTTAAAATTCACCAAAGTGCTTATGCTAAAATATTCTGCTTAGGATATAAAAAGGAAGGTAAACTGTAAATATGGTCAAGTCAAAAGTTTAAGTGAAAATAATGTAAAAATGTGAATGACACTGCTTATGTCAAGTTATGAGTTTCTGTGCAGACTTTTTCTTCATTATTTTTCAATTTCTTTTAATACAAAACTTAATTTCTAATCACTATGTATTATAAAGGTTTGTCAAATGATGAAAGCAGACACAACTTGTACTCCTGAATCCCAGATCTCAGTTATGAAACTGCATTTTCAAGCTGTTAGTGGAAGCACTTTAATATTCCTTTGATCTGTTTATGCTCTAATGCTTTGTACATTCGTCTCAGTGTTCCCCAACTGCTATGAAAGCAGTGCGTGTATTTGTCTGGGCATAATTAACAGTGAATTATTCATTAACGCATCAAGCCTTGTCAAAAGATGTCTTATGAACTTTTCTCAGGGACAAAAGCTGAGTTTCAGTGTGTTTTGTCTGATGAAGGTACAGTGGTACTTTAGCTGAATGATAATAACTCACATGTTTTTAAAATAATCTATTAGAAAAGTTGTAACAGAGCTTTAGAGATCTGAAAGTGCTGCTCAGAATGAGTTCAGTTTCAGTTCAGCTTCTATCAGGGCTGAGTTTACAAAGAGTTGGTTCAGTTATTTTGGTACGGTGTGTGAGGCTTGTTGTGCTTATACTCAACCAGCAGGATGCACTGCAGCCCCATCATCCACCAGCTTTATGTCAGAAAAACTATTAGCAGAAATTCACCATTACAATGAGTCTGAGATGAATATTTATGTATGTGGGAAAATGAATACCATTTTTCACATAAATGAATATCTGCACTCAAATTAGAGGTTGGAGAAATAGCTGAGATTATCTTGTTGCTTAATACTTAATTGAAGCCTGCTTCTAATTAGCTCAGCTATTATCATCCAACTTAGGAACAATTCATGATTTCTAAAACTTTTCAGTGTTGGAAGAATAGAATTTGGCCCTTAGAAATAAATTTAAAGCTACTGTGCTATGGAAATTTCTAATCTGTGTCCTCTTGTCACAGCTGCAGCTTCTGTGACCTCTTTTTAATTTTCATCCTGCTCAACATTAACTTAGCTAAGAGCAAAATCTCTGAATTAATGTTCCTTCATTCCCTTTTATTACAGTGTCACCCTCATTACATGCTTTGCAAGTTCTAGGTGTCTTAACCTCTGCAAGCCAAATGGAAGTTCACTATGCTAAACCTTCTGCAGATTTTCTTCACTAATTCTAAACTCTGGTTGAGAAAAATATCCCAATGTTTTCTGTACAGAAAGGCGATGCACTTTGAGTGATGGGGCTCTGGATGACCCCTGCATAGTTTTTGTAAGAGTATAATTCCTCTGTTTGAGTCTGCACTGTAGGCTGGTGACAGCTTTGATTGTGGCCATACTGCGTCGCTGCCAGTGTGAATGAATTGTTCCAAAGTGATGTCCTGTAAAAAGAGCTTACCAGGGAACAAAGCCTGACAGATTTCATTGCACTGTAATTGGGCCAGAAATTCTGCCTCTGGACCACAAGCATTGGCACACCTGCAAGGTGTTTTCTGGCATGTCTGACTTCCATATGCACATGAGTGGTGCTGGTGGTGATGATTGATAATTTCAAACCTGTGGGTGATTAACACTCATCCCCCACCTCCACTCTCTATATTCAGTATATTCTAAATACCTTTCTACCAGCAGCTCAGATTTTGTCACCTCCTTCTTCCACACTCTGGCTTTTTCCACCTTACTTTGAATTATTGAGCTCTTTCTTTCAAAGGGACCAGTTCCCCTCATCAGATGTGTAGGCCATCAAGTTTGCTTCACCGCTCCTTCACCCGAGGTTGCAGCAGCCCCCATGTTGCCTCATGACATTGAGGAAATCACTCACATGTCCCTCACTTACTTCTCTCTCACTCCACCACTTGTTCCTCTCAATCTTTTTTCCCAAGCTCCTGCCCTCATAACCCTGACTTAGAATTTTTCCCTGTTGCCTTCACGGTCTCTGTACCTCTGTTCTGCAGACCCCCCCCCCCCCACCCTTTTCTTTCAATCCACCCTCCCTTTTTCCTATGCTCTGTCTCCTTAGTTGCTCAGTTTTTCTGTAATGTCACGGCCCACTGCTAGGTGTCACTGAATTGATGGAGGGGAAAAAAAATGAGAACTGAGGCAAGCAAGGGCTTGATGGCAATATGTGCATGCACAAATGTCTCAGTATGCAAGACGGGTTGAGAGACAGACAGGTAGAGCATTAGACATCATGCCTCCGGGTGTGTCTGGGTAAAATGCTCCATCCCAGTGAAAGCGTACTTGACAGTAAGTGCCCCACCGTTTGCAATAAAGCCATAAAGCTTGGTGCTTGTGACACCTCCAATGGTATGCCATTACAGTCTCCCAAAGGTATTCTTTCTGTACATACACACACATACATACTGTTGTCAGTGCCTGCTGCCCCAAAAGCCAAGTGTTTTGTCTGGCACTGATGTTAACCCATTAAAAACAAATAGCATTTTTATTCAAATTTAACAGTGAATTTTTATGTTTACTGTGAAGATAAATTACAAATCATCCCCTTTATTTTATTTAGTAAGAAATGTTTAAAGCTCTCTTTGTAGAGAGTAGGACAGCAAAGCCCTTTATTTTTCTGTTGTTGTTTGTAATAGTAATGAAGCAATCTTTAAGGATCCAGTTTAAAACCAAGTAAAACAACTGAACACACATAATCTAAAACTTAATCAATGAGAAACTATTGCATCATCAATGTGCTATAGGCTCTCCATTAAAAACTATCTCAATCCGGAGCTTATGGCTGATGCATGTTCCATAAAAAATGTATCTTCCACAAAAACATCTTTTTTATTGTTTATTAAGCAAAGCACTGAAATTTACAGAACTTCAATAGATCCACTACTAATTTGAACTGGTTCCTTTTTATACAAATTAACACTGTAAAAAAATAAATAAATAAAAAAAAAAGCAACACACACCGTCTGCTGTAAACCTTCTTAAAGGTACAGGCTCTCATTATTTGTCCCTCTACTTCTAACACAAATATCTGAAGTAAAGTTAGAACAATAGTCAAAATAAAAACCCAGCAATAAATACCACTGAGATTAATTCTTTTCTAACGCAACCAAATAGTGATGGGATTAAATTAAAAAATAATTATTAACTGAAATTACTGCAACACACATAGGTGAGGCATGTGGCACATACAATCAAGAGACTCTATAAGATCTTACTGTTGAATACAATAATTTCCACGTCATCTGTCTTATTGCTCAGGTCAGTCAATGCAATTGATTTAATCTGCTTTATAGAATAAAATTCACTGAAAAAAAAGGTTTAGTGTTGTACTGGAAACAAAGCAGTAACCCCATTCAGTGGCAAACACAATTCTCCCTGACAGCCACAAACATCTCACACCTAGTGTCTCACAAACCTGCATTCCCACACAACTATTAAACAAAGACTTGGGGATTGAGTTTTAAAGATGTTTATGCACAAAGGCTTTGGATCATGAATTTTGGTGTGAATTCTGTATGAGGAAAAGACAGATGTGTGCTCAGCCACCAAGACAGTAAATTCAACAGGATGAGCTTTTGGAGAGCCCCCACAGCTATTCAAACAGATTAACAGAGATAAACAGCCAAACAAAGCAATATAAAACAATGATAGTGGATGGTTGCCAACTGACCGATGGCAACAGTTGATTTAGAATGTGTTGTGCAGAAGGTCAGGGTGTTTGTATAAAGAAAAGACTAGTGTTCTTGGGCATATGTGTATGTGTTTGTGTGTAGGATTAGGGTTGAGAAAGGTCTGTGGCATGAGTGGGTGGTAAAATGCCCCAACTCCTGTTATGTGATGATCTAAGGAGGAAGTGGGAAGTGGCTGATCCGGTCCATGTTATTAGTCGAGCTCCGGTAGACCATGTAATAGCTTCACAGCGCAACAGGGAGTCAGTGTTCCAAGAGCCAACTCTGCCCAGTATGACATCCTGATATGGAAGGTATTCATAACAGTGCTACAGCAATAACTTGCTGGACGGCTGTGTACAGGTGTGTATGTGTGTGTATGTCGGTGTGTGGCAACTCCTCAGAGTGTTTGCATAAGTGCTGATTCTGCTCTTCCAAACCCTTCAACTTTGCTTTTTTTCCCCCACAGAGTTTCCCACTCTGCTGTGCCCTCATCTCCTCTCCTCTCTTCATCGACACACTGCTTGCCTCCTTGCCCTTAGCCTCAATTTGTCACACATACATTTTCATTACCCCTTCTGCCCCTTGCTACCCTGCCAAAAACAGAAAAAAAAGGTCTCCCTCACTTCTACCACTCACAGAGACTTGTGAACAGCATGAAGTAGGGGAAATCAAGCAGTAGCCTATAGAAAAGCAAGAGCTTGACATTTATGAGACAGCTATGAACCATGTTGATGGTGAATAGAATGAGTGTATGCCATGTGGATGGAAGAGAGTATGTGACTGGAGGCAGGTGATAAGAGAGAAGAGGGCATCATCTAAGTGTAAGGCAGTTACTGAGAATGAGAAAAAAATAACACACACTCTGAGAGTTGTCACATATTCTCCTGACAAAAGAGAAAAAGTTTTATAGTTCCACACTTTAACTTGAGCATAAAATGGTTTTGAATTAACAGTAAAAGTAAAAAATAAAGTAAATCAAAATGCAGGCATATTGTGTTTATAAGTTACCTCGGGGCTGACTTAGAGCTCAGAAGAATGTTGCTCTTATTTCTCTTGAGGGTACCTTGGATTGTATGCAGTTTGATCCCAAGCACTTTAAACTTGCTACAAAGCTGTTTCATTCAACTTTTTCACAATGCACAATTTTGGGAGGGCTCTGTTGCATGTAGACAAAGAAGCTTAGATACACATCAAAGGAAGAGCACACACACTTTCTCTTGCTCTCTCTCACTTTAACCAAAGTTTGTGCTCACACAGCCATACAGTATATTTAACTAAGTAATACAGCGTTGTTTAGAGAGAGAGAGAGAATACAGCAAATACATCAACACACAGCCCTCATGCCAGGGCATTTTATGTTGCATCTGTTTTCCATTGCTCTGCTCTGCACAAAGAGTTGGCTGGGTGCCTTGCCGCTGTAGCCAATCTCTCTCAGCCAGAGTTGAGGTATGCAATCTGCATTGGGCTTCATTTTGTTCAAGCTTACCACAACATGGCTGAGCATGTGCATGTCCTTTCCCAAGAAAGAGTGATTATAAAACAAAACAAAAAACAAAACAAATCAACAATTGATCCTTACAGAAGAGGGGTGTTACACCTAACAGTGAGCTTTGCATTATTTTATATTTTTCCTGTCTCTTGTCAACATCACACCTCCTCTTAATGTTCTAAACCATAGCTTTTCTTCCCTCTGTTTTATTTGCTTATCTGTATCCCTCCCTCTCATCTCTGTGGTCTCTTCTTTCCTCATGATTAGTTATTGGAGTACCACTGGGATCTCATTAAGCTTCTAACTTCAAATAAATAAAACAAACAGTAGAAACAAAATGAGGGATTTATATATTAGGGAGAAAAAAATGAGTTGTTGTGAGTTTTCTTTTTCCCTGTTCTGACACCTCTCTGACATTCTTTCCTCTCTTCTCTAACTTGATCGCATTGGCTACCTCTGTCTGTTCAATTAATTTCAAACAGGCTTTATTGGCATCACTGAGGCATTCTGATGGTGCCAAAGCTTGAGAGAAAAACAGAAAAATAACATGCTGGATTTTATCTGCCTGTCTTCCTTGCTTTCTAGCCTTAGTGTATCCCACTCTTTTCTTGCCAGCATGCGATCACTACAGCCAGCAGGAACCACCAACTATCTCCTTACTTCTTGCCCATCTTCCACAGCCAGAGGAAATGGAAGACTGCTTGGATATGTTTCCTCTATTGTCCATCTGTAAGAGCACTGAAACAGAGAGCTCCTATTTGTCTGTCTCGTTAGAGATGAAAAGATGCCAGCCTGGACAGATTTGAGGCTTTGGTATCTATTCCACACCCCTTTTCTCCTACTGACCCTCCTTCTCTGCCTGTTTGTTCAGTAGAGCCATATGCAAATGTGTTATAGCAGGTCTCTGTATTTTATCTCCTCCTACAGGCTTCTGTCATCATTTATTTCTACATTTTTTTGTCCTTGTGTGATGAGAGAGTTGAAGATGATCCAGGAGCTTCTATTAAGCACACATAGAGGGGATGCTTGACCTGTTGTTGTGAGGGTCAGCTGGTTACACACAAATGAACTAGGAAATGACTGGGCCAGGGCAAAGGTGCGGGTCACGGAGACAAGATGAGCATCCTGGGAAAATGTGTTATTATTTTAATCGATCAACCTCAAAGGGTGAGTAACACCAAAGATCTGCCCGTAGAGTATCTAGTGCTTGGTGCTCCAAGGACTTCCACTGAGAACAAGAAGCTGCTGCTGATGTCGACTGTGAAAGACGAGAGTTGGAGGGAAAGAGGAAAGAAAGTGAAGGGTGAAAAAAATAGAAGGATAAAAGAAATCTTGATTTTGTTGGAGAGAGTATTGATTTTTTCCTCTGGGTTGGCCAAGTGCGCACAGCCTGTTATTAGTTTAGAAACAAAAAAAATGGAATAGTGTGCTTGTGTGTATTGGTGTGTGTGTGTGCTGGCTAGCTGCAATGTTTGCTTGCATTTTCACTATGTGAGAGTTCATGTTGCCTCAGTGGCATCACTTGTGTAAGTATGGGTTTTTTTGTGTATGTATGGCTTTGTGCAATGCCTGACTTTTGGACTGCTGTATGGGCCCGTGTGCTTTGGAGCCCGTGGCTGGTTGGAGATGTTGGGATTAGAGCAAGATTAAAGTGGTGATTACACAATGTCTTCGCTCTAATGATCCCAACTGTTTGTTCATCTTATCAGCTGTGCTGCACTGGATTCCATGTCTGCCACTGATATGAGATAGCACACAGATTACTCCCATACCTCTGGCCCTCCAGCCCTCTAACTCCAACCATCACACCAGTCAGAAAGAAGGCAAACAAACCCTTTAGGGAAAAGAAAAAGAGAGAGAGAGAGAATGACATACACTGTAGGAAATTCATAGATGGCGAGAGTGAATCACAGAGCTGACCTCTGGAGTCCACAGAAACATTAGCCAGAGTGCTCATTGTTCACTGAGACAATACACTGACCCCCCGGAGAGCCCTCGGTCTGCTGTACAATGTACCCGCACAGCCACAGCATATTAACAGAGGGAGCAGTGGGTGGAAGTAGTGATAAGGCATCCAATGTACTCTGGTATACTATGTGGTGTAAGTGTACATTTTGTGGCTATTGGGGAGAGGTATGAGGTTATTAGTGTGTGTGTGCGTGTGTGTGTGTGTGTGTGTGTGTGTGTGTGTGTGTGTGTGTGTGTGTGTGTGTGTGTGTGTGTGTGTGTGTATGTGGTAGATATTTCTCTGAAAAAGGAAAATGTTGTACTTGGTTTCAGTTGGTGTGGTGGCCTATGAAACAAAGGACATCCTGTCATGATGGGTGTGTGTTTTTAATAAAGTAAGGATACACAGATTTTTGTGCTTAAGTGCGTTTGCCTAAATGTGACACTGCATGAAGAAATCCAGTGTGTATCAGCATGTGTGCGTACACTTCTCTCCATGCCTGTATGCCACTCTGATCTCCCCATTACAAGGTCGATTAAGCCACTAATCCCCAAAATACACGCGTCCAACAGCACAGCACTGAAAAAAACTCTCCCAAGAAAAAAAAAAGGCTGAATCTTCCCTTCCCTGTTGCTCGAAGCTTAAGCTACACACCGTTGCAGTCTGCTACAGAGCATGGGCACGGAAATGTGTTTTACTTCCATAACCACACAGGCAGGGGATTAACAGGCACCTTAAACCTTGGAAAAGCAGCTACTTTTACACTCCTATGGCTTTATAAGAAAAAAAAAAAAAGAATAAGCTACCACAGTGACACAGCAGGTCCCTGAATGCTTTCCATTAAGCATTTTTATATTGACTTTGTATTTTATAAGATTAATAGGATTTCTAAATTTCTGAATAGTTTTCGTGTAGGTGCCTGTCACATATGGCTGTTGGAGGAAAAAGAAGATAAATATTAACTGATGAAGAAGAAAAAAAAGATGAACACAGGTTAAATATATTAAAACACAAATCTCCATATGTCTCTTTCGCTTCAAGATAGGTTAGCACATATGATCAATGTCTTTCATATTATCTTGTCCTCAGGACTACATGCTAAAAACCAGTAATTACTGGGGCTCTTTATTTATGTATCCCCAATGTCCTGCTCTGCTCTCTTGATAGAATGTGGAAGAATCTGCATAACATTAATTAGAGTCCTGGTCTTCAGAGCTGAGGCTCAAGCAGGGAAATGAACCAGAGCAGAAGACCAGGGCCCCTCAGAACCATCTTGATTTCACCATCTACTGCCTAATTTTGCCTGATTACATCTGGGGCTATGCCTTAGCCCTCAAGTCCAGGGCGACCTGGCTCCTATTCTGCTCCACTCTTCCTTGTCCTCCCACATGAATAAAGTTGACTTAGCAAGGTGAAGCTGTATTTTAAAGTAGCCAAACAAAAGCATTTCACTTTGACCTAAGCTAAAATCAGAGGACCACATTTTACTTGTTATCCCGAAATAATTATGTAAAAATAAACTTTTTGTGTCTTCAGCTGTTGATGATGATACGTGTATTTAAGAATAGATGATTGTAAAAATGATCCACTTAACTGGCAAATCAGTTTATTTCCCTAAATATGATCACTTTTAGCTTCAAAATATTAGCTTACAGTTTTCATTATGATTGCCAGGTTGATATGACCTCAAACAATTAAATGGTAGTTGGTTCGAAATGGAAGACCCCCTGCTCGCATAATTACTGTTAGAAGTTTGTATTTTGTTAAAAGCAATCCTAACAAATCCACAGTGGCAATTGCCTCCAATGGAAAGGATTTTGTGATGTTCTTTTAGACTGTAACGTCTCAGAGGTGCAGCCTTGAGTGGATCTACTTAAGGACTAAAGATTAATGTTAGTGGATGTTGCCCCAAACTGTTTTGATAAATGCTTTTACCTGGCCCAGCAAATCCAAAGTATTTAACACAAGTGGTTGAGTTTTCATTTTAAGGAATTAATTAGATTCAAAACTATTGAGCGTACATAAAAAGTTATACAATGTGTGACTCAAATCAGTGACCTCAAAACCTCAATCAGTTTCTTCTCTTCTCAGTTAAATGGAGTAACAATAGATTTAAATAAAGATACTTTATCTAGACTTGAGGCTTATCCTGTTGTTACTTTAGTGGCATGTGCCACCATTATTTAGTGGAGTGGCATGCAAACTTTTGACTGAGTGATTTAATGAAAACCTTGAGTTCAAACGAGTTACTTTTGCAATAATGTTTCTTTCAAATTTATGCTGTATAAAAATCTAAAAGGGCCAGAAAATGTATGTATTCTGTACTTTAGTTCTATAACTAAAACAAAATATCATAACTAATCCTTGTGGTGGGCTGGCTGGGTTTCATGCTCTGTGTTGGCTACTGGTCGCTATTGGTCTTGGGGTCCTCCTTGTCTGCTTTGCTTTACTTTCACAAATGCACATGCTTTTATAGTTTAGGTGTTGTATTGCAGGTTCAGTTGTTATTGATGCTATTTTGTTTTGTTTATTTTTTGCTGGTGTTGTGGTTGTTGTTGTGATTTATTTTTGTCTTGGTTTGGCTTTTTAATAGGTGCTCCTGATGATTGTGCGCTTTATTTACTTATAGAGGCAGATGTTTTGTGTTAAGTTTCTGTACAGGTGTAGCAGCTGGTTGTCTGTTTTCTCTGTTTTTGTTGTACTGTCACTGCTGTTGCTTTCTATTTGTTGTGTGTTTGTCTCTTGCACTACTTAAATATCTAAAGGAATACTTGTGTTCAGCGGTGACAAACACAGTGTAATAGTGTGATGTATGTCATTTATTGTATGTTCCTGTGGTGTCTGCTGTACTTCTCAACTTCTGTCACAGCTGGTGGTCTTATGGCTTGCCTGTGGGGTGTTGAGCTGTTCTCTCCAAGGATCCATTTAACATGGCTGACCTCTATCTCTGCAGGTTGTGTGCACTAAGGATCCCTGTCTAGGTCTGTCTAATTTATTTTACCTCAAGGTGCTACACAGGAGAACTGTTGTTGTAAACCCAGCATAATTTAATTGTAATCAATCAAAAGTGTTGTTTCTGTCATTGTAAATGAGCCTGTCTGTATCAGCTGAGGTTGCTGGAGACAATTCTTGCACTTGAAATACATCTTCTCATGTTGAATGTGATCACTATAGATTTGCAAATATCTTATGAACTGTAAAGTGAACTAAATTAATTAAAGCTTATTGGCAATAAAATAAAATTACAGTGAAATGTTCAAACGAACAAAAATGTTTTCTTATCAAGAGCTTCAATATTGTGTGACTTTACACCATTTTGAATAAAATAGAGCAAAGTCACACCAAAGGGCTAACACTGACTATATTAATTATGGTAATTATATGCTTAAAGTGTTGAATATATCTCCATCAAGACTTCATTTAAGCTAAATGCCTGGTTTATCCTGATTATCTTCTAATGAGATATTAATTACTGTTTTTCTGAAACACAAAACAAGAGCACTGGGTCCTTTAGTGGTAATCTTCATCTTGGTTCATAGAAGGTATCACATGATAAATAAATAGTGAAAGAAAGAAAGAAAGAAAGAAAGAAAGAAAGAAAGAAAGAAAGAAAAACTAAAAACCACAGCTCACCAAGTACCCCATATATTTTGAATTTGGGGACTTCTGTTGGTTTGCTCCTTTGAGTGTTCTCCTCACATCAGCTATAGACAGAGTTCCAGAGTGAATCCACTGCGCTTCTCTTCCAGATTGAGAACAGGGATGGTGCCGCTGGTCTTGAACCTAGCGTAGAGGTAGTGAGGTCCTCTGGTAGAGATGACCAGTTTTTAATTGAAATACAAGCCCAAAGTAATCCCACATGCTAATAAATTAATTATTTATTTATTGAAGCTTTGTCTACTTCTGAATGATAAAAAAGATTAAAAGGGGGAAAAATGGTCTCTGTTCCAGGCAGTAATCCACATTACCCTCCAAATCTAATCATTCATTCTCTGTACCGCTTAGTCTATTACAGGTCGCAGGCAAGCTGGAGCCCATCCCAGCATTAACAGGTGAGAGGCAGGGTACACCCTGGACAGGCCACCAGTCCATCACAGGGTCAACATATAGGGACAAACAACCATTCACATTCACTTCTAGGGAGAATTTAGAGTCGTCAGTTAACCTAACATGCATGTCTTTGGATGGGGGGAGGAAGCCAGAGTCCCCAGTGAGAACCCACGGAACACGGGGAGAACATGCAAACTCCACACAGAAAGGCCACCGCCCTCAAGGTTCGAACTGCCCCCCCAGCAGAGATTTGAACCAGCAACCTCCTTGCTGTGAGGCTGCGGTGCTAACCACCACACCACCGTGCAGCTCTGTAATCTCAAATCAGCCCTAATCAGTTGCTCCTTATTCCATTTCTGGAAATCTGCTGAAGATTTTATCAAATTACTTTTTAAGACATGCTCCTAACAGAAAGACGCACAGACAGACAATACATAAATACTGCACTGGAAAGTAATCTCCACAGAGAAGCATTATAATATACCTACTACTATGACAGATAACTACTCTGAATTTATTCAAAAACTGTATTTTTTTTTCTCTCAGAAAATCCCCAGAGCTTAGATGTCGCCTGTGGGTGTACGAGCATATTCATGAATTTATGATTTCGTGTTTGTTGAAAGTATTACTTCTTGCAGTGTAATTATACAGTGCACTTTATAGAATGGTGCTGCAGCTCCAGCTGGCCAATCAATGAGCAATGAGTGACCCAGAGACCTGTAAAAGATTGACTGCAACCCATGACCTCTTCGTCTCGTTCAGATCTTAATCACAATAGTCCCGTAGGATACCATGACACATGCCTGGAAATGTTTGGGCCTGTTTGACTCAACAGGGGGTTTGAACTGCCCAGACCTCATCCTTCTTTCCTCTCTTTGCTGTCCCTTCCCTCCTCCCCCTCCACTGCCTAATGGAAGTAGGAGAATAGAATTGAAGCCAAGAGTTTAACTGTAGTAGACCTGAGGAGGTGAAGCGTTTCTACAAATGGAGAAGTGAAAAAGCTTATGCTTGTGGACTAATTGTGCAGGTTAAGCTGCCTGTTTTCACATGGTCACGTTCAAACTGAGAATAGAAGAGAGATTCAATGAAATCCTTAATGAAATCCATTGGTATCTACAGGCAGCCTAATTAAGTCTTGGCCACTGTTTAATTACATTTTCAAAAAGCTTTTTATTTGATTGGTATATTTTCTTTTTTCTTGAAACAGCATGGGGGTAGACTGTGAAATCCGGTGCCATTTCTGATTAATATTCATTGCAGTCTCTCTGCTTTTAATAATTTTGGCCATTATGAATATTTTTCCCTAGCACATTCACACGTAGAAAACCTCTACCGTCTGTCTTTTGTAAAAAAGACTATTAAACAACCTTAATGTAAATTTGGAACACTATGATTGGTATGTCATGGTTCACGTTGATAGCTGCCAGTTCAGCAACTCAAGTGGATCATTTGGAAGGATCGGGGGGCTGTGTTGTTGTTTGCCTATTTACTCAATGTAAGGCCAGTTTCTATATCTACAATGACGGACATACCTGTGCAATACTACACTTCTGTTAAATAGGGATAAATAACGTTTTAAAAGTTACCTTAAGTGCTCTCAAAAATTTACAAGCTATAAAAATTCAACAGTTAAAGACTGCAGGCAGTTTTATTATAGTAAATTGGACACCTGCTCCCTGAAAATAGAAAAAACAAGAACGAAATGGAAAGAGAGGGATGATGATTGAAAGGCATAGAGGAATGGGGTGAATAGTGTGCAGCAGTGAACCAGTCCCTCAGGAGCATATTAAGTGAACAGTTCTTTATTGTGTAGGTGTGTAATGTCCCTTTGTAAAACCTGCCCTTGCTTCTATAGCAACACGCCTCTGTGGCTCCATGCTTCAACATGTGAACTCAACTCTGCATGCTTTCTGATGGCCACCATCCTCAAGTGTTCCCACACTTCTTAAAAGAAATAACACTCTACTCCATTGTGCTTGAGCTGCTGCTACCACAGCGTTGTCATTTCAAGCACTGGAGATGCTTATGCAAGAGCTTATTTGTACATTTTTTTCTTTTCCTGTTCACTTGCTTCTTCGAGCGCATTTACAGAATCATTGTAAATGTTTTGTTCCCTCGGGCAATAGAGGGCTGATTTAAAGGTCTGCTAAATAAACTACGACCTCTATTGGCAACTGCTACATTATTAGAGCCCATATCTTCTCCTATACAATCCTCACACTTCCCTCCCCCAAGTCCTTCGATCCACAGTGGTAGGTAACTGAAAATAAACAATGAAGCCATGAAGAGTATGATGAAGAAGGTAGCTAATTAGACTGGAGATCCAG
This sequence comes from Melanotaenia boesemani, assembly GCF_017639745.1. Classification (NCBI taxonomy): domain Eukaryota; kingdom Metazoa; phylum Chordata; class Actinopteri; order Atheriniformes; family Melanotaeniidae; genus Melanotaenia; species Melanotaenia boesemani. The sequence goes on along the minus strand of NC_055683.1, from coordinate 27,974,928 downwards.
CAGAAGTGGCCTACACACTGGTAATACATCACTACACAAAATACAAACACTGCAATAATAATAGTGCTGTGTCATTTGCTTTTTTTTGGCTTAAGCGTCGGGATTCTCGGCCTTTGCAGCTGAACTGTTAAACTCAGTATTAAATGTTGTTTGCTTGCCTGGAGCACCATTCTCCACCTCTGTGATGGTTGTGGATATGCATTGATGAAAGGATCTCTTTTTAAGAGGGACGCTTACTGGACATTGGCTAAGTAATGTTGAAAAGCCAAAGATCACAACTCCAAAGAGAATAATGACTGAGTCATCTGAATTGATGAAAAACCATTAATAACCAGCATTCTAGTTATATTACATCTCTAGCAATAAGACTGCAATGTTTAAGCCATGAAAACGCGTTACTCTAAATACATATGGAATGAGAGAAACCCATTTAATACAAGTTTTACTTAACAATTATTAGAAATCATTTTCCAGCTAAAATATTGTCTCTCAATATTATGCAATATCCTAGAATAGACCAAGTTTTCTTTTAGTCCCATCTTCCAGGAGAAATAAACTGGTCTTTGGCATCTGTTGTCAGCCTACTTGGCAGAATTGCATTACCAGAGTCCATATGGTCACTGCCACTCGAAATCAATCCCTTCATCGCTTAGTTTTCTTAATTAAAATAAATATTTTCATTTCTCCTGCTCTAATTGTACGTAAATTGGATAAACATTAGTAGTGTGAGGGAGATGAAGCAGGACAACCGAGAGGAAATAGGAAAAGGAAAACAGTTAAAAGCTCAGAGAGCACTTAGTAAGTGATGAATATGTGTAGTATGAGTGAAAATGTAGCCTGAAAGCTTTGTCTCTGGCTGGCAATTGGGTTCACTATACTAATAGACACATCCAGTTTTTGAGGGCAGGATAAAAAGAGGACTCTTACAACTTAAACGTACATTTAAAATATATACACTTAAGAGATGGGTTTCTTTTTACAATATTTACTGCTGTAATGTGAGTTTTAGATGATGATGCCCTTTGTGGTTAAATGCACTCTCACTGCAAACACACCAACATGAACCCATATATAAGGTTTCTAACTACAGCACATGCACACACGGCGAAAGGCAACATGTGTCTACTTGCCAGTTCTTTGGGTAGCAAAAGAGGTCAGATTAATTTTTATAGTTTTAAGGGTTAAGTGCTTTTCATCCTCTTCTGCAGCAGCTGTGTGACAGCTGTCGTGTCAAACCAGGTTCCCTCTGCTGATACAGACAGCTTTATCTTATTTTGTACATTAAGTCAGAGCATAGAGAGTGAGCTACACTGGCACACACTTGTTAAAAATGTCATGAAACACCTTTCTCTCTGTAGGTGATAGTACAATAAAATGTTTACATCAGGATTTTCTAGATGTAATGATTTTGCTACCTTTCATTATCATGAATTAATCTAGGAGAATGTCAGCACAAGTTGGTTCCATGTCAATTAAATAAACAACAATAAAGACAAGCTCACCTCCACTGGGCCTCTGTTGCAAGTAAGCGAGAATTTCTTTCCCACTTTTTTCCCCTCTTCCCAGGAATCAATTCTCAATGGTAGACTTCAGTAAGCTCATTAGACTCTCACTAGGCACTGACTCCATTACAGCTGCATAATTACCGGAGTTCTGCCTTCATCCTCTTGTCTGAAAGAAACACCTTCATTCTGGGTCTGGCAATGATTATTGTTACCATACATAATTTGGAACCTGAGAGCTGGAAATATCATTTGCACCACTACATTATTGTGTGTTTTGGTCATATGTAGTACAATTATTACAATAAACTAGACCCTTACAAAATCTGAATTGGCCACTATGTTTGAATAGTACGATTTTACGCTCTTCCTCTGCATAGAATATATTCTTGTTCATATTGGCTGCACTTGACTTATATGTCGCACACACATCAGGTTTTCCCCATGCATGAACTACATGAGATATTTGTTTAAATTACCAATGTCCTCCTGCTCTTGCATATGTAATGGTGGAGACTTATATGCTCTCATGAAATCGTTCATTTGTTGCCATTTCTGCTGCTTGTGTGTGTTTTGCGTTTAATTTATGCATGTGTGAATAAACGCACAGATGGGATTCGGATGGCTAGAGCAGGGAAGACTGCAGCCAGAGAGGCAGCCACGCTTTGCCTGTCTTTCCTTTTGGAGGCGATGCCAAGGAAGTGTAACATGACATGAAGATAATTAAAAAAGAAGATCCTTATATATTTAAAACATCATGGCCCACAGTAGCGGTGCATATAGAGGATCATTAGGATCCTCACCCTGCCCCACCTCTGGAGTTCTTTAACTTGATCTGTACTTGCCAGAATGTTGGAAGATAGAAGGGGAGTTTAGCCCATCCTTTCAACAGGAAAATGACATTTTCAGTCTAACCCACACATTTGAGGTGACTCAACAAGCACTTTAGTCCTGCAAATGACAACTCTTTGAACATGTAATATTAAATGTTAGGGATTGCTAGATAAATTTAGAAAAAAATCAAATCTTATTCAGGCCAGGGGCTGTGAAAGCCTCTAGACCAAATTCCTACCAAGTAGATTTTATTAATTTCAGGTTTGAATTCATATGAGGCAGCGAGAGAGAGAGAAGGGAGAGAGAGATAGAGAGATATTGTCAGCTGCAAAAAAAGACATGAAAATTAATGGTGCACATGGAAAGCAACAGGATAGATAGGATGTTGCTATAGTAGAGACACGAACACATCTGGTTCTGTTTTGGATATCTGCTGTTGAGGGTTGAGCCACCCTCTTGCTGGAATGGATAGCCTTCCTGCAGAATTCCTCTTTGCCCTTCTTTGTGTGAATTTCCTGAAGGGGATGGTTGTGTACGTGGCAGCCCCTAGACACACTGAGAGCATTGAATTGTCTATGATAACAGCTGTAACAACAGAGTATGTGATCTAATAGGAGCTTGGTTGTTCACAAGTGAATATATTTCTTGAGGGGATGATTAAATGAGAACACTGCAGAGGAGGTGATAGATGAAAAAAAAAAAAAATAGAGATGTGCTGGTAGGGAGTGGGAAGGCAACAGATAGTGAGAGAGAGGGAGAAAAGCAGAAAGAAGTGAAAATTAGCAGGTGGGAGTAGGTGTACTGAAATGAAGGAAAAAGTAATGCAGGTTGAAAGTAATAGACCAATCATGGAGCAGGAGGGAGGAGAGGACAAGAAGAGTCTGATTGCCGGGCAGAGAAGGCAAAAGAATATTAGCTGTTTCATTACACGGAGCAAAAGAGCCTCAATCTTTCCACCCTGAAAGGTTTAAGTATCTTCAATTAGATTGCTGCAGATCCGAAAATACACCCAGAATTGAGCTCTCTGTTTGGCCCCAATTTTCCCTCCCATTCAGCATGAAAGCAGGGTCACAGCACAGCAGTGAGCAATCTTACCAGTCTGTGTGTGTTCAGTTGCTGTGAATTTAATACATGTTTACATCAGTACTTATTAAGGAAAAAAATATCAGGTGTTATTCGCGAAAGCAACACTTGAGGCATTGGAAGAAAAATTATATAAGGATACACACCTCTGTGATATGCAAACAATCAAGAAACATTTACTAAATAAAGCAAAGCAAAAACAAATAGAAAAAAAATGTTTTCTGTGTGTGTCTATTTAACTGTATCTGTGAAAGAAAGGCAGAAAATGAAAGCTGCATATGCCTTCATCAGTCAGAAAGACGGTCAGTTCCGTCACTGTGACGGCCTCGTCAGCAGCCCATATTAAATACATTAAACACTGGGCTGAGCTCCTCATTAATCAGCCCAGAGGGATGACATCCAACTGCTATCGGCACTATACATCCACACATGTGCTGTCTGGGCCCCAGGTAATACGACCCTTCCTCACAGATAACACCATGACAGATTGATCGCAGCCATTAGGACTGGGGTTTGCTAGTGTAATACCACATTGTCTGGCTTTATCAGAAAAATCCCTTGAACATCTTTTCAAAAGCTTCTTGGTTCAACTAATTTTTGACTGGGAAGAAATGTCCTGATAATCACATCAACTGATTTAGTACCACAACTATAAGGCAAGACAGCTACTTTAAAGGTACCATCCAGTGATAATTGACATGTCTACACCCTCTATGAGAGAATAATGACATCTTGTATGAAGTCTGTCACATTAATTCTAAGATGATTATTAACCATTTAAGATATCCTTTACTAGCCTGGGAAGTGTAATAAAATTAATTTTCATAGTTTCTTACAGTCCATGTGATATGAAGTACTTTGGATATTTTAAATTGCCAAAAGAAGTAGCTGAAATCAACATACACCTGAAAACACTAGAAATAATTTCCCTGCCTGGTTTTTCCCCCACATAGTATCACACAGGGGAAAAAAGTAGTCTTGAGTACTGCCATTATTAAGCATCTCCAAAACCAATTTTTGCATTCTGACTTTAATTGATTTATAATTACCCCGCCTGCCTGAAGGGGGGTTTTTAATCATCCTTGGTCAGTAATATGAGTCTCCTGTATACCACACACACCAAAACTATCACAAAAGCTGGGACTTCATCCATAATTGTTTTCTACACCACCACCCCCCCTTTACACCCTCCACCTCCCTCTTCATACGACCACCCACCCAACACATTGCGGCACAATTTAAGGACCATCCACAGGAAAAATAAAAAGAACAAAAATAAAGGAAAGGAAGAAACTCCTCTTTTTTTTAGGAAAAGCTTTTGTGGGCCATTGCAAATGATATGCAAAATACATCCACAAATTGCTTAAGCTTATGGTTTGATTTCATTAATGCAGCCTTGTTGGGGTTGTGAGAAAGGGAAAAGTGTAATGGTGTGGATGTGATGCAAAGCTAGTTGGGATGGGAAGTGTTGTCCAGGTTCAGAGGTAGAAAGGGTTTTCTGCTGCACCACTAGGTGTCTCTCTTCAAATGGTTTAGAGTACAGTTTGGAGCTGAGACAGATACAGAAAGGCTGAGAGAGGTCACAACCAGAACAGAGGGTGGGGAGGAAGAGGAGAAGAAAGAAGCAAGGAAAACCCTACTAAGTCTTTTGCTTCTCTTAATTCCCTTGTTTGTACACAGACACAAATCTTTCCTCAGTTCCCTGCAGAGCCATAAAGACTTTGTGCCTGGCTGTTTAAAAGTATTACATATTTATACAACAACTAAGTTAACTGTGTCCACCTATTTGAATCAACTCATTTGTGAAATGCAGATTGCACAATTGTTACTTACAAATTTCTACAGAGATTAAACACTGCTAAAATCCTGAAACAACTTAAAAGAGCCTCGTCTTTATGTGTTCTACATACTCAACATTTGTATTTGTTATTTATCAGTCTTTTTCACCTCCTCTGGGCTTTTGCTCTGCCATATTTCTTTTTCTCTCTCTCTCTGGTGTTGAAATATGCTGCCCTGCTTTTTTTCCCCTTTGTCCCTCCCCATCCTGAAAAGGAACTCACACATTTCCTCCATGCTTCTTTTTGTCTGCTCTTCTATCCCCTTGTATCAACTGCAATCCTGAGCTGCAGAGGTTACATCGTTTTGTATTGGAGGGTCAGAAGTACAGCAGTATGTTCGCCCACAGGCAGCTTATCTCAGCACTGCCATAAGACCAGATTCCAGTAAATCCCACTGAAACCAAATAACATATTCGATCTTGGTAAAATACTCGCAGAATGAACATGGAGTGAAAAGTACAGCACAAAAATATCCAGAGGCTTTCTATCACCTCTTTGCATATATTGTTTCTTTCTATTAAAAAATGCAGACAAACACCATATCGTCTTGTTTTGCAGGCCTTTATACTTTTCTCCACATCATGGGAGATTGTGGTCAAGCAGCAATGCACATCATGTTGCCACAGCCAGTGGAATAGAAATGGAGCCTGTGCAATTACTTCCATTACTACTGTCACCCAACACAGTACAGAAGAGACAAGGGAGACAAGAACTGGAGTTGACTCATAATGCGACCGTCACTCTAATTTCAAGCTGTAGAGGCTGGCCGTTTGAAAGAGAAGGAGTCCTAAAAACAGGAAATGTGATACAAGGAAGTAAGATGTGGAGGGAGCTTGACATAAAATATTCTGTTTTTTTGTGTTCTTGTGCATGAGTCCTTCTGTGTTTATCTTTTCCATGTTTGCAAAGAGAGCAGAGCTCTACAATCACTTTCCCTCCCCAGCTTGTAATCAGCAGGCATGTCAGTAAACACTGTTAATGAGGGTGGACAATTTCTCCCTTCACACCGAAGACCCCAGCAGTAGTTAATTGGGATAAATGCAACACCATGCTTCATTTACCCTCACCCTCTGTTTCTTTTTGCCTTGTCCCCTCCTGTATTCTTCCTTCTCCTTCACTTCTGCTCTAACCCCCCTGTCCCCTCCACTTTGTCTTTTGTTGCTCTGTTTGCTTATTCTTCATGCTTGTTAATAGCTTCTCGGCTCATTGAAACTCCATATGTTTTTTATAATCAAAACATTAACAGAAGAGTGGACATGACGCTGTCTCGTCCACAATGGGTGATTGAAATGAGATGCTTTTTGTACGAGTTTAATGTGGATGAAGCAAAGAAATGGATTGTGTAATGAGATATGAGATACTGTGAACAACTAGTAATACAAATCACTTGTTTCTTTTTTCTATTAGTCTAAATTACCTTGCAACAGAGATACGCTGTACCAAAAGTTCCTACATATGTTGATATTTTATGTAGTCTGAAGTGAAGAAATAATTACTTGATTTGATATTATTCATTATGATTTATTATTTTGTTGTTGCTAACTATATACTACAAATATATGATGATGTTATGTATGCATAGGTCTTGCTGCACCATCATTGCTTTTGTGATGTAATCTCTTTTCCCTTGGCTTGGGCCCCACCTGTGGGAGAGAGGGAGAGAGAGCTATAAGTGCTTGTGTGATGTAAAATGCCTAATTTAGGGGGTGATTGATGGTTTAATATTGCAGCCTGGAACCTTGCTGCCCCCTCCTACCCAATGAAGCTGCAGGCAGGTGTGAAACTATAGCACTGTGTGAGTATAATGTCACTTTCTATTCTCACATTCAAACCCAGTCAGTGGAATTAAACCAATTCCGAGTTTGTTTGTTTTAGTGTGTGTGTGTGTGTGTGTGTGTTTGTGTCTTTGTGTATACTGTTGGCAAGTTGGAGAGTTTCTTCTTTCATGGAACCGCTAAAATCAATTTAGATATATTGACTGTGATCTGGAGTCAGTGGTCAGTTATTGCAGCTAGTTCTGTTTTCCTCATTTTAACCAATCTTCCCCAATATCTTCCACCTACACTTTTATTCCATAAGCTACAATTCAAGTTCTTAATATCATCATTTTCTAATGTCATACCTTCTGTTTGACTTCCTTTGTTTTTTACTGTTCCTTCACTTTCCAAGTACATGCATGCTTCTTCGAGTTTTATTAGGATGCAGATTTATGAATATACAGCTGTACATTAGTCTAAATAGTCAAACACATATCGCCTTAAACCACCAGATAAGATTGTTAAAAAAATGACATCCGAAGCGTTCATGACCTTGTTTCTTACCATCTGCTGAATTCTTAAAAACCGGAGCATGATTTTATAAAGAGGAAAATTCCACGTGGCTACTGGGTGGCACTATATTCGTTTTTCATGCAGAACCATGTTCAGGTTGGAACTCTAATGAGAACAGGAAACTATCACCTCCATTGGTCAACTGACAGCAGAGTTAGAGCCACTTTGTTTCATGGCGAATGATATAACCATCACAGGAAGCCATTTTAATCATGATGCTGCAAGAAGTCAGTCATATTTTCAACCATGAGTTCATGAATGATGATATTAATGAGTTTGAATTGGTTTTACAAATAATAAAGGGTTAAATTGGTGGGGCTTCCTGTTCCCAGGGGGCGGGGCTATGGCGTTGACAACGTCAGGACATGAAGAGGCTTTTTTGTATGTCCTGGCATGTTATATAAATATGCCACATTTCATCAATATCAGTCAAAGCAGTGGTTGGAGCTAAAAGATTAAATATTTATAAGTAGCCCTATAGAGCCATATTACCAGCATATGTCTATTTGAATCAGTTCCAGGCCTGACCACTGTCCTCGCTGCCAAGTTTGGTGGAGATCAGGAGTACATTGGGTCAATTACAAATATTTCCTGTTTCATGGCGGTGGACCCCATTCACCATGGTTTTGCTTGACATTTTTTCTGTAGTGTAATGAAGGGTTTGACCTGATCTGAAGCACTTTTGAGTGTGTGAGGTTAATTTCTGAGGAGATGGACCCCAGCATCTGAAAAAAAGCCCTTCCTGTTGAAAGTGGGCAGGGCTTAGGCCAAGGACAGAAGTAGATATATGTATCTGTTCAGGAGCAGACCCTGATTATTTATTGTAAGTGTGATGGTGTTTGGATGAAAATTGAGGGATTTATACTGATTAATGATGTCATGGCGAGTTTGGTTGAGATCAACAGTACAATGGGTCAGATACAAGTACTTCCTGTTTGATGGCATCTGACCAATATTTGCCATTGTTGCATTTGGCAAAGGAACTTGAAATTTTTATTGTGGTATCATGAAAGGGTTTGACCTGTTGTGAAGCACTTTCAAGTGTGTAAGTTTCATTCCTGAGGAGATGGACCCCGGTATCTAAAAAAAAGCACTTCCTGTTGAAAGTGGGTGGGGCTTAGGGCTAGAACAGATTGGTCATATGGATCTGTTCAGGGCCAGACCCTGATTAATCCCTGCAAGTCTGATGGGGATTGGATGAGAATTGAGGGATTTATACTGATTTATGATGTCATGGCATCTTATCGCAGTTCGCCGTGGCGCCACGGTCTCACCCTGCAGCGTAGAGCAACAGTTTTCACTGGATATCATCACCAACTTGTTTTCTGCTGTCTGACCCAGTTTGGACCTGGTTGTGTCCAAAACATAAGAGAAGTGGGTCTTTGAGTAAAAAGCATGACTTCCTGTCGCCAGGGGGCGTGGCCAATTCATTACCCAAATATTGACATGTAGATGTATTCAGAATGGGACTGGCATCATATATGGCTATTTTGGTTCAGATATGTTGTTTTACGTGGAAGTTATATCACTTTTGTTTTTCATGGCAAAATACCAAACTTTGAGGCCCCGCCCCCTCTATGCCCTTTCTCCTATTAGAAAACTTTTGATAATTTTTAAAGACACATGCCTTCTGAACGTCCCGAGTCATTTTGGTGGCAGTACAATTAAATCTCTAGGAGGAGATAGATTTTGAACGGCGTGAGCAAAACGTCAAAATGACGACTTTGATCCAAAATGGCCGATTTCCTGTTTGTTTTTGGCCCATGCTCCAAGAGGATTTTTTGTTCGCCCGAGCATTTAGAATATGTGTAGTGAATTTCACAAAGATTGATGGTGTGCAGTGGCGGGGCATCATAAATAGGTGGCGCTCTCGTTCAATTATGTCCAAACAGTCCCGAGCACTCGTGAACAAGACCCCGAGATACGTGAACTCCTCCACTTGGGGCAGGACCCTATTGCAGACCCGGAGAGAGCGCTCCACCCTTTTCCGGCTGATGACCATTGTCTCGGACTTGGAGGTGCTGATTCTCATCCCAGCCGCTTCACACTCAGCTGCGAATCGCTCCAGTGAGAGCTGAAGATCACGACCCGACGCAGCCAACAGAACCACATCATCAGCAAAGTGCAGAGACCTGGGGTCCAATCCTGGGGCCAACAAACCAGAACCCCTCAACACCTCGCCTGTGCCTAGAAATCGTCGTCCGTTCCTCCGAATCACGCCCCTCCAAGTCTTGCTGTCCTCCCAGCAGAACGAGAGAGTCCCCGGAAGGAGTGCTCTCCAACACCACCTCCAAGGACTCCAAAAAGGGTAGGTACTCTGAACTGCTATTTGGTGCATAAGCACAAACAACAGTCAGGACCCGTCCCCCCATCCGAAGGCGGAGGGAGGCTACCTTTTTGTCCACCGGGGTAAACCCCAACGTACAGGCGCCAAGTCGGGGGGCAATGAGCATGCCCACACCTGCTCAGCGCCTCTCACCGGGAGCAACTCCAGAATGGAAGAGAGTCCAGCCCCTCTCAAGGACAGTGGTTCCAGAGCCCAAGCCGTGAGTCAAGGTGAGTCCAACTATATCTAGCCGGAACCATTCAACCTCGCGCATCAGCTCAGGCTCCTTCCCGCCAGAGAGGTGACATTCCACGTCCCTAGAGCTAGCTTTTGCAGCCAAGGATCAGACTGCCAGGGTCCCCGCCTCTGGCAGCTCACACTGCACCTGACCCCTATGGCCCCTCCTGAAGGTGGTGAGCCCCCGGGAGGGGAAAGCTCTCGATTTACCGGTCGATCTACGTTCCTTCCCTCACCTATGGTCACGTGCTGTGGGTAGTGACCGAAAGAACAAGAGCGAGAATACAAGCGGCCAAAATGAGTTTTCTCATTCTCCACATCGAGAGGAGCCAGATGAGGTGGCTCAGGCACTACATCTCTCCGCTGGCCTGGGAACGCCTCGGGATCCCTCCGGATGAGCTGGTGAATGTGGCCAGGGAGAGGGAAGTCTGGGTTTCCCTGCTTAGGCAGCTGCCCCCGTGACCCGACTCCAGATATGCGGCAGAAAATGGATGGATGGATGGATGGAGTCCTGAGCACCCCAAAATATCAAATTTTTCACATTCCAATGGGGGGGTATGCAAATTTTGGTGAGTTTCCGTGTATGTTCAGGCCCCCAAAAATGCCATTAACTTTTAAGGAGGAAAATAATAATAAGAAGAATACAAAAAAACGCTACAATTACAACATGCCTTTGCACCACCTTTGGTGCTTGGGCCTCAAAAAAACACAGATTAATTTGATGAAATGATTGAAAACAGTTTTGGTTTTGCATCCTTTTTATTAGCATTATTTCTTGTTAATATGAGTTTAATCAAGTTTAATCCCAGTTTTAATCAAGTTCCCAAACATAATAGTCACATGTGTTTTCAAAGAATCTGAGTTACACTACTGCCAGACCAGAAAACAACAATTTCATTTCATTTTGCTTGATAAAGTTCTATCAGAACATTATCATTAAATAGTTTTTACAGTAGTCCGCTCTTTTGGCTTAGATTAGGTCATCTTTCTTCTATACACGTTTCTTGAAATAGATTTTTGTTAAATATTGACCAGTTGTATTGTAAACAATTGATTTTGAACATCCCACCTGCTAACTTGTGACAGCTGGGATAGGCTTGATGCCCCCTCCCCCGACCTCACCTCCGTGACCTGAAACAGGATTAAGCTGGTACATAAAATGTTTGTATGAATGAATTACCATTTTGAACAGAGTATTGTGGGTGTGTCTGTCCTGTCCATTTCTGTAACAACTTAGTTCAATTCAGGGTGGCAGACGGAGGTGGAGTCTATTCCAGCTGCCATCAGGCAAGTAGTGGGGTACACTCTGGAAAGGTCACAAGTCCATCACAAAGAAAAATGAGACAGAGAAATGCAAACCAAGGTTATAATAGTTTTGGATTTTTTATTAGTTTTAGTTTTTATTTCGTTTTGACTTTTTTTTTTCAAATTCAGTTAGTTTTAATTAGTTTTTAAGAACATATTTTCTAGTTTTTATTAGTTTTTGTTTTTTAAAAATGCTTAGTTTTAGTTTAGTTTTTATTAGTTTTAGTGTTAGTTTTAGTTTTTATTAGTTTTAGTGTTAGTTTTAGTTTGTTTTTTCTAAATTAGAGTATTTGCCAGGTGCAAAATTCAAAATAATCAGAATAAGCACTGTATAATAAAAACTTAAGATACACTTTTTAAAAACTGTATCAGGAGGAAACATGAACAGCCAACGACAAATCAAAGACAACAGCCCATAAGACAGTAGCCTTAAGTAAAAAGAAAAAAAAAAAATGTGTGAAATGCTGCTTCTGAGATAGTGTGCTAGGTAAAAATCAACATAACCAACATACTAAAGACACACATCAACATAACATGAATCCATTCAAGAGACAATTCACAGTCCTTGGCAGCCGGGAGTCTAAAGGAGATAAATCTGACTAATCATGAACAACCTCAACAATCCAACAAACTCTAGACCAGAGGTTTAATTCATTCAGATGAAACAATTCACAGTGAACTACATAAAAGAATTGAACTGGAGGTGCAGCAACTTTAGTACAAATCACTGTATCTGTTTAACAGTACAGGACCTCACATGTTATACTGGACACGGTAATATTTTAGACACTGAAAGTGAACGTGTCTGGTAGAACACAGAGCCAGCAGCTGGTTAAGATACTGATATATCTAAGCTGGATGCTGATGTGCTTTTCTATTCTTTTCAGAATTAAAAAGTTTAGTTTCCCAGAAAGACCAGGAGAAAATCATCCATGAATCCATCTCCAGTAGGCTGGATTACTGTAATGTTCTTTTAGCAGAACTTCCTAAAAAGAGCATTAAACATCTGCAGCTCATCCAAAACGTTGCTGCTAGAGTTTTAACCAGGACTAAGAGATCTGAACACATCACACCAGTCAGTCACAGAATAGATTTTAAAACCCTTCTGACTGTTTACAAATCCCAGAATGGTTTAGGCCCAGAATACATCTGTGATATGTTTAGAGAATATAAACCTAGCAGAGCTCTTAGATCCAAAAACTCTGGTCAACTAGTCCAGACCAGAGTCCAGACTAAACATGGAGAAGCAGCATTTCGCTGTTATGCTGCAAACAAATGGAACAAACTGCCAGTGGAGATTAAACTTTCCCCAAATGTAGACATTTTTAAATACTGGTTAAAAACATTTCCTTTCTCATGCACCTATGCACGAAATCTGCATGTTAGCTTTTTAACTCATCTTGCTTTTAATAATTTTAATGTACTTTATGATTTTATTGTGATTCTTGCTATGTGCTGCTGCCTTTTACTATTTCTTAATATCTTTAATGCTTTTGTTTTATGTAAAGCACTTTGAATTGTCCTGTACATGAAATGTGCTGTACAAATAAACTGCCTTTCCTTCTATGCTAAACATACATAACCTACTGTCCAACACTGTACACAAAAACTAATTTACGCCTCTCAAATTCAGCTTTTTAAGATTTTGTGTGTGACTGTATGTGTAGGTCTGTTTGCGTATGTGTGTGCGAGACTCTGTGTGTGTGTGTAACTGAGAGTGTGTCTGTGACTCACGTTCCCTCCCCATGCTGCTTGGCCTGGCTGAAGCTTATCAATCCGTGGAGGGGGGCAGAAAGGCTACCTGGTGCAGGGACTCCTGGTTAACCTTCATGTGCAGCTTTTCAAATGGATTTTCAGATTCGTGGTTTTTCCTTCCACATATTGTACCACCTGCTTCTTCTACAAGACACTTTATCTTTGACATGGTCATAACGAAAGAAATCCCAAATAGGACTCTCCTCGCTTTCTCCTAACTTTCTCCGTAGCATCACGCTAGCCGGCGCGGGCGGACACGCTGTTGACACGTGACGTCACGGCCGTACGACGCAGACACCTGGCGTAAATCCGGCAGAGCGAAGTAAATAGATTTCATACCAACCCCAAAGCCTTATGTATGAAATAAATTTACAAAAAACGAAAACGAAGGACATTTTTGCTTTAATTTTAGTTCGTTTTAGTTCGTTTTGTAAACACACAATACAGTTTCAGTTAGTTTTCGTTTTTTTAAAAACTCTCGTTTTTATTTTTATTTCAGTTAACGAGAATGTTTTTTAATTTTAGTTTTCGTTAACTATAATAACCTTGATGCAAACTCACACCTGCGGTAAATTTTGAATAACCAATTATCGTAGCTTGCATGGTTTTGGTCTGACAAAGGTGGTGTACTCAGAAAGAACATACATGGGCATAATATCAGGCTAGAAAGACCTACACTGGCTTGCAAACAAATTCATGCCCCTTGAACTTTTCCACATTTTGGCATGTTATGACCACAAACCTACACATATTTTATTGGAATTTTATGTGAAAGACCAACACAAAGTGGCACACAATTGTTAAGTATAAAGAATAATATACATGTTTTTACATTGCTTTTTCCAAATAAATAACTGAAAAGTTTGGTGTGCTAAAGTAATAAGCCTCCCTGGGTAAATGCCTGGTGGAATCGGCTTTTGCTGCAGTAACATTTTGGAGTATGTCTCTACCAGCTTTGCACATATGGAAACTGACATTTTTGTCCATTCTTCTTAGCAAAACAGCTCAAGCTCAATCAGATAAGATGGAGAACGCTTGTAAATGGCAGTTTGGATTGAGGTCTGAACTTTGACTGGGCCATTCTAACACATGAATATGTTCTGTTTTAAACCATTCTATTGTAGCCCTGGCTTTATGTTTAGGATCAATGTCCTGTTGGAATGGTGAACCTTCGCCCCAGTCTCAAGTCTTTTGAGACTCCAACAGTTTTCTTCTAAGATTACCCTGGTTTTGGTTCCACCCATCCTCCCATCAACTCTGACCATTTTCCCTGTCCCTGCTAAAGAGAAGCACCCCCAGAGCACGATGCTGCCACCAACATGTTTAACAGGAGGGATGGTGTGTTCAGTGCAATGCAGAGTTGTTTTAGGCAACATCCTTACTTTGGCAACAGTGGCTTTATTTCTGAGAATTTTCTGAAGTGCAATACTACACCCTGAACATACACATGCCCAAAATATGAGCAATGGATGAAGAACACATATGCTCAACTTGACCTGGTCTGCCAGTGATGATGGATTATAGTTAAAATATGTCCATATATATCGTTTAATTGCTTCCGACCACCAAACCCCTTCGTTGACTCCATGATTCATCTATGAATGAATAAACTGCTTGTCTATGTGCGCTGCACGCCTGGTGGTGGGCGTGGCCAAGGTGCAGCAGCATTGCTGATTGACAGATTGCACTCACAATAGGCAGAAATGTTGTGCTTTTTTAATTTTGGGCAATCAGCCCTTAAACATTTTCATCTCATCTCGTCTCATCAACGAAATCTCACAAACGTCTTATCATGTTTTCGTCACTAGAGGGCCATGTTTAGCTCATCACTGTCTTGTTATCATCATGAAAACAAGGTTCATCAACTAAATAAATTCGTCATTGTCATTGTTGACGAAAACAACACTGGTGCAATGTTAGTGGCGGGGGGCAGCAAGGCTAAATTAAACTTATAGGTTTTATACTGCTACCAAAACATGAACAAATTTGTGAAAGTACTAATGGGCAGACAAAGATGAATCAATGACAAAGATTTCAACTACCAAAAAAATACGATGAGGCATATATTGCCCAATTGACCAGGTAATAGTCAAAAAATGGTAATGGTCAATGATGGGTAATGAAGAGACTGTATGTCGCAAAATATTAGCATCTGACATTTTAAAGCTAATCAAGTTATACTTGAGGACATTCTGAACATGAAGAAAAGCCTGCTGATTTCTTTAGAAATAAACCACTCAACTCTCATATATGGCAGAGTTGTTTTATTAAAGCAGCATCCGCCTCATTGAAAGCTCAACTCACTTTGCAGAGTTTCCTGGTCTAAAATACCTCACACTATAGCATCTATATAGAATTGATAATTCCTAGATACCTTAGTTTAATTTGATTTTAAAAATAGAAAATTTCAGGACATTCAGGCTTTAATGGCTATAGCACAAGACTGAAGCTTCAGTAGCTCACCTATTTCTTTAAGCTTTATGGATAATACAGTTGGGTGTCATCAGCATAACAACTGAAGTGAATATTATATTTCCCAATGATTTTGCCCAGTGGAAACATGTCTAAAGAGAACAGAATAAGACCAAGTCTAGAACCATGAAAAACACCATAACAAATTCTGGTGTGTTTAGAGATCACATTAGACTGAACTAATTGCTTACTGCTGTGTCACTTAGTTCACCTCATAAAATTGCTTTGTCTCCTGATCATTTTTGATAGATTCCTGAGATTTCTTCATTAGCTGCTCCAGCAAGAAGCAAATTCACACTTGCTTGACCATGTATGTGTAGGATTAACAAGGACTTTTTTACAACAATGTTTCCAAAACATTTCCATTACTATAAGGAGAATCCAAGAGCAAATAAAACCAAAAAGGAAATTAAAAAAAGAAGAAAAAAAAAAGAAAAAAGAAAACAGTGTTATTTGTAAATACTCATTTAAATTACTTGATTAAATGACTCTTCAAAATGTGTTTTTATCATCTTGCTCAGAATAATAGGCATAGTTAATTTTATGGTGAAGAATTTAATACAGAAACTATTGTTTCATTTGCTAATCTTTTTTAAAGGGAATGAGAAGGCACCATACAAAATATCTCTATGAACAATCTTACATGTGATGAGAAATATTGGTGCAGTGTATAGTGGGATAATAAGCCCTTGGACCAAAAAAGTGGTAAAAGTTCAATTTAAGGTGGCACCACTGAACTTTCTTTACATGTTACTGTTCCCTCGCTGTCTTGCATCCTATCTCTTCATTGAGTTTTCTCCAGCAAGTTAAAGCCATACTGATTTTAACTCTTTGCTGAATCCACCATGGTGCAAGTCCAAAACGGCCAGTGTTTCTACATCCAGTTGCATGCCTACATTGTGGTGGCATAAAGCGAAACACAGCTGTCAAGTGATGCTCTGGGCTAAAACACTAAGTTGTCAAATGCAGTTTCATAGCCCCAGGATGCTGCAGAGCAATGATGACCCCCGGAGTGCACAATAAATGTCAGTGTGCCATCAAAACAAGTCAGAAGCAAAGTTTTAAGGCCAGAAACTTATGTAGTGTTGCTTTAAAGACAGATTAGCTTAATTTAAGAAAGGGCAAATTTAGCCTGGAGACACTTTTGTAAGTTGTCAAGGAGCTTAAATAGAAATTAAGTTTTATCTTAAACCAGCTGTGGAAGAATAGCTGAAAAAGAGTAAATCATTAAATTTCTGGGGATCCTTTTTTGTATGACTCCTACCGCCAAGAACAAAACTGACTCGCTGTAAGACACAAAGCCATGCAAATTTCAAAGCAGAGCAGCGTGTTGCTTATTTACTCAACACTTTCTTGCAAGTAAATTTTTGTTTAATATTCTGTCTTTCAGCACATGCACAATGGTAAGTGAGGGATGGCGAAGGTGGTGCTTCTTGATCAGATTTTTTTGATAATGCAAATCATGTAACTGAACAACTTTTAAAGCCTTTTGCTGTCTGTTAGTGTTGATGTTTTTGTTGTTTTGCATTTCAGTCTTCCCACAGGTAGCTGTTTAACAGTCTCTTTACCTCCCATCGTTTTTTGCATCATGAAAGGATGGGAGTTACCTGAGGTGAAGGTAAAAAGAAAGCACTTTCACAAGTTTGGCAAAGATCCCTCTGGATGTTTTAATCACCATATCAATGTAGTTTATCAGTATTCTATACAGTTCTCAGTGGGTAAATGAATCATGGTACAATGCCTTTGAGTCATCTATCCGTGCATAAAACTATGGTGTCATTATGCTGATATTTGTCTACTATTAGCCATAAGGAACAACTGCTCACAGTGATATCCGCAGTTCCAGCTAGTGTGGACAAGTGTTCAGAAATACACTAAGAATACTTAGTTTTGAATTACAAATGCAGACACACACACCTATACACAAATACACACATACAAACACACACACCTACTACATGCATGTGTATTGACACAGTCTCAAATGGTTGTTATGCTAATATGTTTTTAATGTCTTTGGGATGCAGTCAACATCTCTAATTTGTTTTTGTCTAAGCTGTGTGCTTATGTGGATGGGGACATCAAAGCAGTAAAAATAGCATTTCTCATTAACCATACTTTCCTTCTCATTTATTTTCCTCGTCCTCACTTGCTGCCAGTTTGTCCACATAAGTGTTTTTTCAGGCACAGCTTGTGAAGTTGTGATGAGAAGTTAGAGTAAAGATAACAGGCCCACGCTTGGTGTCCAATCTCTCTGTTCAGTCTTCTGTAAGCTTTCATAAAAAGTCTTCATTGTATAAATGATCAGCTATAATATGTCATATTGTGTTATATAGTAAGAATCAAATGCTATTTGGCAACAGTTTGATCCATGATGTTTGAGTTTCATGAAGACTGTCAAAATGTTTTAAAAAAAATAATAGATAAACATATTTTACTTGTGACACTGTGACACTACTGTACTGATGGATTCCGTTCTGTCATTCTGAAAGGAATCACTGGAGAAATTCAATATGAATTATCATAAAATGTATGTATTAAAGGATTGAAGTTGAAAGCACTGTCTCTGTCTCTGCATAATGGCAAGTAATGTCAGTTCACCCCATTTCTTCATTCTTTTTATGTTGCAGATTTCTGCTTAGAATTAACTTCACAAGTCACCTAACAAATCCCACTTAAAGTGGAAAAGTGATGCATCTTTTTAAAATGCAACCTTTCATTTATAGATGTCCTACTGCATTAGTACATGTCTTGTTTTCCTAATACGGGTTTTTGAATAGATATGTACTGTTTCTACACATGGTTTTAATGCCGCCAGAATTTGGGTATGTGTGCCTTTGTCACCTTTGACCTTTGTCACTCATAAATGATTGTAACCTCAAAAAGGATAGATAAATAGAAACATGTTTCTATACTTATGTGTAGTTTTTAGAAATTGACTGTGATCACTTTTCATTGTTTCTCTGCACATTCTCCAACTCTAAAGCCTTGCTCAGGTGACATTTATGTATGGAATTAGGGAGGTTTGGCTCAAAGAAATGAATAGCTTATAATAATTTCTACAAAGTTACAAGGTAGCTTCATAATCTCCAGAAAAATCGTCCAAACAAAGATTTAATGGAAAATTGTGAAAGAACATTCTAAAAAAATATAACATTATTGAAATGACTTTATGATGGTTACATAAGCTTTTAATCAATCAAATTTTTTATTTTGATTATTCAACAAAGAAGATACAAAAAAAAAAAAAAAAAAAAAAAATTAAGATTAATTAGATACAACTTTATGGAATATGTCCAGAACTACAGGGTGTCAAATTCTTAGTACCATTGCTAAGGTAAAGAAAGCTCAAACGCAACAGTCATTGAATTATTTTTTTAAAGAGTTGAAATGTCAAGATTTGGTCAAGAAATACCAGATGACAGATTGAAGGATTTTTTTGGACAAGTGAAATGAAAGTGGTTCTTGATGGAGCAGATTGGGTTGGATCAAATTGTGAATGAATTGCTGATGGACACAGGTCAAGTGTGCCAATAGGGGAAGGAAGAGTAATTGTGTGGGTCGCTGTCATTAAGCTTGAGCTAGATATGACTAAGATGACTGAAGACGCCCTGAAAATGAATTTTCAAGCATGCTGCCAGTCCCTGGATAATACTTTCATTCTGGTAGATTTGAATGCACTCAGTAAGCTTATGATCTGTATCCATTTGCTTCATTTGATTGCATTAAGAATTAACTTTTTATCTTATTGCTGTTTTTTGTTTGTTTTTTTTGTTTGTTTTTTTTTTTGATTTTTTTTTTTGTTTTTTTTTTTTTTTTTTTTTTTTTTTTTGTTTTAAAAAGATACAGGAAATATATTTAGATGGAGCTAAAGCAGGGGCCATAACATTTTAAAGAAATATTTGAAAGTAAAAAAATGTAAGCTGAAATGAAAGTCATGTTTCAACTGTGAACTTTGAAAAACAAAGAACTGGATTCAAGATAAAACAAAATGTATCAAATATTCACATCAATTGAATTTCAATGGGATTATTTCTTGCATTTTTGTATATATATATATATATATATATATATATATATATATATATTCAGAAAATTTATAATAGAAGACTACAAAAACAATCCCATTGAAATTCAAATTGATATAAACATTTGATACATTTTATTTTATTTTAAATCCAATTATTTGTTTTTGAAAGTTCACAGTTAAAATATGAATTTCATTTTCAGCTTACATTTCACTTTCAAATATTTCTTTCAAAAGAACAAACATTATGGCCCTGATTTAGCTCCATATATTTACACCATCAACTAAATGCATTACTTGAAAATCTACAGCCAATTAAAGCTGAAACTTTTCAAATACTTACTTTTCCAATGAGAAAAGTGAAGTCAGTCCCCAAAACAGTCAGTCAGTAAAACTGCACTGAAGAAGGTAATGTTAGTTTGCCAGTGATTTGAAAAACTAATTATTATTCTGCTGTTCACTGATTCAGTCTGATTGTGAGGGACTGTCAGTACAGTTAAATGGTCTTTCTGGAAAATGGTCAGCTCTGAAAGATGTGGTCTTGGCCTAAATTTCTGAATTGGATTGGATTTGGTTTCTATAGCAATGGCCACAGACTTGTCCATCTAGTGAATGGTGCCAGTGGTCATGCATTTTTATGATTATTCAGGCAGTTAGTGTAGCTTTGAATGCTTTCTATCTAAAATCTAAATCTAAATGTTTTGCTCAGTTTCATGATAGAGTTAACCCACTGACGTCTGTTTTATTATGTTATTAAGCAGATAACAGTCAATTCTGGTGTTCTTTTAAAACAATGTGAAATGAGGAGCCTCATACTGACGTTAGAATAGAACAGGATAATGCTAATCATCCCCAGCTATAACAGAATACATTATTCTTAGTCACTTCATGTTGCTGTGGAAACCGTTTTAGAGTCAGTAGGTCTGCCAAGGGTAAACAGATAAACGTGTCATTGTGCATGTATGTGTGCGTTTTTGTGTGGCTTGTCATACTATGTATTTCATCAATAGAAATGCCACACTGCTCAGCAGCAATACATATTTGACGGGTTGATTTGAAAAACAGATGAGCAGAATTGCAGAGATTCATGGTGGGTGAGAAAGAAATGAAAAAGTAATGATGGAGAGAGAAGAAAGTGACAGATGATGATGGGGGTTGTGGCAGCACACTAAGAGTGGCAAGGAACACAGAACTAAAGAAGGTTTGATTATATGGTCTGGCTCAGAAATAAAAAGAGACAAAAACAAATTGAAAGAAAGCTTGAATTATGTGAGAATGTAGTTCTGACATATATGTGCAGTATATATAGATTGTTGTGGGGGCTTGTATTAAACCATCTCTGTGAGGTGCAATGAATTGGATCTATTAATGAAAGTGTGAGGCACTGTGTGGTCATGGATCCAGGACACACACACAAACACACACAAAAAGACACACACTGTGCTCCTTCTTCAGGCTCATATCATTACCCATCATTACACCCCCCATTTGGCATCAGCAGGCCTGATCGATCATGGCCGATAACTCTGTCTCACTCCGGGCCGTCCTATCTATCTCTATCTTACCCTCTCTCATATCTTACTCTGTGTATCTCTTTTTCACACTCTATCTCCTCTCTCCTTGTCGCAACACCCTCACATATTTCTCTCCTGCCCACAAGCAGTATCAGTTTCAAAATTACCTAAATCACCCGCCTACCCTATCTCCATTATTTTTTTTATTTAACTTTGTTTTCTCCCAAATATTTCCTGTCTATCTTCTGTCCACCAAACATCCCTAACTAATCTTATGCTGAGTTCTCATTAGGCTTCATACCATATTTTCCTTATATATACAATAGCTCTGCCTTTTAGCAATGTGACAGGCAGAGCAGTCACCTTGTAGTTTCATTTGTCACTGACCTGCTTTCAGCGTCCCTGTAATGCATCTTTTCTTCTTCCACTGGACCCTCCCACTTCCTTTCATCTTTCTCTCAGTCTGTCTCACCCATCTTGCTCTCACTCAGGCAGCCCAGTCACACCAGCTGTGCCTTTGCATGCGACTCACAGTAACTTCCTCCATCTTCTTCTAACTTTGCTCCCCCATGTTCTTCTTTCCTGCAAAGAGAAAGTGGTGTTTATATAAAGGCTCAGCAGTCACGTGGAAAACTGTAGAAATAAATCGTGTTTGTTCATACAAGTGTGTACAAAAATATGCAGGTGTAGTAATCAAAGCTTTTTGAATATATTATATATATACATATATATATATATATATGTGTGTGTATGTGTGTGTGTGTGTGTGTATAAACTAATATATTCATCCTGATCTTTTATTAAGGCTAAACTGCCTGATCTGGAAAGGAGCTACACTGATCAGCTACACTTTGCGTCCTTCTCCTTCACTGTCCCGCTCTTTGCTTACATTTCTTGATCTAATGACGCTCTTACTTGTGTATGCTTCACATTGATCCTAATTCAATTTGGATGCAATGGGTCTTTCAGACAATTGTCTGCAGGGATGGCCCCAGATGGATTTTTAAGCTTCTTCTGTAGGCATAAGAGATTAATGGGAGGAAGGCCACGCTGGACAGAAGAGCGCAACAATCATTTTCACTATAATTCCATATTTATGCTCTTTCATGTAAGAAGCAAAACAGAATGGCGAAAAAGAAGGGGGATGAACTACATTGAGGGGAAAAAAAGCAGCATTGCAGGGAAATTAATGAAACAATGTCACAAGGAGAGTCTGTGCTACTCTGACATGCCCTTTTGTGCAAAGGAATAAAATCAGAGTCTTTGATTAAATATTAACTGATGATGCACTTTAATGAAGTCATTGCATTAGAGTATAAAATATACTTAATTATTAAACTTTCTGTTAATTTAATTTAAATGTTATAAGCATTTTTTCACTCTTATCATTTTAAACGTACAAAGTTTTTGTAGTTGCAGATATGTCAGCATTGTGAATATGTTAATCCACAAACAAACTGATGCTACTAAAAACACTTTACCTGTAATGTACACAGTTAGTAAAATCTACATGTAAAATTACAGTTAGAGTTGCTGATAAAACCAACAACTATATTTGTCAAAATGTCAAGACCCTGAAGCTAAAAGCATACTTGTTGCAAAGGGCTTTAGTTTGATTTGAATGCTATCACTTGGTAACATACAGACATTTTAAAGCAGATTCGCTTTGACATAGACATAGTCTGTTTTCATGCCCACTGTTGTGACACCTTTGCCACAGGGAAATAAGTATGTGTGCAAATTTGAACTAGTGTTTTAGTGAGAATTTGCCCTTTTCCTGAGGCATATCACTATATTACACAAGTCAAAACACTGGTGACTTGCCAGATGTGAGCTGTGTGGTGATGTCATTTAAAGCCGCCTAAAGCAGCATGGGTATATAGTGTAGCATCCCTGGTCTCATCATATCTCTGGCTATCTGTAGTGGCTGTTGTTTTCATGCTTTCCAACTCTTTGAGCATCTAGCTGAGATGGTCTCTGGGGGCCGAGCTATAAGCCCCTGACTTGCTCCCTGCAGGCCGTCTCACTGACAGGAGATCAGACTACATCAGTATGTGCGAGAGGTACAGCAGGATCTGAGAGATGGGTCCTATTTCAGCTGATCCAGCACACTAAGAGGTGGTTGCCAGAAACTCAAAAGAACTGACTTTGTGCAATTTTGTGTGTGTGTGTGTGTGTGTGTGTGTGTGTGTGTGTGTGTGTGTGTGTGTGTGTGTGTGTGTGTGTGTGCATGGACATATATGTGCCTTAAAGTATGTGATATTCACAGGGTTTACAAAAAGACAACAGCGAAAGACAGTTTAGGGAGTGTGCGTGAGTACGTGTGTGTGTGTGTGTGAGAGAGAGAGAGAGATGTAAAATATGTTTGCCCTGTTCACACCGATCTGTTTGTGTGGGAGTGCATTAACATCTATGTGGGCTGGAAGGGAGGCTGAATATGTAAAACAGTTGGAACAAAAGCTAATAATTCTGAAAGCTGCTGTGCAAAATAGATGCAGATCTATATCAGATGCTATATTTCTTTGAAAACAGCCTTTGCTTGGAAATCAAACAGATTTCTCTAATTTTTGAGTTATTAATTAGCTTTTCTGAACCACTGTTAGGTGTCAACAGTAATGATGGGAAAGGATTTATTTGAGTCATCTTAAATGTAAGGACAAAATCATTTACAACTAATAAATAGAGAAAAAAATATATCAATATATATTTGTGATGTTGCTTTTACTATAGCTAATAAATAGTTATTCTGTCTCATGTTTTATTCATTTATTTTTTCTATTACTGAAATATTTTTAAAAGTTTTTAGCTGAGGGGTGTGAAAAGAACTGATGCCATTTCAAATGAGCGCAAGCTAAAAATGTGAGGGTTGCATTGCACCTTTTTAACAGACAACATGTGTGCATGGGGATCTTTGCATCTGTGTGCCTTTTGCTGGTATACATGTGTTAATGTGAATGTGAGTGTATGTGTGCCTCATTTTATTTCAGTAGTAGAAGGTTGCTGGCAGTAAAGGGATTTGTAAAGTGTGATTTTGAACTTCTTCATGTTAGAAGTCAGTTTGATCAATGTCTGCTGCAGCTCTTACTTGCTTCGGGGCACAGTGAACCACTGATAGATGAATCCTCTGTGTGAGTCTGTGGACATATGTGTAGGTGTGCACTAAGAAAAGGAGAACAAAAGCAAATCAAATCTAAAAGTCTGGGTGTGTGTGAGAGTTTTTGTTTGTGTGTATGTATATAAGCATCCCACAATATCTGCATACTGTATCTTTAGTATGGGAGAGGTGTGGGTGTCATTTTTCTGTGTACTTCTGCATCTGTCTCTGTGTTTTACTAACTGATTCAATCACATATTCAAAGCCTCTCAGTATCATCTTACCCGTAGACCCGTGGCGGCTAACAAAGACACCAATGAGTCTCTGGACTTTATCAGTGAGTCCAGCCAGTCCGACTGGCAGTCAAGCCTCAGTACCCATTCTGGCCCTGGAGCCCAACGGCCTGCAGAGGAACCCATGTGCAGAAAACCTTTTAGAGGTCCAGCAATCCAATTAAGGCAGCTCTTTTTCTGCAGCACTGTTGATGCTGAGATAAGTGTTCCAGTGGACTCCTCGATCTAGGCTAAAAGCACTACTTCATCAAACCAAGAACTCAAATTTCTTACTGGATCATCTTTGCATCTCTTCATATATATATCGAAGAGGTGAGATGGGGTAGAGATGCTTACAAACACTGACAGGAGAAGATATACTCAGCATCCGTCAAGATTTGAAATAATGGTGCTGGAAGAAAGCTGCTACTGACAGTGAGCAGTGCTTGATAAAAACCATGAAAACAGGTTTTTATCTGTACACTTTTGATTTGCAGAAATAAATGGGAATTATGAGTTTATGGTTACTCTATTTTAGTTTATGATTGTGTGGTTTCGCTAAGACAGGTACAACTTGAAAAGCCTCCATATTTATCTCCAAGTGTTCTGGCAGAGCGTCTGTAGGATGATGGATGATGTCTTCATCGTTGGCCAATTCTCTGAAGTTGCGGTTTGAGCGCTACGCTGAAAAACAAGATTACATTTAATGGACATTCACTCCCATCCAGAATTAACTGCAGGCTAAACACATACAGCTGTTCATAACACTGCATCCAATAAAGCATTTCAGTGTCCACTGTTAAAAGTAATGGTTTAGAAACATGCAGGATAAACAAGATTACTCAATATACTTGAAAGTATTTTTATGGAGCGATGAAGAAAACATCCTCAGTTGTCATCCAGGTGAAAATAAAATATATTTACTCAGCCAGCAACAATTTTCATTTAAAACTTTCATAAAATGTTGCTGTTTCTACAGAGTTTGTTGTACCTCACTGAATTATAGTAGATGTTATACATTTAAACAATGTTTTTTCCCCAGGAATACTAATAGAAATCCAACCCTCACACTATAGACACAGAGACATATATTACAGAATAAACACCTTAATTATTAGGATCTAAAATGTTCTTTAATATTTAATACAAATGATATATTGCCATTTTTAGCAGAAAGAAATGCAAATTATGAAAAGGTGTAATACTGGAGAAAAGACAGAATGATCCTGATAATATATCAAATGAATATGCAGCTGAAATAAGCAATTATTCATACTAATTACTAGGCTGTGCAGGTGACTGTTTAAAACCTTCTCATTATTTTCTTGTACTCCGAAAACAACAAAAAAATTAATACAGTCATCATTGTTTGTTGTTTTTCTTCATCCATTTTTCTTGGCATTATGTACACCCACCACTCATAACTGAATTTCCTAAATAGAAATGATTAAGCATACAGATTGGATCAGTTTAAAAATAATGCTCCATGTTTGCTGAAGATACCAAACACATATCTGCAGCTTCCTATCTGCATCACAGAGTGACCTTTAGCACGCCCTGTTTCTGTATAGTTTTCCTCCGGGTGCAAGGATGTGGGCAAAGTTTAGATATATACAGTTGGAGTACTCAGTAGGATCAATAGCTCTTTCTGAAGCCATTCCAAGACACATCTGCAGTACCTAGGGTGGCCTTTGTGACACAGAGATAAAGAGAAAACACTCCCCGGGCGTTTAGTGTCTGCCAATCTCCTCCTGTCCCTGCTTTTCCTGCTCATCTTCCTCACTTGGCTCAGAGGAAGATGGATAAATCAAATTCACTTGACAGAGTGGGAAGTATTCCTTACATTTTCATGATCCAAAACAATATTGTTGTGACTTAACCTTTTCTTAGATGCGAGGAAAAATCACCCCATTTATCCACGGTGGGCTCTGCTGAGACAGCTGAAAGACCTGGAGGGTGGGATCCATGTATATTTACTAACTCGATGCTCCATCCATCAAAAGACACAGCATGTTGGCTCCACCTGTCTTTCAGTGTTCGCTCACATTCTTTCACAACTTCCTCTCTCCAGTCGCTCCATGGTCTCCTATACTTGATATGTGCATGCTTAAGAAGAATATTCTCCTCTTTGTCTTGAATGAATCTTCTGTCACTCTGGTGTTGTGTTGCTGACTCCAATTTTCCACCCTTTACTATATTTTTCTGCCTTTACACTCTTGTTCAGTGCCTGTGCACATTTTCCCATTGCTCCTGCTACAGAAGTAATGTGTAATCAGAGAGTGCTACCGAAGCAGGTTAGTGAGGGTAATTTTAGGCTCTGTGCGTGCTGCAAGGCTTGGATTCAGTGTTGGAAGGTGTACTGACAGTCAGCAATCCTTCACTGATCACACCAAAGTCTCAAAGATTGTGAAGCTGTGTAGAATCCTGGTGGAATTAGAGTAAGTGTCAATGAGTTAAGAAGATACTGCACAAGAAGGAGCGATTGCAGTTTTTTTTTACACAGAAAGAATAAGAGATTGCTTTCAATGTGGCCCGTGGTAGCATTTAAACTGTTGCACATTTGCACCTGACACAAAAGGAGAGTGTTCTGCCTGAATCTACATGTATGCAGGTTGAATATAGTTCTTGTCCTGTAAGTGTAGAGTATCTAGTGTCAGCATAATTAGAAAAAAATAACTAGTGTTTAACTGTTTGGTAAGAGGGTAGCACATCTCAGCTAAAAGCTTTGGTATGACACAGAAATTGACACATACAGACAAATACACTTGGAAAGAAAAAGAGTTGGAGTGGAGGTTGAAGTTTGAGTGGAGTAGACAAGCGTCTGGTATAGAAGCAGTTTTAATATGTTAGCCTGTCTCCCGGCTGGCCTCCCCTCCCCCTTTCAGGGACGGCACTAATGCCATTAAGTGTGGGACAGATCTGTTCCATGTCTGCAGGCCTGCCAGTCTACTGGTCTGCCTTGAGACCACTCTCCATCTAATCCTATCCTCTTTCTCCCTCCATCCTCCTCCTCCCCTCCTCGCCAGAGACAGGAAGAGGCGGCTGGGAGAAAAATCTAATAAATAAATGAGAGGATGCAAGAGGAAAAAAATATATAAATTAAGTTCTCCGTTCTCGTAAATCATGTTGCCAACTTCCAGTAGACAGGAGGGCGGAGCTTAGGAGATAGCTTGGGAGACCATAGGTGGTGGAGGGAGGGAGAGAAAGCGAGTAAGAGAGACGAGAGATTGTGAAAGGGAGAGAAAGAGGTGCGGGAATCGTTTCTATTCCACCCTCGACCAAGGCTTGGCTCTGGAGACTTGGCGGCGAGGTGTTTTTAATTGATTTTTGATTAGATAGACATGGTGGAGGGGTTTGTCCATTAGTATGAGGGGAATGAACCTCTAAGAGGAAGTGAGTGAGAGAGGAAGGTGCAATGAAGAAGAGAGAAAAAGAGATGAAATAAAGTATTTTTAATGTAAACTGTTTTTCAGCCTAATTGACTATTTAATTTAATTACACAATATTTCTGATGAATTTTAGGGCATGTAGTTAATTTTAAAACCTTAAAATAGCCTAAAAAATCTTGTGGACCTTTTTCTGATCAGAGAAGTGTTAAAAACACTGCAGACAGACAGCAATATTGACAATGTAAAAGAACAGAAACTCTTCCTGTAACCTTGTAACTAGCAACACAAACCTGTCTTCCTGCATCTAAATAGAGTGGAAAGTTGGATATTTAACTTTGAGTTCAACAAGACAGCTCTGGGACTTCTGGTATCTGAAAGCTTCATATATGGGATTGCATTAAATGTGTTGAACAAGAATGAAATTGGCAGGAAAGGAGTCTGTAAGTCTAGCAAACCATCCTCTCTCAGTTTGTAAGAGCTGGATTTAAGCCACTATATAACAGAAAAACCATCATTTCAGTAAGCATATGTTGAAAAAGTACATATAACAGAAAACATGGACGTCAACTTAAGCACATAGACCCAAAAACAGCTTTAGTTAGCAACGATTCAACAAGTCTCTGAGGCTGTGCTGGACGGTTGCAACACTATTCTTTCAAAAATAATCCTTCTTTTGAGGGACCTTGCCCCCCACAGTCTCTCAGGGCTGGAAGAGACCATTCCCATCAGGACAGACATGTTTCATTATCATTTCACAATTTGATTTGCTGTTATTCTTCCTTCTAATATAACAAGTGGACCCAAACCATGCCAGTAAAATGCCCCCCACTCCTTAACAGTGCTATTGGATCATTTCACTGTATGGGGTCAAGCATTTAGGCTTTCCCTTTAATTTGTCATCCATAAGTGTGTGTGAACTGAATTATGGAAAGTGAAGGTTTCTAGAACAACTCCACCTAGTTCTAAGATGCGTATAAAGGGATGAAAACTGAAGAGGTTTAAAGAGCAATTTTGTTCAGCCAAATTTCATGAAGAAAACTAAATTTACATGCAACAAGAGATATTCATCCTCAGTTCAATAAAACTGAGGTTCAAGGGTTTTATACAGGTTTGGTTACAAAAGGTAGAGAACTGCCTTTGGTCAAACCATTTATGTTCCTGTGTTACATTTAGGACCTTCTACAGAGGTTTAATGGCAAAGCTTTAATGATCTCTTTAATAACCACAATTTCTGATAATATTTTTGATAAATTCAGTTACAGATAATAGGGAACACAAAAGTTTACCTTCTGGTGACAGTTCTTTTGATGGTCATTTAATCACAGAGGGACTTTTAATGAGTTTTAACATGTTTTTTTAGTTGAATAGGTTTTAGTTAGGTTTAAGCAAATTTTCTTTTATTTGTACCAGGTTTGTTTCATTTAGGTGTGCTGGAAAATGTTGCCCACATGTCTCTGACAGAGTAGCTTATTAAAAAATGTCCCCTGTCGTTTATTAGCTTATTGCTGCCTGTAAGCCACCATTTAAAATGTAGAAACTTTCACTGGTTGAATTATGTAAAAGATGTCCACCAGTTTGCACATGTCCATAACGCCACAGGACTCACTGAGTGAACTGTGAGGGCCTAATGTGCAGGGATCAAAGTGCTTTCTTTGATTTTGTTGTTTGCCTTCCCTCATGCTCAGTACAGATTTTTTGTTATTTGGAGATGAAATTACATTATATTTTTTCTCATAGTAACTGTTCCACAGTTCCAATAAAGCCCTCCAAACATCTTTAGTGTGATTGCACTCTAAGTGTCCCTCCATGCCAATAGCAATTGACTCAAAAAAATCCTGCCTCATTCTCTGATAACTGAGAAGGTGCTGAAACTAAAAACTAATCACACTAAAGTGTACAGTTGATGGTTATAGAGGATTAGGAACTTGTGCAAATCTTTGCAAACTCAATAGACAGTATTTTCATCTTGAAACCTATTTATTTTTCTATTACTGCTGTTGGTATGAACTTAAATGTATTATTCCTTTAGATGTAAACAAACAAATATGGACAAAGCTCTTGTGAAAAAAAATCTAACAAATTTCCTGTTCTTGATTTAAAGTTGAATTTTCCTTATTTTTATAATAATAATGGCATTGTGATTAATAATCATTATGTTTTGATTGTTACATAATAGTTTATGTGACCTCTTTTCCTCAGAGCAATCAGTTGGTAATTTTATTACACCTTGCTCAGATAGGCATGCAAAGATATTGACTTTATACAGTATATTTAATATGAAACTAATGCAAAATACAGAAGGGAATTTAAAGCTGTAATTATAAATCCTATATATGATGCATTTTGCGATTACAAAAAGAGAAAAAGGAAATATCCTCACATTGCAAAAGGCACTGACAAATGACCTCTCACATACTGATTGCTTGCACCCAGCGCCTTACACACAGCTTAATAACCAGTGAGCACAGCCGCACTGATATTTGTTGTTTTGTTTTTGTTTTTTATTTTTTTTATTTATATGTATATATATATGTATATATTTCCTTTTTGTCCTCAGGTTTAGATTTAATGGCTGAGCGATCCAAGGAGAGAAACACAGCGCGATTTTCTCTAACCATAAATTAGATTTGCACCTCCAGCAAACTTTCACTATGCTACTTGGTAACTTATCTCAGTTTTCATAAGTTTTCTAGTCTCCAGATACTGTCCTTACCCCTCCTCTCTTTAACTCTCATCCTCTTGGTCAGTGAAACCATTCCCAGCTGCACTTAAACAGAAACCCAGAGCTGCGGACGTAGACACATTCACATACTCCCACTCCCTCACCAGCGCCCTCTGAGGCACATATGGGTTAGAGTAATATCCAAAGTGCAGGTGGGACCTCGCTTTTGTAGCAAAGCAGAACAAAGCAGGACGAAACCATACGCTATGTAATGGAGTGATGATAACTGCAGAGATAGAACAATCAAAGTGGGGAGGCCGGTGGTGGGAGCATTCATGGACTTAGGGAACTTGAACACTAATTGTATCTTATGACTAATTGGTAAATTAGTGAAACCTATTTCAAGGCGCGAGGCTTAGCTTTGGGGGACACCCACAGCTCATTATAGACTCATATTCTGGGCAGAGGAGGAGAAAAATAAAGGAAATTACACAATTGCTCAGGTGAGAATGGTAATTAAGCAAGTGCTTAAGAAGAGCAGGAAATGAAGCCTCATACACACATAATTTAGTATTCTCTCTTGTGTCAGACTTTAAATCACCCCCGATCCAGGACATATCAGTGAGGGAATTATCACTGTTGGTGTTTTGTGTATTTATTTGCATCAGTATGTTTGTGTGCATGCAAAAATGTAAGCATGAGTATGTTTTTCTGTGGTGTAATAAATTAAATATGTATAATATAATCATGCCAACTAATACAGATTGATGCTCTGATCAATTATTTACATGCAAATTATATATATTTTTCATGATGTCACATCAAAGTTCATAAATGCTAAGTATGCTGACCCAGTCAAACAGTAACATAAAAAAAATTTTTTAGCATTAATGTTCTAAATTTGAACAGTTTCTGCCTGATTCTGAGAAAAAGCAGTTTGCCAAGTCCTGCAGGGTTTAAGGACAGACGAGAGACCAACTTATACTTGAGATATATACCCAGGCTAAAATAAATCACTGGAAATATAACTATATTTTTAGAATCAGGCCAGTTAGCTTTGGAAGAAATACAGCTAATTTTGGCATTAAATCTCTAGTAAATGAAGATAGATAGCTTAACAGATTAAGACACTGGCTCTTAGTTTTGAGAGCTAGCTGTTCAGTTTTATTTATTTGCTGAAGACTACAGAAGTTTCACTGCCAATTCTGTTCATGTATGGTCTAAAGAAAATTGTCTGCTTTGTCTTATTTAGAGAAAACAAAGAGGAGTGAGGTTCAGCAACGCTTCAGGTAATAAAAATGTGAACTATTAGCACACAGGTGCTAGTACTCATGAAATAAGATGAATGTGAGTCCTCTGCATTTATTTATTTTTCTTTTGTCAAAAAAATTAACTTTTCAAAAAGATTTTTAGACTTTATATTCAGCAGGTAAGAGCTCATACAAAAGGTTGCTCTTGAATTTTTACCCTTTAGTCCATCCTCATCTTATCACTTTTCTTCCATCTCCTTCTGTAGCTCACTTGTCACTCTATCTGTGCATGTTGAGCCTCCAACACCCCCACTCCCCCTACAATTTGCCAGCAGTAAAACTAATATTGTCTTTAATCAGATGCAATTAGGTCTGCAAGTTAAGATCTTCTCCCAATTAAAACTCATTAGGCCCATAATGTCATTAGGGGAGTCTTGGGTAACCACCACTTGCACAGGCAGCCAACATGTCACAAACAGCGGTGCAAGTCAATACCCCTGTACCACATGAGCAGTTCATTATAGAACAGAGAAGAAAGGAGATTCAGGTGTGTAGTGTCAGAATTTTTTTCTTTTTTTTTCATTTAGTTTCTCAAAGTTTAACTTGAGAAAAAAGCAAACTTTTAGCCCTACAGCTTCATGATAAACTGAATGTAGTAATGTTGGCTACAGTAACAGCCAAGATGAATTCCTAGAGAAATTAAAATATGATGATTCTATATTCATGCTCATATCATCAATGAGAAAGGCAAAGCTTGCTTAGTTGATTTACTGAATAACTATGACCTTTCATGTATGTTCATTACTGTATACATTCATGAAAGGTTAATTATACCATGAGGCAGTTTTGTCAAACATAACACAGAGTAAATCTGTTAGAATAATTTTTAACAAAAATCAATTAAATGGTTGATTTGAAATTTATATATAACTTCAGCAATAGAAATTTAATTGCATTCCTGCTGACATGTTCATGCAATATTTTCTTTACATACAGACAAACAAGGTGCATTTTTACCATTCTAATTAACATACAGTAAAGCTTTATAGGAAGAAGCTCCATCCATACAAGACCATGAGACAAGACCACAAATGGCACTTTGCAAAGATGCATCTACGACATTGTTGTACAATGTTCCAACATGTAATTATCTTTAGGAGCTGTCACAACTTGCAAATGAATAAAGCAACAATGATCAACAGAAAGAATGAAAGGCTCAATACCTGTGTTGAACAGAAAGCATCTGCACTGTAACTGTGCTTTAAGTATTTTTCTCTTTAGAACAAAAAAAAAAAAAAAAGGAAAAAAATTCCAGGAGCAAAGTCACATTTCGAATTTTCATTACTGGCCGCAAAATGTATAAATGAATTACTGCACATAAAACTAAAATAATGTAACTCTGGCTACAAAACAAAATGAAAATATATGAAGAACATGATTTTTCTATATTGTCTGAACTACCTTCTGCAAGCTTCAGCTAAATGTTGATCAAATCCACACAGACAGAAAAAACTGCAGAAGATAATTGAATATGTGGGTCTCTTTGTCGTACTCAATAACAGTTCGTCATTGATTCCCATGCCTGCTGCTAAAGAGTTTTTCTAAAGCCCTGAGTCAGAGCTACCTTGAAGTTAATGTGCTAAAGGCACAGCGATGAGAGGCTCTTGGTAGAAGAAAATTCATACAATATCAACTCTGTCTTTGAAAGTGCACACAGAACATTGCTTTCTTTGGGCCTGTTTGGAAATCTTAAAGTATGTTGTTATATAATTTCTGCAAAGTTAACCTGAGCTAAATTCCATTCAAGAAGTGTAGCCTTTTTGTGATAAGGCAAATTGCTCCACTGTGAAAAGGACATGCATCAAATACAAGGGTTTCACTTATGTGGGGAGGGCCTGCATGACACCAATCAGCAGTAATTTCCGTCAAGGTTAAAGTTTTCCTCACGCCCCTAATTGGCCTTTGCTGTCAATCAACAAGTGATTTCTGTTCAGAATTGAACTAAGGGGATAGATAGAAGTGGCAATGGCGAGATAATTGAAAATAATTGAGCAAATTGCAGATTTGAGAAGTTGGCTTCATCAGCACTGCGGGGGAGGAATATGAGCATGTGGAGAGAGGAGAGGTGAACGAGGAAAAGTCAGATCTTAATGATAATGAACAAAACACTCGTCTCTATTTTCCTTCTACCCCGGAGGATCTGCTCATCTGAATAATCAGCCTTTACGTGTCTCAGCGTTACATGCATGAGAGAAAGAGGAGCAGCTTTGATCTTTGTATCCTGAGCTTCAGTAGATATTCATCAGCTGGAGGGCATACATCCTGGCCCTAGTCCGAAAACCCCCTTAAACACAGAGGAAGTACCTCTCTGATGCAAGCGCGTTGCTGGGGTCGATGCATATACTGTGGCTAAACATGTGAATTTGGGACTAATAAAGAAAAACAGTGTGTCCATATAAGGATCGATAATGTAAATTTCATTAGGTAGTGTCCTACATGTATAGACTGCCTAGCATAACATTACAGTTACATAAACATGCATTATAATAGCTATTGTATGCATTTCAGGACAAACTTACACAAGTGAAAACTTAAACATATAGTTTGTGTTAAGAAAAATTAAACTATATGACAGTATCACATCATTAGCCTATTAAAATGATTGCCTTAGTTATATTTTAGGGGTTTTACAGGCAATGATACACAGTGAATTAGTGTTAGGAGGGTAGAGTTAGGCAGATATAACAATTTATGATCTTATATGACTGGTAATTATGCCATGAGGCTAATCAAATCACAAATCTAGTGACCAAATTTATCATGTTTATCAGTATTATTAAGTGCTGTATAAATGTGCAAAAACTCATGAAAATGTACTGATGCACATACTAAAATCCTTAAATCCATAAAGTTTTCTATTGTAGTGAATATTTGTCTCAGCAATTATGTTCAAAGCTTTAGCACAGAGACCATGCTTGATTTTTTTAAATCGAGCTAATGAGCCAATTTTTGACTAAAACATAAACACCAGCCACACAGTGTAAATTAAACTATTGCATTTGGATTTATGTGAAGAATGACCCCCATGTGCAATTTTCATATAAACAATCAAGTCTTAAGATCTCTGACAGTAACTGAATTGACCTCAAGACCTTTAAGCTGAACTTCAGTAATATTTAGCTGTAAATGTTACTTGACATCACTCCTTATTAGCACTGGTATCACTGGCTGCCCCAATACTATTCAGATAGTATTTAGATTTTGTGAGACACAATTTCCCCTGCAAGAACACTAGAGTTAGTGATCTAATGCTAACTCAATTCATTTTTTTAATAGCACAGCTCAGGTCTAAGACCAAAACTCAGTAATAACAAATTCACAGCTGCAGTTGACCAGATATTCGTGCACAGTGAGGAGATTAAATATTTATTGGAAAGTTGGCACTGGAAATTCCTCAGTATACCAAGTGTTAAGTTTTGTTTATAGTGTGCTGTAGCACAGAGTTGCAGTTGGATGACATGTGACTGCAAAAGACAAAAGAAAATGCCATCTTCACAAAACCTATTAAACCACTGATTGGGTTGCTTGTCCTCCAGCAAAATGGTGGATATATTTGCATGGAATAATATTGAAGGTGTGACATGAGTGTCAGTGAAAGAAACTGCCAGGAGTTTAAACAACAATGAACTGGTTGTTGTGTTTTGGAGTGTATGAGGAAAGTGAATCTGCAAAACACCACCTAAAGAGCAAGTTGTGCTTTAATAAGCACATATAACCCCACAAGCTTCTATTTATAATACTAACAAGCAGGGTTGCACAATGTATTGAAAATTTGTCATGATTGCAATTTCAACATGTGCAATATCAATGTGGCAAAGGAATTTTGACGAAGCACATCAAGCATTTGTGAATTAACGAGGGCTGCTTTCCAATTAGAGGAAGTTCTGCTTTT
Organism: Melanotaenia boesemani; assembly: GCF_017639745.1. Lineage (NCBI taxonomy): Eukaryota > Metazoa > Chordata > Actinopteri > Atheriniformes > Melanotaeniidae > Melanotaenia > Melanotaenia boesemani. The sequence goes on along the minus strand of NC_055683.1, from coordinate 27,939,086 downwards.
GTGCATCTTCTACCAACCAGAGTGCACAGGTGTGGAGGTGGAAAGCAACCCATAATACACTGGAGATTTGCACCATATGTTGGACTATTTGTTTATATACTGCAAGCCATATCATCAGTGGAATATTCAATTATTCTTTTGCATTTCACATTTTTTTCTAACATTGTGTGATATGACAAGCTATGGTATGATAAGCAAGTTAAACAAAAACTATTTCTACCATCCAGAAATTGCCATATTGTTAAAGTAAAACTTAACTTACAATCACTGTAAAGTTGATGGTGCTAGCAAAAGATTTTATTTCTGCATGTACTGCAAACAGTGTGACTGTCATTGGTCAACTATCAACATGTTCAAAGTCCCTACAAAGGGTTGGTCCTTTTAGGAAGCTGAAAAATGTCCAAATCACTGTTGCTGTCTTTGGCCATGTTTTCATTGATCCAAAAAAGCCAACACTGCATGCTGTGAATGTGCTACTTTGGCCAATAATGAGGAGTGTTTAGAATGGACATTTGAAAGCAGAATAATGATGGTTAAATGTGTAAATTTCAGCATTAACTAACCTAAAAATTTTACAGTGGAAACAAATTCCCATTTTATCTCTAGCAGCAGCTGGCTAATATAAATCAATCTCAGTCTAAATGTTCTTCTGTGGGTGGGTTTGTATACCTGATAGAGTAACAATACTGACAAAGCTATTGAGACTAAAGGCAGCCCCTCAGTTTCACTTGTTTTGTCTCTTCTGTTTCTTCCTCCTACTCATCTCCCCCCCCAAAAAAATATCTCGCTTGTAATTTACATTTCCATATGCTGCCAGTGGCGCCAGGCAGAGTGGATAATTGGGTTGAAAGTGGTGACTGTGAGAGCAGGATAGAAAGGGATACAGAGAAGGCCAACTAAAAGAAAAAAAAAAACAAAAAAAAAACAAGCCATTACAGGATGGATTCTTTTTTTCACATCACTCGTCATTTTGCCATGCTGCTCTTAACCACTTGTGCAGCTGAAAAGATTTACCTTGGCCTCCTATTCTCTCTCACTCTGTGCCTGCCTCCCCCAGAGCCTCACTCCCACCCTACCTCTGCCTCATCCATATTCATCCTGCATCTGCCTCTCTCCCTCTCTTTCTATCTCTCTAGCATGCTCTCTCTTCCTATGTCTCACTGTGTCACACACAGCATGCTGTTAATACGCCAATTAGTACTAGGAGCAGATAATGGACTATGTCATATTGCAAAAGGAAAAGAGAGTCACAGAGACAGAGCGAATGAAAAAGAGAAAAAAGAGCAAGATTGAGTGTTAGCGAGAGAGGGGGAGTGAGGCAGAGAGGTAGTTGGGTTTCTTTATGGATGCAGTATCTAAAAACGTTGAAATGCCGCATTTACTGTGAACATCCCGATGGAAATAGAATAATGGGAAGAGGGCTCTGGTGGTCACAGGTTTTCATAAAAAAAAGCTGAGGGGGTCGCACCAACGATTTGCAGGTCCCAAACATGGATATCTTTTTAATTTTGTGGGACTCTTAACCTCTTTCATTGGTTTTCTACCCTATCAGTGCCACATGGTTTGCTTTCACACCATTGTGTTCAATTCTACGCCTACAGGCCTTCTACTGTAAATGCAGGAAATACAGGTAATGTGTTAATACACACAGCTCATTGCTTTGTAGGAAACAAATTCATTCTAAAAGTAATGCACTGTAGTTTTTAATATAAGTCTAATCAATACCAAAAATAAAGCCTATAATTCATAAATAGTAATCATCTCTGCTATTATTCATCAAATATAATTCTGTTGGTCACATTATTACAGTAAAATGTAAAAAAGTCTTGCTGAAAGAAAAATCTCTTTTGTGTTTTGTGGCAAAGGAAATAAATTGTCAATCAGTGCAAAACAAGCCGTATAACTGTGAAAATGAGAGCTATTTGCAAAGAGGGTAAGGTGTTACGTAAATAATGGTGTCGCATCAACATGAGCTCTGACTAAGAAAAATTTGCATTAATCAAACATGAGCTAGAACAAATTAATAAATGCCTGCCGCATGAATCTATTTTTCTTTTCACAGAAATGCGCAGACAAACAGGACCAATGCTTTGTTGATAAATTCAGTGTTATTATTCAAAACATCGTTGCATTGAGAATCTAAATGTGATGTGGAACGCAAATGAACAGAGAATTATTATTAACAGTCATCATGGTCAGTCAGTCATGGTCAAGCCTGAATGGATTTATTCAGTGTGAAAACTTCTCCTCACAGGGGTTTTTCTTTTTTTTTATCCATATTTTTTATCAGTGCTTATCTGGATTATTTTATTTGGGAAAGAGAAGGAAAGTAATTATGATGTGGCATCTATAAAATTGAAGTCTGTTTTTTAAACTAGCTGGACTTTTCCACAGGGTGTTTTAGATGCATCTGCTCATTTCAGCTTTTTTCCAGATTGGAGAGATGGAAAGCAGATGATAATTATTTTTGAGCATAGCCAGCTTTACTCTTAAAAATGTTTTATTTACTCTGAAAACACATGGGTAAAACATCCATTTGGAAACATCTAATTGAGTGTGCTGTTATGCTTTACTTGTAAAACAGCTGTATACTGTTTTCATTGCACATTTAGTTTCTTATAAAGTATTCATTGTGCATAGAAATCATTTTTTATATTTCAGATCTTTTGATTTTTAGTGTATTAATGACCAAAAAGATTCAATTAGGGGTGCACTATTTATAAGGGTTTCATGCTCATGTTTTCAAGGCTAATCGGCACATTTGTGGTCACTACTGTTGTTGCTAAGGGACCAGGGTGCAAAGAACAACTGCTTTGAGTTTGGAAAGCATGCCCACATTTTGGTTCTTAGTAGTCCAGACTGTACCGTAGTGAGGTCTATCTGCAGTTTAAATAAAGACCACACTGTTTTTTTAAATTAATCAATTAATCTGATAGAGTGATATCACCATGAAGCACAAACTAGATTCTGCTACCTGTTTACTGACACTATGAGTAGGGCGGTCCATGAAGGTCAGCTGACATAAATGCGAGAGCAGTACAACAAAGTAGGTGTTGCATGACAGGGTAAAGTGGCGAAGGCATGTAGAGCCTATTCAGGAGACTGTAACATTGCTTATTATAAGAGAAACTGACAAAATAATTTATAGAGTGGAGAGAAAAATTGCAACATGCACCGGTGCAATTATTGTATGTGATGGAAGTTGAATAATTTTATCTGGCAGCATAACTTACTCTTTATTCACCTGGAGACAAAAGATTGTCCAGAATTGTCATTTCTCTGATCTGAACTGTAGCTTTTAAGCAAATCATTATTGTGACGTAAAGAGATTTAATTAAACTTTTCCCAAGAAGAGACTTCTGGAAAATAACACATTAGATTTTTTCAGTAACCTTAAGAACATCACCACATACCTTTACTGAAATATCACAAATCAAGGATTACTATTAGTGACAACAGCATAGCAAAGAGCTACTCTTTTATTTGGATGTTTTTTTTTTATTACCAAAAAGTACTGCTCAGCTTCTCATTTAAAGTGGACAAAAGCGTCATCTTATATTTTAGAGATTTTCCTGTAACCTGATTCTATCTGTTTTGGGTGGAATATTGCATTGAAACACACATTTATTCATGTTGTAAACGTGTTTAAATTTTCTCATGTGTAGTAATCTCATGGCAAAATGTAAGACAACAAAAACTCAATCTATTGATTGGTGTCTAGACCCAAACAATACATGGTGGAACGCATTGTCACCATATGTTGTGAAATAGACAGAAATGGACCTTTGCTTCACATCTGAGAGCCAAAAAAATGCATTTTGATGTAAAAGGGGGTTGGAGGATGGTGTTAAATAAATGGTTGAAAAGTAAAAGATCGAGATCACCATTGTTTTCAAGTAACTTCACTTCGAAATGCCTTTTTTTTTGGCATTCAGTCAGTGTTTTCTTGGGCTTTTGTTGCTGTTTTACACATAACATGCTTATTTTGATTAAGCTGGGAAAACAGTTTGGCTTCCATTACGGACGATTTCCTAGATTACTGGCTTCACTAAACACACAAAACATGCTGGACATACCAACCACATAGCTAACTGAAACACATCACTCTGACAGTCGTGCAAGATTAGACACACACACACACACACAGAAACAAAACAAGCATCGTCTTCATCAGCATAGATTTCTCATTTGTAACTGTTTAAGGGTTTGAAGGTTTATAGTGACACCAGGCTGGTATTTAATGATTTATGTGGGCACATTATAAAGCTAATACTTTACATTGCTTCCGCTTTGTTGTGTACTATTCTCTATGCTGCAATATTAATGTTATATGGCACTTTAAGTAAGTATATTGAATAGTGATATAATGTGATACTATATATAAAACATAGATGCTGGACTGGAAATGTAGTAAAAGTTCTTTGCAACCTTAATCTGTTGATCAAATAATGATTATTTATTTATTGCCATCACGTTATTTATGGGTCTTTTTCATGTGTCTTCTCATTAATTAGACAAATAAAACAAACAGCTGTATATTACCAACTTGTGCTGCAAGTTAGTTCATTGCCAATGACTTTGAGTTGCAGCATCAGCCTATATTGTCACTGTATTACCAATGACACTTCTGCAAGTGAGAAAACTATTCAGAGTGGTGCATACCAGTAATTCAGCAGGTTGAAGAAAACATTTACTTCTGTTGCTAGAAATTCCTACTCAGTCCAAAACTGGTGCAGTGTGCCATGCCATGACTCATTTTCCTCCCATAAGTCCCCAAGTAGCTAAATTAAGTTACTGGAAATACTCTGAAGATGTTCACAGCTCCGTATTTTAAAGTTTTTCCCTATCCTCTCAAACCTGCTCATCCTGGATAGCATCAGCACTAGTAAATTATGACTCTACTTCAGCTAAGTGCAAAACTCCATTTAGATTTTCTTTTATAATGTTGTTTTAAGAACAACAAAGATAAATTATATTAAAAAGAAATCCATCTTTGCCTTTGTACAGAACAGTAAGCAGCAACTGTGAAGATTTGGTTTGAATCAGTGTTTTTACATCAGTCTCAAACATCATCCTGAGCACCAAAATGAATTTTAAAATGAAACTAGAAAGTACTTAAATTAATGCAAGATATTTATAAGAGAGTAATCTACAGGTGTAATCTCTGTTCAGACGAATGAAAGCTGTATGGGTCTATTTCACAGACTCCCACACTGTGTTATTGTGACTGATATTATGGTTTATTAATTCACAAATTGTATCATGTCAAAATTGGATTTTGCAGCAAAATGATTTGTTTTTCGTTATCCATTGAAATACACTCAAAATTCAGTTTTTTTTTTCTTTTGTTTTCACTTGAGTTTTATTCAGTAAGGTTCAGTCATGCCCTGATTTCATGATGCATAGACAACAGATAAGTTCAATGACATCAATGCAGTGGTAGCAATAACTGTTTAAAACAGATATGTAGAAGTTGTTTAAAAAATTATCTCACGTAGAATCAAAAGTAACTAAATATTAGTACATTTAACTTGCGAATCAAGTATTGAGGTTTTTCCTCATGTAGGTCATTCTTAGGCAACAGTGGTTCCTAACGTGGGGTCCCTGGACCCCCAAGGGGGTTTGCCAAAGAGCACCGGGGGTCCATGAGGCTTTGACTGTTCAGAGCCAGATTAAAATTAAGTTCATGTCCACACAGAGTTTTTTTTAATCATTTGGGTTAAGAATCCACTGATATATACAGCTATATGATACAGTATATTGGCTGATATTTGATATATATATTTTTTTTAATTTGCATTGTCCGATATGCGGATGCATTAACCGATATCTTTTTCCCAGCATGATTAACAGACATACTTCCACTGGCAGCTTTGTGTTGTTGGAGATGCTGCAGTCCGCATGCATTGCCCCTCCCCCACTAGCAGAGTGCTAGTGGGAAGCCGGCTGCAACAGCTTCAAAGCAATGGTAAGTTTTAAACTTTCAAAGCATCTTTTAACCATTTGACTTAGTTGAAACATTGCCATAAACTGAAATTGGAAACAGGAATTGGTTGTCAGAAAGGAAAATGGAAATGAGTCATCTATAAAACTGCCATTGTATTTAGAGAGCTGCAGATGTAGCTAGGCTATGTGTGCATGGCTTACCAACATCGGTCACAGGATTAGGTAATGCCAGTGTTATCAATGTAGTTTCGTGGTGTTTGTGGGTGTCTCATTTAGTGACCACCAGGCTGAGGTTTGGACATGTGTTGTTTGTGTGTCTCTCTGGCCGTTCTCTGATCTCCAGAACAGCTGCTGCTCACCCATCGGTGGTGCTCAAAATGCACAGACTGCTGTGGCTACTTTTCACCTTATACTTGTTTTTCACATAATTTAATAGAAATTCCTTGGCAGAAGGACCAGCTTCTGAAGAGACTGATGAGGAGGAGAAGCAGTTTATGCAGCTGGATCATTACCTGCGGGAGCCGTGCAGACTAACGGGAGAAAATGCAGAGTGCCTGTTTCCTCCATTATAAGCTCTGAAACTGGGAGTATTGAGAACTTCCAGTGAGGGTTGTGTGGGGTGAAGGGTATTGGAAGTGGGGCAATGTGCATATTATGCACATTTTGCCAAGTTGCTTCTTGTTTTGTATTGCTCTTTACTTTCCTTATCTTAGGAAAGTCATGCACTACAAGAGATTATGTAAGTTCAGTGCACTAAAACGTAGGCCAATAAACGACCAGGTGGGAAATTTGGTTACTTTTAAAATTTAAGTATAGTACAGCGTGCCCTATATTATGCTTCTTGTTCTGTGCTTGTGTGTGCATTACTGTCATTTTTATTTATGCTTAACTGAACTTTTTTTTTATTTGAATGTATATTTAAGTTTAACAAAGATTAGGTTGTTAAATGCTACTGTAAGCAAAATTACTTGTTCTACCAGAACGTTCTACCTCTTTTTACTGTTTGTTAAATTTTGTGTAAAGTTCAATAAATTTTTTTTTAAAAATTAGACTTGTATTATTTGATATTTTTTGTCATTTTTATGATGTAAATTGAGGGAGCAAACGCTGTATTGGCACCAAATATCGACGAAAGAAAATTGGTAGGCTGATGGGAAATTTAAAAAAAAAGGTATCTTGCATTAAAACAAATCTATATCAGTCTATCCCTTATTTGGGTGCTTCATTCACATGGGACCAGTGTTTTGGGGGCCCCAAAACACTAACTTTCCATCATTTTAATAATGAGACATAACTGAGAAATGCCACTGTGCTGATTATTTGTCTTTTTTTTTTTAAAAATAAAAGAAAAAATTAAGGCTATATGTAGATAATTACCTTAAGTTTGGTTTTTATCAAAGGAAAGGAGTCAGTCAGAATGCATCATTTATGGTGAGAAGCTAGCAAATGAAATCATAAAAGCAAGCATGGTTTTAACACGGGCAGCCGAGGGGGTCCACAGCTCTTTGGTAAGGGGGTTGTCAGGGAAAATAGGTTGGGAACCACTGCAATAGTAGATGATCGGTTTAAGGAGCTGTAGTTGTTCCTGAGCCCCACCTTTAGACACCACGTGGGTAAGGCCGTGGAAAAAATGGTGCTATACCAAGAAAGCTTGGGCGATAACCAGTAGGCGGGAAGAAGTACATATTACCCTCCCTTAGGCTTGACCATAGAAACTGTGTAAAAACAATCTTAAAGCTACCAGATAGAAATTTAGAGATGACCGTGCCAGGTTATAATAAGCCTGATGCAGACCTGCAGTGGCTGAATACACCGCGTGAATGGTCCTGATGAGAGTGTGCGCTGCCTGCTGACAAAAGAGGGAAAAGAGACGAGTGATCCGCTCTGTGCGTCAGGACGCACAAGATAACCGCATATGGTCAGCGTGCTGTCTTAATTTCACCGGGTGATCTCAACCCGTTTAGCTGCATGAAGGTGACGAGTCGTCAGTTTGGAGGTAAAGCGCGAGGAGGCACGTCAGACATTCAAGAGTCTGATTTGCCTTACATGCAGACGTTTTGCGAGGGTGGTACATTTGTTCACATGCGCACCTTCTAACCAGCGACAGACGTACAACACGAGTTAGATCCGATAATGTTCTTCTGTAATTTAAGATTTCAGGCATCGTCAGCGTCATAGTAACCTTCATGTCATTATTATTTCTATCCAGGATGATGGTGGCGTCGCTGCTATTTATTTTGATGCCCAGACGGGCGCATTTTCGTGACAATCGACTCCGTCCGTAAGGATTTTGAACCACTACCTTTTCTTTTTTTTTTTTTTTTTCGTTTTTTTTATTTTTTTGTTTTTTTTTCCCTTTCATTTTTTTCTATTGGTTTGACTTTAAGGTATCAGCCTATTAATTTTTAATTCTTATGCATTCGCACGAAGACGGTAGCAGAGGGAAGAAAACGAGTGATAACCAGAGGGGGAGAAAAGGAGAAGAAGGCAACTGAGAAGAGAAACTAGAATGAATGAGACACACTGAGCAACCCAGAAGGAGTTTGGAGGGATCGAGGTAAGACTGACAGTTTTTTTTTTTATTTTAAGTGCTCTGAATACATGTTATATCATCGCGATAATAAGTACATGAAATGTGTCCCAAACAGGGATCCCGTATGAGCCTGCGTGAGGTGTTCAGGGATGTAAACAGATTTATTTATTCAATATTCTATGGTTTGGCAGATAGGAGTTCATGTTTATGATGCATCAAATGCAATAGCTTTATATTTAAATTGCATCCTGAATGTCCTAAATAAGTAGAATCTTGGAGCAGGACTCCAGTCTGTGGGCCCATACACAGCACCTATCCTGCACGCAGACAGATTTAGGCGATTTTAATTAATACATCGACTCTTCAAGCTTTGGAAGGGTCATTTGCTTGTCTTGTAAAAGCTACAGTATATGCCGGAAAAGTGCCAATAGCCTAACAGAAAAAAGATACCCTACTGGCTGATGATCTTTGAAAACATACCTTTCTCTCCTTTTGTTATTTCTTTTCTTGAGAATATGGAACCCTTCCAAGGGAGAAATAAATTAAGCATCTCATGGAACATTAGAGGAATAAATACATCAAAGTGAACCCCAAAGTGAACTGCTCTGGCCAATCCCACATCATTAATCCTGTACCTCATCAAATAATTTCCTAGAGGCTGACTTGTTTAATAGAGCAGACTTCTCTGGCCTCTCTGAAAGAAGCTCAAGAAGTATTTGAGGAGTCTAACTTATCTGAAACCCAAATTAGAGTGTACCCCACGAATTCCATCCCCATTCATTCTGGCTCATGTCTAAATATTACTTCTCTAGAAAAAACACACCTGGAGCACTATCTTAATAAATCTAAATTTAATCAAATGTGACCCCCTAATGTTATGGGTACATGTCACGAAAAACTGAGGCACCATTATGATATTACTATGCTGAACTAATTCCCAATTTAATAATGAAACATGTAATAAAAAGGCAAATCGACAGCCTATATTGTAGTGATGAAGGATGAAATTAAACATTTGTCTTTCTGTATTATCATGATAAAATTGAACCTGAGTCACACAAGAAAGACCCCCAAAATAGTTATTTTTAGCTTGTAAACCTTTTTTCTCATTTCATAGAGTTACGTTGTGTTTGTAGTGCCAGTTCTTGGGGAAAATTTGGCATGTCTACAATTCTGAAGGGGCTGAATGAAATTCAAATTCTTCAGGTGGTAAAACAGCAATATTGCAACTGTCTGATTGTGTTATCTGGGCATTCAAGAAGCCTGGCTTAGAATTGGTTTACTGCCAAATACACTCCCCAGGAAGACAGAAGGATTTATTTCCCCCTTGTCTGTGTGTCACATCACCATCAGAAAAATTATTCTCGCCTTTCAGTTGTTGAATAATAGTCATATATTAGCATGGAATTAATGATCATCAGACATTTAATAAGTTACTAATCATAATTTAATTTATTTCAGGGTGAGTATTTTGAGCCTCTGCAATGTTGTGGTGAGGATTTAATAACCTTATTATTCTACTGAAAAAACTGAATGTGAGGGAAATGCTGCATTTAGAATGTATCGGATAATGTGTGCACGCACGAGCAAATTTATTCCAATTTTTCCAAAGTGTTTAGTTATAAATAATATGTATTTAATCCACATGCGTGCAAGCACACTACATTAAATGTATGTGTGTGAGTTTTTGTATGTGCACACATGTGCACATACAAATAGTCTTTATTATGAATCTGAATACTAATTCCCAAAATGAGCACTCTTACATTTTTCTTGCATTTTTGTTACTCTCTCCTTTATGCAATATTTATGTACCCCCTACAGCTCTTTGACAAGGCTGACTAAATGAATATGTTAATAGAAAATAAGCAGAGAAAAAGCAGTAATATGAATTTCAGAAAATGACCTATAATGTTTCACACTCTCACGACAGCTACTGTACATGAACTGCATGTACACTTATTTGAAAAATAATAACACTTAATTGAATTAAGAAAAAATACAAATGTTTGGTATCATATTAGCACTCCACAGGTTTTTTTTTTAATTCTTAATGTCATGGCCATCAAATACAGCAAGCAACACATTCTGAATGCTACAAGTCAATGAAAGGACTGCTGACTTTGAATCCAAATGAAGAGTTATCTTAAAGCTGGGAAGAAAACTGACTAACTGTAAGAGTAAAACAGGAGAATGTACAACAATTGAAGAAGGGCTTGTGTGGCAAATGTCTTAATTCACAAGGCCAAGAGAAATAATTTCAAATCGCATATTTTATCCCGCATATCAAAGAGACTTGTGTTGTGATTGCTACTGTTGCCTTTAAGTCTTTATAAAGAATGTTTTCAATGACAAAAATGACAACTGTTAAGCTACAAATACCCACAACATTTACTACATATAAACTGTAAAACCTTGAAACCATTGCTCTGTTTCACATACTCACCAGTAGATATTGAATCATTTTGAGTCCTTAAAGTTTGTAGCGGATGTAATCTTAAAAGCAAGACACGCTTAACAACACACACTTTAGTACATGAATGTTATCACTGTTAAATATCCAGGACGGACTTATTGGAGAATGTTTTGTGCCTGTAGTGAACAGAGGATTTCCAGAGTGACACTGCAGTATATTCTGATGGTAAACTTAATCTCAGAGTTGCCTTTTGATGATGAAAGGTTTGCAGATATGATATCCGATTAGAGCCACAAGCTTGACATGCTAGTCTGTCAGTCCCAAGCCCTTACTACTGTATCCCAAGAACAGGGGTATTTACTTCGTGTTAAAATGTCCACTGTCCATCTAGCTTTGTTGTAACTGTACATTTGTAATTGAAACAAATAAAAAACAAACCTTTACGAGATTGAATTGTAGCTACATGGGCATTTCTGACCTTTCTTCATTATATTATTTCTGCATAGCACACAAATCACCTAAAGGTCTGTCATAGCTTCATTGGAGTTTAATATTAGAGAGCTCTCTTTAGCCTATTCCATCTCATTGGAGCAGAGCTATGCAGTGGAAGATGTGGCACTGGTACGATGCATTCCTATTTTTATAGTGTCCCATGAGGTGATGTATACCTGTGTACCCCCTGTGCATGGACAAAAAGTGGTCTTCTATGCCCTTTTTTGTAATGTTGAAATGCTCTGTCTCTGTGGGGCAATTTTTCTGTAGACTGACCTAGAAGCTTATTATTGTGTTGTGCCTGTAGCTTTACCTCACTCCTTCTCTTTGTAGGCGGCACTGTTTACCTGCCAGTGGCTGTTCGGTAGTTGTCACAGCCTGATAAGACTTGTCCTAACAGGAAAGCCATTATGATTATAATGACAGTTATTGTGATTCAGTGTTTTACCACCGCCAACAAAACACTCTGGAAATGGTTTTTAACAGACGTTGTTGGTCTCATTATTGCAATCAAAAATACCCTATTATGTTTACTAAGGCTATTTGTAATGTGTTGACTGTTTTTCCCTTAAATGCTAGATTACATTTTGGAAGCATAAGTATGCAGTAATGGATTGGAAATAAAGGGATAAGGAGAGGTAAAGAAAACAGAAGAGGATGAAGAGTAGAGAGTGCAGGAGCAGATGGGGGTACATAATAGACAGCAGGCAGAGACAATCTTTGCTGTAGTAATAAGGTACAAAAGCGATGGCCAATGTCGGTCCATTTTGAGACTTGTGATGCTGTGGAGTCTGCTGTGAATGTGGCCATGTACTCATACAGCATCGTGCAGCTGTATCAGTAGCTCTCTGATCTCTGTTACATTTGGAGAAAGTCTGGAGGTGTGGGTTTAGAGAAGCCAATCTTACATGAATCCTACCACACACTAATTCAATTCAGTGCTGCCAACCTTGAGTGTGTGTAGGCGCCGGCATGGCGAAAATGCACAGTAGCAACAAGAGCACATGAACAGAGTAAATCGATAAGGACTCTTTTTCATAAATGGAGTGGGTGTTAAATTAGCTGGATTGGCCCATGTAGCAACACACTGGATTGAGTGCTTGGTGTATTTGGGTTGTGCCTATTGACTGAGAGACGACTTGGTGAATAGCAGTGAAAAGACGCAGTGATGCTCAATCAATGTGACCAATCAGTCTCACCAGCAGTTCATTCAGTTTTACACAGATTTGTTGGGAGGAAGAGGACCGTGAATTGATGTTCAAAGCATGTTTTACTGCAGTCGCAACAACTAGATTACAATCTCGTGTTGTAATAGTGTTTTTTTTTTCCTTTCTTGATAGATGTTTTGGTATTTTCTTGCTTTATTAGATAGTCACAGTGGAGATAGACTGTGTAGAGAAAATGCCTCAACCATTTGGCTATCAGGGTGCCTGTAATGGTTAACTCTCTCCATTAAGCCTTCTAGTTTTGAAATGATGTTGCAAGAAGCAACCTCGAAAACCAGTTATCAGCTGTCCCTGTCCGTTTTAATTTATTAACATGTGTTTAACAGATTTTCAAGGTCCAGTGGCATACGATTTTGAAGACACTTCAGAATAATGATCACAAATCAGTGTAATCTTGCCCTGCAGGTTGTTTGGCATTTGAGGAAACTGGTTATGGCAGCTCCTGCCAAAAGTGCATAATGGCATGTGGCTCTTTATGCCATGAGATCAATTTGTAGTCCCTCTGTACCTGTAGGAAACCACAGATGCCATCAGAGAGAAATGTAAGGATGCCAGAACAGGCCTATGACATACAGAAAACAAGTCTGTTCCAAGGCACTTTTGAAATCTTGCACAAATTGAACAAATTTTACACGAAGACCAAAAATCCCAAAGGAGCTGAAGGGAGAAAGTTTAACCATTTTACACAAAGGAAAATATGAAAAGAAGTCAGGAAGTTAAACACTTGTCTTCAGGTAATTGGAGTTGTTTTCTACATTCAAACTGTCCATCTGAAGAGGAGCATACAGATGAAAGGAAACACTTATCAATTGACCTAATAGCTTGTCCAATCAATCCTTGTGTTTTTCTGCTAGCTTAATAAAGGGTTCAGACTGGAGTGGCAGATGAGTTCCTCTAATTGGCCAAAACAGACAGAGCAGGAGGCTGAGTGGTAATAGCAGGAGTCGTCGTCACTCCTCCTTACACCTGGTGCTCTTATTTTACCAGTGTCAATACTGGCACCTTTATCCTAATTACCTTCAGCTTAGTGCCATGTGCAGACCCTCCAGCAGCTGCTGAAGGAATCCAGTGTTACTCTCTTTCACTATTGTTTGCACAATTCGCTGTCTTTCTCACTGTATGCCAATAACCACTCAGATTCAATTTAATGCTGCTGTAAAATGCTCAACACTGTTTCTTGTATCAACACATCTGGTCAGGCAGTGGAATTAGGAGAGACATGTCTATAAACAGAGATGTTGACCTGAGACTCACCTGAGTCATTCCTCCGAGGATGGCTCCAGTGGGTTCATATTTGTGTCAGCAACACTCCCCTTGGAGTATATGGTGTTGGACTGGAGTGTACTGTGTTTGTGTTTGTGCATCTTGTGTTCCATGCTGTGAGCTGTGAGAAGAGGTGTGGGACCAAAAGAAGCTGCTTGTTTTCGTGTTTGCCAAGATGGGAGTTTGAGGGATGCAGGCAGAGAAAGGAGAGATGAAGAGATGAGGAGGGGGATGGTAGAGGAGATGGGGCTCCAAGCAAGAGGTGTGAAAGAGCACTTACATTCATAAACAGCTGCACAACCACCTAAAGCAGTAAACGTAGACCAGATAGATGCCGGATCTGAAAGATATGGGGAGGCACACTATGATGGAAAAAGTCCATAAACACCAAGAGCAATGAACTTTGATAGAGTGAAAAAGAGAGAGCACATCCGGGGTGGATTAATTAAGGATTATAATTATGTTGGGACTTTGCATGTTTCACCTGAGAGTACCCAGTGCTGTTCATCTCCAATCCTCTTGCCCTCTGCTCCTTTGCACATATGGATGCAGGAAAATACTACTCATACTGGCTGTATCATAGATTCCCCTCTCAGACTCCATGCACATACATGAATGAGTGCAACAGCGAATTAACCTTACTGCTGTTATTGCTGTCCACCATATGTTTCATAATATTAGCCTTTGTACTCATACAGCAAATGCATCATAGCAATCTCTGCAGTGTGCTGTACAGTAACCTCTGTCTTGAGGAGAAACAGGATTAGGGACTAGACTGTGGTGCAAAGTCCTAATATTTGGTCAAATATGGATACTAAATCTAAGGTAATAGACAGCACATTTGCCGTTTTTGGTGGCAACATGTTACAATTAACATCTCTCCACAAAGCTAGCACAAAACTTTATCACACAAATCTGAGCATACATATATTTTTATTGTACTGTACATCTACACAAGCACTGCAAGCACTAACTGCAGCTGAAACTATATAATAATCTAACTATAAACTAATACAACCCATACAAAACACTTGAATATGTCACAACAAACCAACTCTTGACACACAAATGTTTTAAGAGTGCAGTGCTTGCCCAGTTTAGTGTAGCTTGTATGCAAATAATTTACTCCAAACAAGTTATATTTCAAATTTAGTTCTTGTACATAATTGACCAATATTTTCCTTTCCAAAAGCTGTGTTTCAGGGAGGAAAAAGGAAATAGTCACTATGCAGTTGAGATGATTGAGCAGTATTATGTTAACCAGGTACAAATGTGTAAGAAAATCACAATAATTAGCTGAAAGTATTAGAACTAGCTGGTATTTGCACTCTCCCTGAGCTCAGTAGCTGCTATCTCCAGGGCACAATGCATGATGGTCTAGGCTGGCTGATGGAGTGTAAAGTTTCTTTACACTACTTCAGGTATACCATGCAAAAATTGTATTGAACAGTTTTTGTTGAATAAAAGGGTTTTAGCTGAAACTTAACAGCACTAGATTGCTTGGACTGGAAAGTGAGCAAATGGACAATTTGACCATTGTAAGTAGTTTTCCACCAAAGATTACAAGGTCACTGAACCTTTTGTTGCCATGTGAAGGTGGTTAAGCTGTTTAAAAAAAAAAACTACACTGCATTGCAGCAGTTTAGAGCATTGTTTTAGCAATAGTGCTTTGCCACTTCGAGCATGTTGTCATAATGGGCACCATGAGAGACTCAGTGGTAAATTGTGAATCGTTCTAACACTGACTTTCATAATGATTATGCCTATAATACAGTAAAAAATTCTATCAAACCACTTGTACTCCTGTAATGCTATTGTATGAAAATGAACCATACACTATGATGTAATCTAACCACAAAGGATAGTTACAAGACCGCATCTTAACCTCCAGTCACCTCACAGCTCAGAGAAAATGCAAAAGAGACACATTCAGTATAACATAAACTGGCCACCAAAAGCAGGCATGCACACATTTTCTGCTGCCACAGAGGCATTTAGGGAGCAGGATGGGAGAGGATTTAATTGAGTCTTTGATCATTATAGAATTACCATGTGCTTTCTTGGCACCCTGGTTTTTGTTTCATGGATTAATCATTTTCATTCAACAAATTGTGGAATCCACACAGCAAATCAGTGCGCTGCCTGCTTGACATAGATATGCAGTTGGAGTAAGGGAATTTTAATGTGTTCTTGCCCCCCAATTGGCTCCAGTCATCCATGTGACTTGATTTATTTGACAGATTGGTTTTTATTGATTTACTGAATTAATGTGGTGCCAGTTTAATCAGTGTGCTATGAAACTATGCAGAATTTGGCACCTCTGTGAACTCAAATGAATTGAGTGTACAATATTGATCTGCTTATCTACAGTATTTATTCAGCTATTTGTCTAAGAGCTGATTAATTCAGTGTGCAATAAAAATGTAGTATGTGTTTATGAGGCTGTGCAGGTGCTTTATTTGTGTATCTATCTCTTTCTGTACATTTGCGCAACTAGCTGTGCATCTTTATGCTCCGAAGCTGTCACCCAGTTATTGGAATGGCAGTAATTAGAATTTATACCTCCTCTTTTCTGCAAATGCAAAAGCTTGCTGCAACTGTATGTCATAAAATGGCAAATCGGATGCAGACTCAGCACACATATGTTCAACATCGATGTGTTTGTAAGCATGCACGCACTGCAAGTAAAGTACAGTACGTTATATGCATAGATGTGGATTGTGCTGTGTTGTTTGAGTTGTCAGTTTGTAATAGGAGCATGTAGTGGAATTGCTAGTTGTATAATGTAAGGTTGGAGCAGTGTTCAGCATTGGTGTCGTGATTGAGCAGTATCTGTCAACATGGGCAAGAAGAGTGAGAGCCATTCCCTAATTAGAGCTAACTCAGAATGGATATAGATGCTTTCTGACAGCTGTCTCATCTGATTCCACTGCCTCTAGAAGAAGAGCATTTGTTTGGAGATGTTTGTTCAGGCTCATTATAGATAAAAGTAAAAGCTTCACACATCTCTTTTCTCCTATACCTTATGTAAGGAACTAAAGATGCTCTTACACAGAATTCCAGCTATAAATTGGCCTGCATCTATACAGTTAGTCCTTTGTACACTGCTTTTTGTGGCAGTAGGCATGGTGTTTAACATTTATATGCATTTTACTTATTTGTATTTAAAAAATTAGAAAAATGAAGAAAAAAAAAGAAAAAAAATATCTACATCCACAAAGATTTCAAACATTCTTAATCTCGAGGTTTCAGTCTCACAGCGGCACATGGAAACATCATAAAGTAACATCATTAAAGTATTGCTCTGTATTGATTTGTGCTCATGGGCATGACTGAACCTGGAAATGACAATGACCACATATAGAAATACAGTTTCACAGAATTTTGTGCATCTTTGGCTCAATCCATGGCTCAGTTCACTTTATGCTCGATCCCATTATATTTTTTACTCTTGTTTCTCGCTCATTAGTTTAATTTTTAGTCACTATTTAAATTAATTTAGGAATTCAAACCTATTTATTTGAGATTAGCGTTATGAGCATCGATTGTCTTAAAAAATACCTTAAAGAAATAATGTCAGAAATGTCCTTCTACCTTATAAGGTCAAAAATGTTTGTTCTAATAAAGACACAAATGTGGTTCATGTACAAAAGAATAAAAAGTTGTTTTCTTGGAAGTGGTGTATTAAAAGTAAAAAAATATATATCTATCACCACAAATATAAGTTTTCACTTGGTGCCCATTTTAAATTTAAATATTTCCACCATAGAATAAATTAATAAATAATAATAATAAATGTGGATAAAAGGTCAAGGTGCATGAAAAAGATGGGATTTAAAAAAAAAGCTAAAGAAAAAGCAAAGCTAGATGTATCTTAAGTCCAAATGATAAACAAGATATCAGATAAAAAAAAAATACAAAATAATCATCATCTGTGATTATGAAAGATATTACGTATGCTGTTGTAGAGCTTTGAAGTCATTGTAGATTCTACAAGGAAAATCAAGTGAGGGCAGCAGTGACTTATTAATGGGATGCAAACTCAACCATGCAATGTGATGTAATTTAATATAGCAGAAATTAAAACTCGTACTCAGTGAGTTTATTTAATCATATAACATGGACTGCAGCTCAGGTCATAATTACCATACATGTTCAAACAGATGCAAAGGGTAGCATTTTGTATTCCGCTGACATTTCTGCTATGCATTATATTAACAAGACGTATGACTAAACATATTGAGGGAATGATCCTTAAGCTTACTTAGAAATAGGATTTGGGAGATACTTTGCATTTTTGTGGTTTTTGATGGTATTGAATGAAAACATTTAAGATGGGTATAAATTACGTTGTAGATTTTGTGTGCCTAAAGTTCCTCAGCTGTGTTAGAAGGCACAAATGAAAATCAAACCCTTTTCAGAGCCTTTTTGACAGCAGAGCTGATTTCTACAAAGATGTTATCTGAACAGAAGTAACCTGATTTTAACTTAATTCAGCCATTACTCAAATCATTGCACTGATCATGTCAAGATGTTATCTGGACTGTTTTAGTTAAATTAAAGTAACATTTGAACAGAGGATAACTGGATTACTGACCTCAAAATCAATCTTTTGCTGTATCTAGCATTCACCTCCACTCTGATTTTCTTATTCTGTGCACAGCAGTGTGCTTTCGTATAAAGCAGAGACTTGACTACCGTTGAAAAACCAAGGGAAACAAAGGAAAACACACATTTGTGGCAGGCAACAGCAAACTAGCTTTCGTGTTTCATCTTGAAACAGCAGGATGTGTTATGTGGCTCCGTACATTCATCATCACAACAAAACAGACAGTCCCAACATTTTCCTTGTGATGCCAAAAACATCTTTTGCTTGAATGCTTTGAGACATACAAATCGTGAAACCACTGTATATTCAGCAAGAAGAGTTGATGCAAAACATTATCTTACAACTTGCTTTAGGTGGTTACCTACAGTACACAGGTTATGTTGTTTGTTTAAACCATTTTACGTAGAGATGCTGCTTGTGGTCCCTGCTAGGAGAATGCATTTTTAATTTCATCTTTCCATTAACCTGGAGGTTTTTTCATGATAATAATAGTCTCAAAGCATCTGCATTAACCTCTTTTCTTTGCTCTTTCTGTTAACCTTTAAACAATTTGTTCTGGCCTCACACACTATTTTTGACTAGTCTAAATAATTATAATCCTCAGCCCACACACATAACTGTTTGCTCACCTACCATTTGCAGTTTACAGACCTAAATGTCTATGTGCTCTCTGTTTCTCCTAATATGTGTCTGTTTACAATCTCTTGCCCCTGTTCTCTGCACTTACATGCATTTGTGTGGACTTCCTTTCCTTGACAAGTGTACTTACGCTTGCCCTACATTCACTTTCTCCTTTCTCATAACCCCCCCCTCCCCTCACACATACACACACATACCCTTTGATGCAAGCAGACATGGATGGAAATATAAATGACCCCCAATGAACCCAGATATTGAGCTTTTTTAAAGCCATGGGCTTTAAACAATATCCCTTCCTTGTTCCAACATACTAGAGAAGGAGCAGGTTGGGGTTTCGTACCACATCGGGGTTTATATGGAATTTATGACCCTCATCCCTTGCAACAATCTCTCCCTCTTCTGGCTCTTCTCCCACTGGATAGAATTAACAAGCGAGGAAAACAAACAAATTACATAGAAACAAATGCAACATCTAATAACCATGTAGTGACATAGAGAGAGGGCTTTCAGCACAATACAGGCTGAGGGAGGGAAAAGGAAGGAAGAGCAGGCTATAATCTTCACTTACTCTTCCCAGTTTTCTATTTTACATTTCCCTCTAATTTTCTCCTGCCCTTCTGTCCCCTCCACCCTCTGTGACTTGCTGGTGCGGCTCTCTGAGGAGATCATCTCAGACCATGGGCAGTGTGAGACAGATGGGTGGATGATGGATCTGACGTGATAGACAGCAGGGTGATGGATGGCTAGCTGGCTGATAGGGGATTAATGCAGTGCTGAGGCCACTGCTGCACAGAGGATGGCTTAGTGATAGATAGATAAAACTGACGAGCAGATAAACAAGAGAGCACTAATCCACGCCCCCTTGATGGACAGAAAATCAAAGTGAGGGAAAAGAGTCTCAGAGGGAGAGGTGGACCTTTATACTGTCATCGTAGGATGTAGAGCTTTCATGGAAGGGAATGTAAGTGGGAGGAAGGTGAGATGAGTTTGGATGCTGAGGAAAGTTAAAAACTGGCATTGTGTTGCTGTTGTGTGTAGACATGGGTGATTGATATCATGTCGGGACCGTTTTTGTTCTGGATTTATTCATTTAGTGTTGTTCATTTATTTATTTATTTTTTAAGCTTGAGTTTTTGTGATATGACATGGCAGGTGACAGTTTGGGCTGCTGAGATGCAATTTCAAGTCACAGCCAGCAGTTTCACTGCAGAGTAGAGATTAGCCATAGTAGAGAATTGGCTGCAGTTGGATGTGATGGGATGATTCGATGGTGGAGTGTGTGCTGGTTGTGGATAGAAGATAAGAATAGCTGCTGATTTCATCAGCAAAGCAGCTTTACCTTCTGTGTAATGACAGAAAAAAAAAAAAGAGTTTAGGTGTCTTTGTTTATGCAATTTAGCTTACTGGTTAGTTAAATCGGCCTGTCTGAAGAGAAGACCAAACAAAAGAAACTGCGTACAAGCCAAGTGAGAGCTCCTCTTAAAATAGGGAGCAAGTTGCCTATCCTTGCGTTATTATCGAGCACTAAGCTTTGTCTCTGTTCGCCATTCCAGGGGACCCCAGGGGTTCTGGCATCGATCCAATGTGCTTAGAATGCACTTCAGGGTCACCTATTTAAACACAGTGAGCCGATAGCCAACAGAAACAAGCCTTTATTTATAAAGCTTCTGATTTTGGCTGCACGGATGACAAGCTTATTAGCACTTAAAGAGCGCTTAAATCTTATATTAGAATGGAAGCTATTTATATGGAAAAGACAATAGTCTTGGTCAGAGAGAATTATGGAGGGTGCACAGAGAGGTGAGGGACTGTGTCATCTTGGAGGTTAATTAGTGGGTGGTACAGACTAGATGAAAAGTGTGTGACGGAGACAAGGAAGAGATGGACAGAAAAAGTGTGTGAGGAATCAGAGGGTGCAAAATAGAAGGTGCAAGTGGTTAAGAAAAAGCAAGCATGTGATGAGAAGTGCTGTCAATTACTGAAAGGAAACAGGTGAAAGCATAAATGAATGGGAAAATGAAACAATAATATTATAATAAAAAATATTGTAAAAAAAAAAAAAAAGGAAGAAAGCAAAGCAAACAAGTGGATGATGACTGAGTAGTTGTGTATGTTCATACAGATTGAGCAGGTTCACGTGTGTGTTAGAGAATGAATGAGTAAAGCATGATGGAAGAGACTAAGTGAGTGAGTAATGGGGGTTAGTGATGGGTGTGTTGACAGAAAGTGTCAGCTTTAACCACACTGACCTGTGAGTATAGGCTGCATGCACAAGTGGCTGAATTTGAGAGCCAGCTTGGACGTGAACTGACTGTAAAATTGGATGTGAATTTCGCATTGGATGTGAAATGAATGTAAATAGGAAAAGTAGGTGGATGGTGTTTGCCCATTTATCTCTAAATGTCAGTCTGTTGTCATTCCTGCATCATTTTAGATGAGTGTTGGAGATGATTGTCTTTCTGGACTCTCACATACATAAATGGGGCTACATTTAAACACCTTATTTAATCTGATGTGCAATTATTTTTCAGAGACAGTCTACCATCTTTGTCTCTTGCCATCATTGGATATAATATTAATAGTTCAACTTGAACCTTAACATGGTAATCCCAACAATCTTGCCGTTGCTAAGAGAGGGAACATTCATATATAAAACAAATTAGTAGATTTTAATGCTAAATGATGTCAAAGTTCAACTAGAGGTGAGTTCTTATTTGAGAGAACCAAGATGATTTATTCTTTCTTTGGTTTACTTGGCATACCAGTTCATATTCAATGTCAATGAGCATGTTTATGCTCATGTTAGATGGTTAGCGTAACTAGCTACAGTTACTTACTTACTTACTTCATTCAAAAAGTAACTCAGTTACTTTGTTAAGTACTTACACTAACAAGTAATGAGTTACTATTAAAAGTAAGATTACTTTTTAAAAAGAACACCCTTAATAATGCTTCAATTAATATACTTAAAACTTAATAACAGTGTTGTATTAAATATAATACAAACTCAAACATTAAGAAATTTTTCAGCACTAATTTATTCAAGACAGACCAGCAGATGATTTGAAAGACAAAAATAACTAAATAAATGAATAAAAAGTAATATAACAGCTGCTCAAAAATGAAATCTATGGGCAATGTTAAACAGCAAGTGTGCCGGCTTGGACAGCCGTGGAAACTAGGCCTGTCGCGATAAGCAATAAGTCAATTAATTGAACGATAAGAAAATAAGAGCACGATAAGTTTGCCGGCCGCGATAATTTTTTTTCGTCCCCCCTTTACCATAGACTGTGTATGACAATAGGTTTCACTATGGAGTATTTCGACTAAACGCTCTGGTTTCTTGCGGAGTGATCTCTCTAGTGTCACACTTGACTGCAGCATGTTGCAGCACGAGCCGGTAAGCCGCATTTGTTTTGCACGGCTGCCAACACGCAATGGCCGTGAGACTTGCGTATTTAAGTGGCTTCTCACGCTCTCGCGCTAAACCTCCGATTCTCATGCTGAAATATGTAAATAATAGATGCAAGCATCTCCTCTTTTATTGTTTCGCTGCTTCTAGCTTACGACGTCAGTACAAAGCCCCCACTTCCTGGTCTACCGTAATAACCCCTGTAATCCGCAGGCACATTACGCAAATAGAATCAGCCTATATACTACCGTATATGACAAAATACACATTAAGAGCAATGCCGGCTAATCGAGAGGTTTGGGAGGATTCCCAGTGGGCCGCATAACTTTTGGGCCGGTGTCCCGGCGTATGTGAATGTGGTATCCCAGCTAACTGCTGGGTTGTAGTTACTTATAAGGCCAACAGAGGGCAGAATGACTTTGTTTCACAAGCAGTAGATTTTGAAGAGCAGAAGAAGAACACGGGTTTTTGTTCGATGTAAAGTGCTGAAGTTTGGTTCGTCATTAAAACCGGCATGCTTGTCTACTTGGCTGGAGTTTATTTGAAGATGCAACAGTGAAAAAGGCGCTTTTATTTATTTAGTTTATTGACCTTTGAAAATGTGTACTTGCATTATTACGGCATATGTCACTATATTAGTTGAGAATGGTCTCAAAATGACACATTAGCGCTCTGCGCAATATTATCGTTTATCGCGATAATTTCTGAGAAAATTTATCGTACAGCTAAATTTGTTATCGTGACAGGCCTAGTGGAAACCAAGGAAATAGGACTGTGGAGACTAGTTCCTGAAAAAAGGGACTTTTGTGTTCACCTTCCCCGTTCCACATCCAGGGGTTATTGCTTTATTGTTTACAGCTGTGAAAGAATCAGGATCGCTTCACAAAGGGAGCAGACAAAGGACATGTAAGCAACTACACTGAAGGAAACAAGCCCAAAAACAAGACAATATTTACAAGTGACTTTACAGAAAAACAAGCTCGAGCCCAACAAGCAGACTTGACAACACTTCCTAAGTTGTGCTGCATCACCACTGTAAACAGGGAGAAGCACACAGCTTCTGGCCAAAATGTATCAATTTAGCTAGTAACGGACAAACACACCATAGGGTAACGGTAACTGAGTTACTTTATTTGAAGTGTAATTTGTTAGAGTATTAGTTACTGACAAACGTAGCAGCGTTGCTAGTAACGCCTGTTCTACCCAACACTGGTGATGGTGCCAGTCAGTTGATATAGAGACATTTGTAATGATGCTGTTGTCTGTCCAGCACAGCCTGTGCTGCACTTAGCCCCCACCACCTGTAACAGTTGCAGCAAAACAATACTGACCATGAAATGTCAGGAAAATTTTCATCGCATAAATACACACACATTGTTTGGTGCCCCCCCGTCTATAAGCCTTTCACTTTTTCTGCGTGCTTCTCTATCTCACCGTCTTGTTTCTCTTTCTACTGACCTTTTTACCATCCTGGGGAGCAGCATTCATGTAGGACCCTGTCGTTGTCTCCTTCAGGGTCTGTCTGTCTCCAAGTGATCAAGTTCTTATTTATGCTGTATCGTGTTTCACCATCAGTTCCCACAACGGAACAGTTGAGAAAGATTTCCTTGACTGTCACAATAGCAGTAAAACTGGCAGAGGTTGAAAATGGAATTAGCCCTAAACTGAATTTAATTTTCACCATTGTTGTTTCTAAAGCCTGTCTACCACCCAGACACCATGACTGGCTTTGGAAATGCTTTTACCATTGTGTGCTTCTATGTGTGAAAGAGATTATTGTTGTGCTATACAGTGGCAACTGTAGAATTCACAATTAGATGCACATGTGAAGGTGCTTTTATTTTATCTTTTTAATGTCAAAATGCTGCAGTTTGGTTCAGTTTATTAAAGAAAGTCTTAAATTAACACCTTACAGATACAATAAGACTGTAAGATGTCAATACTCAGACCATTATACAGCAGGAGATGGAGGGTGTTTTTCTTTGTGATTGATGGGAACATGACTGGGACCTTGCAAAATCTATCTGCAGTGGCTCTGCAAAGTCTTCTGCTGGTTGCAGAAGACATTTTTGTGTCTAATGACTAAAGAATAAGTAAGAATGAATATCCTAAACAAGTTAGTCAACTGCTAGACATCAGCCACAGTGGCTGGTATTTCCTTGACATGAAACATATAAGCGGATGAATGAGTAAATAGATAAATGAGTAAGAGCTGTTGAAGTGCAAATCAATGTTTATGGATTGGCAATCTAAAGACCTGCTGTGTTGTAGATAAAATGAATGTTGTGATTGTGTGTGTGTAGTGAAACCTTGAATTTGGCATGAACTATATGTGTGTGTGTGTGATGTGTTTGTGAGTGGGAGTTGGGAAGTGTGCATCACTGCCTGCATATGTGTGCTTGCATGTGTGTCCTTTGTGTTTTTGATTCCTGTGTGGCAGTGGTGATTTCTGAAGAATTCGCCTTGGTGTTTTTCTGATTTCTGTTCTCACCTTTTCCCCATACTTAACACAGGTATGATCAATATTAGAAAATAATGTGTAAGTAAAGAGGTAAAACATGCCACAGTGGCCTTGGCACAAGCTGTGACCACACCCCGACATCCTTCAAACCAGACGGGCTGAGCAAAGTCAAGAAATAAGTGTAGAGAAAAAAAGAAAGAGCCATAGTGTGAGGATTAGCAGCGGTAAATGTTTGTGTTATGCAGGTAAATAGAATTCAGCTTTTAGAATATGTACAGTGGCACTGG
This sequence comes from Melanotaenia boesemani, assembly GCF_017639745.1. Taxonomy (NCBI): domain Eukaryota; kingdom Metazoa; phylum Chordata; class Actinopteri; order Atheriniformes; family Melanotaeniidae; genus Melanotaenia; species Melanotaenia boesemani. The sequence continues at coordinate 27,913,802 of NC_055683.1, read as the reverse complement.
CATTTAATAAATCATTAGTCAGGAGGTCATTATGTAAAGACTTCATGCTTTCACAAAGCATGAAGTCTTTATGGTGAATGCATAAGGTGATTACAGAATGGCAAGACAGGCCACAGCTGTGGGTGTCAGTTCAAGGTAGGATGTGTATGTGTGAGCATTAGCATTTGTGTTTTGTGTAAGCATTCGAGTGACAGGGTGTGAGGCTCAAGAGGCAGAACGGTGATTTGTGAGTATTGCATTCCTGTAATCTGCTCAGATCAGATCAAGCAGAGCCAATAATGCTACACTGAGCCAAATACCACACTGCTCTTTCTTTATCTCTCACTCCTTTTTTCTCTCCCAGTCTCTGTGCCCCTTATCCTGTTTGTCTTTTTTTCCTTTTCACTGCAGTGGGAGCCAGCTTTGCTGCAGAGGGAAAGATGTGGTAAAGATGGAAAGAGAGACAGAGCAAAAAGAGTCTGGAAGATTGATGGTGAGAAATGGAGATAGGACTAAGAAAGCAACTCAGAGAACAGAGGAGGAAGGTGGTCAGGATTGAACAGTAAACGATTACTGCTCGGCTTGTATGTGCTCCTGTTAGAGCCTGATACCGAATCACACAGTGCTCTCTTACTCTCTTTCTCTTTCTATTGACACACATACTCACAGACATAGATAAACACACACACACACACTGGCCACCAGCATTTGAGTTTGTTTTTGGCCAGTGCTGGGTGGTGCTTGGCAGAAGAAATTAAGCCTAACAACCGTGGCATCTGTCTCAGCAGCAGGAGAGTCCCGCCTCCCCACCCACACATGACCTGCCCTGCTTTCATTCACTGAGCTGCCTGCTGCCAGCCTCAGGATGGGCTGCTGCCTCTGCCACTGCCCGCCACCCCCCTCCAACTCGGCCTCTCTGTACTGCCAACCACTCTATGCCCGCGTCCATGTTTCCCCCTCGAGCAACAACCAGGAGCCTAGCGATATGGCTGCTTCAAATATTCATGATAGCCACGCTGCAACACAGAGCTCTCTGCTCCCCTCCATTTTGAGAGGCAATTCTCATGATATAGCTGCTCTTGGCCCGAACACTGTAACTGTGCCCTGAGTCAACTACTCTGTGCATATGAACAGTATGTACTGTAAGTATTAAGCTGTGCTTTCGAATGTTCAGTAGCTTTCCAAATGACTGTGTATGAAGCTAAATATAAACCGTCTCTTCGCTTTTTCACTATCCCTCAATGCTCTGCCAACCCTCCCCCTCACCTGTGGCTGAGTAGAGCCACCAGCCTGCTAAAGGGGTTTTACTATTTTACACTGAACCCAACTATAGCCAAGGAAGAGCAAACTAATACACATGCAAAGACATACTAATGTTACAAACTCACCATTTGGCCAATACATAATACATACAAAGACTGTTAAGAATAAAAGTGTTTCTGGGCTCTCTGGCACTCACCAATGTGCAGGCCTGTCAGGTGATTTCAGAGGCTTTATCCTCTGAAAGAAGTTCTACTGTGTCTCTCCCAGGATGCCACAGGCTGGATAAATGTCCATGTGGAGTAGCTTCAGAAGCAGATGCCTCTGTCTTCCTCCATTGCCCGCTCCTCCCTTTTCCTCCTCTTTCATCCCTTCTCATTTTACTGCCTACTTATTTCTCTCTCTTGCTTTTTCTTTCTGCCTCCTTTAATGAAGGGTACCCCTCCACTAGCTCTACCCATCCTTCAATTTCATTGAGCCATGTCCCTATCCATTACTTACTTTCCTTGGGCTATTTCCGTCTTTCATTTTCTCTCCATCTCTGTTTCTTTGGTTTTCCCCTCTCATCACATAGGTGCTTTGCTAGCTTAGGGCCATGCTTCTTATCCCTGTATTCATTCAATGTATCTTCAGATTATTTCTCTGGGGGATATCCTCTGTGTGCTTTCCACCATCCACTATCTAGTTTATCAAGTGGGCTGGAGTGAATCAAGATGGGTAAGGGTTACGGCTTGATGCTATGACTTGTGGCAAACAAGTGGCCCATTGGGACAAGCTCTAAGAGCGATAAGTACAAAGACATAAAAGGATGGTAACATTTCTATAGCAATCTGATCTAAGCTGGGATGGTTTTTAAACAACAAGCCATTATTTGTTAAGGTGTGCCATCAATATAATGAAGTTGTGAAGCATCACAGTGGACCCAACAACAGTTAGTAAACTGCAAGATGGATGGGATGGCTGCTGGAACTAGTGTGGCAGCTGAGTTTCAGGACATGAACCTGAATAACATCTGCCTCTGTGGTTAAGATCCAAAGATTGCTTTTATGTGATTATTTCAGTTGCATTGAAGCTCCTACAAACTGACATTGATGTTTGTTGGTCAGCTTGCTTTTAATAGCAGGGCCACTGTTTAATGCTGCTGTCAGGGAGAGGTTATCATGTAACATGTTTTTCCTGTCTCCTGTCTCCATAACTGTTAAATGGCAAGCCATCTTCTTAAAAAGAGAAGGCAAGAGAGCATGGAAAAGTGAGCAGTGCAGCAGGGCCCTTATTAAAGCTGTCCTCCAAGGGTGCCCTCTGACTGGCTCCCCTGTAAATCTCCCCTTTAATTGGAGAGGGCACAAGAATAAAGGTGCTGCCTCACGTGCAAATGTATTATTGTATGTGTCTGTAAGATTTGTTGGGAGAGAGACAGTGAAAGATAGATAGACAGAGGTATCCTTAGACTGTGTGGATGACAACCAACGACAAACAGGATGAAGGTTTGAGAGGTAAGAGGACATATTTACTTTTGCCTGAGAAGTGTGAGGCATGAGTTGAAAAGATGAAAAGGCAGCATGGTAATGGATAGAGATGGGCAGAGAGGTGTGTCAAGGATGATGCAAAGAGAGGTGGAGAAGGACAATGGATGAGAAACAGAAAGTAATGGAAGGAGATAAATATAAATGGCTGGCAGTGAAAAGTAAAGGAAGGTTTGTGTATGTGTGAAAGAACAAGCGGGAGAGAGGTAAAAGAGAGACAGGCTGATTTTACCAGAGTTGTTGCCTGGCTGTCCTCCCTTAATGGGGTTTCCATGACAACAGTGTATAAGAGAGTGAGACTTGAGCAAGTGTGTGGTATGTGGATGTGTGTGAATTTGTAATGCTCATGCCAGTCCTTAGGTGATTGTGTGTGAAACAATATACAGTGCCATGCAGAAACACACGTGTACCTTTGGCAGACTTTTTTAGAAAGTGGGTGGGATTTTTTTTTTTTTTTTTTTTTGTAGTTTTTTTTCTTTATTTGGATGATGAAAGCAAGATGGGAGAAGGAAAAGAGCAACCTCTGTCTATGTTATTGTGCTTCTTGGCAGAGCCGAATCGGTGTGCAGTATATCTTTGTCCTTTGTACCACTGGCAGCCATATTGAGTAAGGTTAGGTGATGTCATGCCTGTCAGGTGATGTTGTTTGGAGGACCCAGCTGTCACAGGGCAGAGGCAGTCCCACAGGAGTACCAATCTGTCATCATTATATTAATGACACCCGTAACACTGCAATGCCATCTCTTGTGCTTGCCAAAGCTAATGAGCAGAGCCGTAATTGTAAAATTAATTGAAAAACATTTTGATTAAAGACCTCTCTTCCCACCCAAACCTTCCTCCATCTTCATCAGCTTCACGTTGTACATTATATCCTTTTGAGCTTTTCTCCCAGTATCAAAAGCTCTTTCATTTTAACTTTAATTTTTCTGTTTCCTTTTGCATTTGTTTGTGTGCTCTGATTCTCCTTCAACCTTTGTCAGTGCACCGACTTGCCCCCTAGACCACCATTTCATCCTCTCCTCAACATACTCGATTTCAACTATCTGCCAGTCTCTTCTTTCGTTACGCAAATTACAACTCTTTTATGCGCTCGCTCTCTGTCCTCACTCCTCCCTCCTTCTTCTCTTCTTCCTTGTCTTTTCTCATCAGGCTCCCCTCTGTGTTGTCTTTTATCCTCATGTCTCCATTACTGTATGTTTTACATCCTCAGTGTCTGTATCTCTGTATTTCTATGCAGTAGTAAAGTTGTACAGAAAAGAAAGTAGCTGATATGGTTATTGTTTGTGCCCAACTGCACCCACATGCTCCCTCAGCCTTCTGTAGCTTCACAGATTGGACTCTCATCTCTGACTGATATTCACTCATGCTTTCTTCTTTCCTTCTATTTTGAAAAGCCCAGGGGAAAGAGGAGGAGAGTGATATGGCTAGTGTACATTCTCTAACCTCCCTTCTCATTTTTACCCCTCCTTCTACTGCTCTCCATTTCTCCCCTGTGTGGACTGAGATCAAATTTATTGTTCTTTCACAAACTCGAAGATTTTTGCTTTTTGTGCTATTTGTCCCCCCCACCCACTCTTTTCATGATCTGATTAAGTAAATGACACATGATGTACTTTAGCTCCCTTTGTCTGACTAAGAGCATACTGAAAGTGTGAGTACAAAATTCAAATGTGTGAAGGTGTATAAGTATATATATATATTAGCAAAGATTATAAGAGAGCTCATTAATGCCACTTACTGCAATATTTACACAGACATGAAAGATACATTGATCATCAGTAAGCAATCAATAATGTGTGGTATTGATCAGAATAACACGTTGTCACCGCCATGTGCCTGTAGCACTCTGGGCTCAAAGGGGAGGGTATTACTGTCTTACTACAGGCTCTTTTGTTCATTTATTCAACAGCAGACATGTACACAAACAAATGTTGCTTTGATAAATGTCCATCTTTTGCATAATTAGGTAAATATATCTGTTAGTCACAGGATAATGGATTCAGGAAATAAATCTTGCTTTGTGAGTAATCTTCTCCAAAGAGCACAGAACCATTATCGCTGTCTTCATGTTATTCTTACATCTCAGTAGAGAGTGTGGTAAAATATACACTTGCAGAACAATACCAGGTGCTCACACGGGGGATTTGAACTGGCTCTCTTTTCGCAACACTTTTGTTATTGGCCCTTTCACCAGGACCTAGACCGATTTTGTTGAATAGGCGATGAAAGAAAAGGCAGCAAAATGACTGTAATACCGGGTGGAGTGTTGCCATAGAAACCCAGCGTCACAGCTCCTAAGCAGATAACACATACAGTGCAATTCCCTTCATTGTGACTCCCACATCCTAAGATGAGGCGGGAACAGGTGTGATTAACAGCTTTCTTAAATATCTGAAGGGAGGGGTAAGGGAGTGTTTGGCACCAGGAGGGACAGTCTTTCTCTTTCTAAGCATGCACTAAAATGTAAATCAACATAAAGTAAATGGAGGAAATGTTTCAACACACATAACAGCAGTTTATTTTGTGCATATATCAATTTCAAATTAAACAAGTGATGATTAAATGTAGCTGTAGTTTCCATCTTGCTCCCTCACGTACACCCTTCATTTTACACTTTCTTCTGTTAGTCTTGAGAAAAAGACTAGATGGCAATGTTTAACAAGATGTTCAATGTTCTCCTCTTCACATTTGTGTGTATATGTATGTGTGAAGCTGGCCCAAAGGCAGCTTACCAAACAGCTGTCTGTTAGTGCCAGGGAGTAGACATTTGGTCCACTCGACCTGTAATTTTGGCACAGAGGATGGGGAATGGTGTCCAAGTCTTCCTCTCAAATCCTCGGTCTCTCCTTCCACCCTCTCTCATTGTCCCTGGGGCAGCAGGCGGCCTCAGCTAAATACTGATCTGCCTGAACAGGCACAGGTGCAGCAGGGAACCTGTCCAACTGCCAAATGTTGTGCTTCTGTTTCCTTGGGCTTATAAGAGGGTTCTGCTTTCTCTTCCTGACTTCTGGAAGGACTGAAAAATCTGCAGATGCAAGTGTTTGTTCAGTCTGCCAATGCAGCACAGACGTGTATAAAGAAAACAGCATGTATTGAAACAGAGAAGAGAAATTCTGATGAAGATTTTGCAGAAAAGTTGGGTGCGGTAATGCTGCTGTTTGATAAGTGTTAAACAGCTCAAGAGGAGTGGAATGGGGGTCTTGTAGTATGGCTGGACACTACAGAATGCCTGCAGCTGTCCTTGGGGAACTGTGTTTGGTACATATCTATGTGCCAGGGGTATCTTTAGAGAAGCATGCTGCAGGCATCCCTTTGGGGAATGCAGGAAGGGAGGGAATAGAAGTGAGCTCTGGTTTCATGTCTTAATCAGAGAGGCTTCAGGATTGCCTCTCCTGGCTCAAGCAGAAGCTAACAGGCATTTGTACTGTGTTAAAAAGAGGATATCTGCACTTAAGGGTTGCTGATTGCTTCATGTACCTGAACAAAGACAATGAATGAAAGCAGATACATTTGTAAAAGCCTTGGTATGCTCAGGGATGGACATGCAGCGTGGCAAGCCTCTTTATCTCTGAATGCCCTTGCTTTCCCATACACTTTATGTGTCCCAGGATAGTGCTCAGAAATCTTAAAATGGGACCTAACCTATGAAGCAAAGAGGGAGAGTCACTTAAGATAAGTTAAACAAGGGCACTTACATTTTTAAAGAGCCATAATCTTAAAAAAGAGGTGCTTTAAAATCAATTGACAAGACATATAAAAGGTAAAGATGGATTGAAAAGAGGAAGATATATTTATTGTTAATTATTAACTCGTTCAGTGAATGGACATGTTGAATTGAATGTCATTGTGATACTTGTGTGAGGGCATCTTAACTTATGTACCTGTGTCCATAACAGCAAGTAATGTGCCTGTTTGTTGCATTTGCTGGGCAGTGCAGGTGGGCTGGATCAGCATCCAAAGTAACACTGAGCCAGTTATTCAGTCTGCACAGTTTGGGCTAGAGTCCAATCAGGAAAGCCATCTGGTGACCAATCAGGGAGCTGACTATGATGTCATTACAAAAGAGGTCTGGGCTCCATTGGAGCCAGGATGCCATGAATCACACTGGACCTCTGTGCTGGTGAAGCTTCCTTAGAGCAGACTACCAAGTCATTGCAATGTAAGCGTCAGTGGATAATGACATGTGAGGTTGAACTGTGTTGGGGACCAGAAAGCTGTGTTACTGAAACCAGGCTGCTATGATTTGTATGCCTGTGTGTGTTTGCAATGTTGTATTTGTCAGCCAAGCTTCTTTATATGTAATGTAACAGCCTTGTACAAATTATTTTTGCACCCGTGTCTTTGTTATAAACATCCTGTGGATAAATGTGGCATTTCCCCCTTTGTCTCGCTGGGCAAAATGTGGCAGTGACTCTGGCACCCATTGAGTTGGGGTACAAGGACAATTTACTGTTGCTGGTATGATTGACAGCTCTGTTATATTTAACATGATTAATATTTCAAGACTCTCCTCAGTCTGAGTCACTTTATAATGTTAAACAGTCTCCAAGAGGGCAACCCGGGTCTATTGAGCCCAGTGAGTCATCCTGACCTAGGCCGACTGTGGAAAGTGTTCCTGGCTTTCACACCACTTGCAGTTAGCAGGCCAGAGGGTTGTTGGATAGCTGGGTGACAGAAAGAGGAAAGCCACTTGAGAATAGCTTGCACCAGCAAAGAGGCCTCTGCAGGGCATCAGAGGGTAAACAGGACAGACTGGCAAGAACTGGTCTCAGTAAAAGTGACCTTAATAAGGTTTGCCGCATCAGATATGCCTGTAAAACTCTATTTCTGAGACATCTCATCACCCTATGAGTAAGTTGTATGACATATCAGGAGGTACAACTTAAATACTAAGACAGTGCTATACTGCTATGCCACATGGTATTAAATGTCTCAGGCTATAAAGAAAAAGGTCCAACAAGCTTATAGTTTTAATGCAAATCCATCTGATAGGAAATACACTGGCATGGAAATAACAGGAGGCATGGGCTGTTGTGATTACTAAAACCAGGTAAATCCACCCTACTTCCACGTGGTACTTATCTGATGAGTTCAGCAACCAGCTAGTCCCACAGCATGGACTTTAATATCAAACACAGACCATAAGTCATGTCCCGTATGCAAGATAAATATCAATGGAAATATGCAACATGCTACTGGCTTTGCCTGCATAAATTTGCCTTTAGGGTAAGGCAGCATCTTGACATCAGTTCATATAGTACATACGTAAAACATCAGAAGGCCCATATGCTGGACCCACACATCACTCAGATAGTGTGAGTTTAAAAAATAAGAGAAAAATAATTAGGGAACAGTAGGAAAAACAGAGTGAGAGGTAGAAACAGTCATGTAGAGAGTGGGACATTGGAGGTGCAGAAAGTGGGATGTGTGTAAGCAAATTGAATATTCTCTGCATGTGTGTATGCCTACTTGCCACCCTGGTGACTTCAGGTGTTATCTTCTTAGCCAGTAGACATGACAGTACGATAATTAGAAATGTTAGCATTATTTGGAGCTTGTACCTCCATGAAATCTCTTTCACTCTCCATTTAATTTGTTTTATGATTCATAAACATTCTCTCTTTCTTCCTCTCTCTCTCTCTCTCTCTCTCTTGCTCTCTCTCTCTCTCTCTTTCTCCCCCCCCCCCTCTCTCTCTCTCTCTCTTGCTCTCTCTCTCTTTCTCCCCCACTCCTCTCTCTCTCTCTCTCTCTCTCTCTGTCTCTCTTTCTCTCTGTGCCAAGAATAAGGAAAAAGTTGCCACCTCAAAGTTTGAATGTTGAATGTTTTCCTTATATCAAATTAGAAATACTTTCATTAA